>NC_057810.1:120178593-120548274 GCF_018294505.1 Triticum aestivum
GGTTTGACCGATAAAGATCTTTGTAGAATATGTGGGAGCCAATATGAGCATCCAGGTTCCGCTATTGGTTATTGACCGAGAATAGTTCTAGGTCATGTATACATTGTTCTCGAACCCGTAGGGTCCGCACGCTTAAGGTTTCGATGACAGTTATATTATGAGTTTATGAGTTTTGATGTACTGAAGGAGTTCGAAGTCCCGGATGAGATCGGGGACATGACGAGGAGTCTCGAAATGGTCGAGACGTAAAGATCGATATATTGGACGACTATATTCGGAGTTCAGAAAGGTTCGAATGATTCGGGTATTTTTCGGAGTACCGGAGAGTTACGGGAATTCGCCGGGGAGTATATGGGCCTTATTGGGCCATACGGGAATAGAGGAGAGAGGCCAAAAGGAAGGAGGCCTGCGCCCCCCCTCTGGTCCGAATTGGACAAGGGGGGCAGCCCACTTTTCCTTCTCCCTGTCCTCCTCTTTCCTTCTCCAACAAGGAAAGGAGGAGTCCTACTTGGGAGTAGGACTCCCCCCTTGGTGCGCCTCCTCCATAGGCCGGCCGCCTCCCCCCTTGCTCCTATATATATGGGGGCAGGGGGGCACCCCAAAGACACAACAACAATTGATCCTTGAGATCTATTAGCCATGTGCGGTGCCCTCCTCCACCATAGTCCTCCTCGATAATATTGTAGCGGTGCTTAGGCGAAGCCCTGCGACGGTAGAATATCAAGATCGTCACCACGCCGTCGTGCTGACGGAACTCTCCCTCGACACTTTGGCTGGATCGGAGTTCGAGGGACGTCATCGAGCTGAACGTGTGCTAGAACTCGGAGGTGCCGTAGTTTCGGTGCTTGATCGCTCGGGCCGTGAAGACGTACGACTACATCAACCGTGTTGTTCTAACGCTTCCGCTTTCGGTCTACAAGGGTATGTAGATTACACTCTCCCCTCTCGTTGCTATGCATCACCATGATCTTGCATGTGCGTAGGAATTTTTTTGAAATTACTACGTTCCCCAACAGTGGCATCCGAGCCAGGTTTTATGCGTAGATGTCATATGCACGAGTAGAACACAAGTGAGTTGTGGGCGGTACAAGTCATACTGCTTACCAGCATGTCATACTTTGTCTCAGCGGTATTGTGAGATGAAGCGGCCCGGAGCGACATTACGCGTACGCTTACGCGAGACTGGTTTCACCGTTACAAGCACTCGTGCTTAAAGGTGACTGGCGGGTGTCTGCCTCTCTCACTTTAGCTGAACCAAGTGTGGCTACGCCCGGTCCTTGCGAAGGTTAAAACAACATTAACTTGACGAACTATCGTTGTGGTTTTGATGCGTAGGTAAGAACGGTTCTTACTAAGCCCGTAGCAGCCACGTAAAATTTGCAACAACAAAGTAGAGGACGTCTAACTTGTTTTTGCAGGGCATGTTGTGATGTGATATGGTCAAGACGTGATGCTATATTTTATTGTATGAGATGATCATGTTTTGTAAACCGAAGTTATCGGCAACCGGCAGGAGCCATATGGTTGTCGCTTTATTGTATGAAATGCAAACGCCCTGTAATTGCTTTACTTTATCACTAAGCAGTAGCGATAGTCATAGAAGCAATAGATGGCGTAACGACAACGATGCTATGATGGAGATCAAGGTGTCGCGCCGGTGACGATGGTGATCACGACGATGCTTCGAAGATGGAGATCACAAGCACAAGATGATGATGGCCATACCATATCACTTATATTGATTGCATGTGATGTTTATCCTTTATGCATCTTATCTTGCTTTGGTTGACGGTAGCATTTTAAGATGATCTCTCACTAAATTATCAAGAAGTGTTCTCCCTGAGTATGCACCGTTGCAAAAGTTCTTCGTGCTGAGACACCACGTGATGATCGGGTGTGATAGGCTCTACGTTCAAATACAACGGGTGCAAAACAGTTGCACACGCGGAATACTCAAGTTAAACTTGACGAGCCTAGCATATAACAGATATGGCATCGGAACACGGAGACCGAAAGGTCGAGCGTGAATCATATAGTAGATATGATCAACATATTGATGTTCACTGTTGAAACTACTCCATCTCACGTGATGATCGGACATGGTGTAGTTGATATGGATCACGTAATCACTTAGAGGATTAGAGGGTCAATCTAAGTGGGAGTTCTTAAGTAATATGATTAATTGAACTTAAATTTATCATGAACTTAGTACCTGATAGTATTTTGCTTGTCTATGTTTGTTGTAGATAGATGGCTCGTGCTGTTGTTCCGTTGAATTTTAATGCGTTCCTTGAGAAAGCAAAGTTGAAAGATGATGGCAGCAATTACACGGACTGGGTCCGTAACCTGAGGATTATCCTCATTGCTGCACAAAAGAATTACGTCCTGGAAGCACCGCTGGGTGCCAGGCCTGCTGCTGATGCAACTAACAACGTTAAGAACGTCTGGCAGAGCAAAGCTGATGACTACTCGATAGTTCAGTGTGCCATGCTTTACGGCTTAGAATCGGGTCTTCAACGACGTTTTGAACATCATGGAGCATATGAGATGTTCCAGGAGTTGAAGTTAATATTTCAAGCAAATGCCCGGATTGAGAGATATGAAGTCTCCAATAAGTTCTATAGCTGCAAGATGGAGGAGAATAGTTCTGTCAGTGAACACATACTCAAAATGTCTGGGTATAATAATCACTTGATTCAACTGGGAGTTAATCTTCCTGATGATAGTGTCATTGACAGAATTCTTCAATCACTGCCACCAAGCTATAAGAGCTTCGTGATGAACTATAATATGCAAGGGATGGACAAGACTATTCCCGAGCTCTTCGCAATGCTAAAAGCCGCGGAGGTAGAAATCAAGAAGGAGCATCAAGTGTTGATGGTTAACAAGACCACCAGTTTCAAGAAAAAGGGCAAAGGGAAGAAGAAGGGGAACTTCAAGAAGAACAGCAAACAAGTTGCTGCTCAAGAGAAGAAACCCAAGTCTGGACCTAAGCCTGAGACTGAGTGCTTCTACTGCAAGCAGACTGGACACTGGAAGCGGAACTGTCCCAAGTATTTGGCGGATAAGAAGGATGGCAAGGTGAACAAAGGTATATGTGATATACATGTTATTGATGTGTACCTTACTAATGCTCGCAGTAATACCTGGGTATTTGATACTGGTTCTGTTGCTAATATTTGCAACTCGAAACAG
The DNA here is from genome assembly GCF_018294505.1 of Triticum aestivum. Taxonomy (NCBI): domain Eukaryota; kingdom Viridiplantae; phylum Streptophyta; class Magnoliopsida; order Poales; family Poaceae; genus Triticum; species Triticum aestivum. Next base: position 120,181,789 of record NC_057810.1, read on the forward strand.
GGACTACGGATTAAGCGAAGATTGGCTAAGGACGAGGTGACGATGCGCGTGGGAAATGGTTCCAAAGTCGATGTGATCACGGTCGGCACGCTACCTCTACATCTACCATCGGGATTAGTTTTAGACCTAAATAATTGTTATTTGGTGCCAGCGTTGAGCATGAACAATATATCTGGATCTTGTTTGATGCGAGACGGTTATTCATTTAAGTCAGAGAATAATGGTTGTTCTATTTATATGAGTAATATCTTTTATGGTCATGCACCCTTGAAGAGTGGCCTATTTTTATTGAATCTCGATAGTAGTGATACACATATTCATAGTGTTGAAACCAATAGATGCAGAGTTGATAATGATAGTGCAACTTATTTGTGGCACTGCTGTTTAGGTCATATCGGTGTAAAGCGCATGAAGAAACTCCATACTGATGGGCTTTTGGAATCACTTGATTATGAATCACTTGGTACTTGCGAACCGTGCCTCATGGGTAAGATGACTAAAACGCCGTTCTCCGGAACTATGGATCGAGCAACTGATTTGTTGGAAATCATACATACTGATGTTTGTGGTCCAATGAATGTTGAGGCTCGCGGCGGGTATCGTTATTTTCTCACATTCACAGATGATTTGAGCAGATATGGGTATATCTACTTAATGAAACACAAGTCTGAAACATTTGAAAAGTTCAAAGAATTTCAGAGTGAAGTGGAAAATCATCGTAACAAGAAAATAAAATTTCTACGATCTGATCGTGGAGGAGAATATTTGAGTTACGAGTTTGGTTTACATTTGAAACAAAGCAGAATAGTTTCGCAACTCACGCCACCCGGAACACCACAACGAAATGGTGTGTCCGAACGTCGTAATCGTACTTTACTAGATATGGTGCGATCTATGATGTCTCTTACTGATTTACCGCTATCGTTTTGGGGTTATGCTTTAGAGATGGCCGCATTCACGTTAAATAGGGCACCATCAAAATCCGTTGAGACGACGCCTCATGAACTGTGGTTTGGCAAGAAACCAAAGTTGTCGTTTGTTAAAGTTTGGGGCTGTGATGCTTATGTGAAGAAACTTCAACCAGATAAGCTCGAACCCAAATCGGAGAAATGTGTCTTCATAGGATACCCAAAAGAGACTGTCGGGTACACCTTCTATCATAGATCTGAAGGCAAGATTTTCGTTGCAAAATTCGGATCCTTTCTAGAGAAGGAGTTTCTCTCGAAAGAAGTGAGTGGGAGGAAAGTAGAACTTGATGAGGTAACTGTACCTGCTCCCTTATTGGAAAGTAGTTCATCACAAGAACCGGTTCCTGTGACAACTACACCAATCAGTGAGGAAGCTAATGATATTGATCATGAAACTTCAGATCAAATTTCTACTGAACCTCGTAGGTCTACCAGAGTAAGATCCGCACCAGAGTGGTACGGTAATCCTATTCTGGAAGTCATGTTACTTGACCATGATGAACCTACGAACTATGAGGAAGCGATGATGAGCCCAGATTCCGCAAAATGGCTAGAGGCCATGAAATCTGAGATGGGATCCATGTATGAGAACAAAGTATGGACTTTGGTTGACTTGCCCGATGATCGGCAAGCCATTGAGAATAAATGGATTTTTAAGAAGAAGACTGACGCTGATGGTAATATAACTGTCTATAAAGCTCGACTTGTTGCAAAAGGTTTTCGACAAGTTCAAGGGGTTGACTACGATGAGACTTTCTCACCCGTAGCGATGCTTAAGTCTGTCCGAATCATGTTAGCAATTGCTGCATTTTATGATTATGAAATTTGGCAAATGGATGTCAAAACTGCATTCTTGAATGGATTTCTGGAAGAAGAGTTGTATATGATGCAGCCAGAAGGTTTTGTTGATCCAAACGGTGCTAACAAAGTGTGCAAGCTCTAGCGATCCATTTATGGACTGGTGCAAGCATCTCGGAGTTGGAATAAACGCTTTGATAGTGTGATCAAAGCATATGGTTTTATACAGACTTTTGGAGAAGCCTGTATTTACAAGAAAGTGAGTGGGAGCTATGTAGCATTTCTGATATTATATGTAGATGACATATTATTAATTGGAAATGATATAAAATTTCTGGATAGCATAAAGGGATACTTGAATAAAAGTTTTTCTATGAAAGACCTTGGTGAAGCTGCTTATATATTGGGCATCAAGATTTATAGAGATAGATCAAGACGCTTAATTGGACTTTCACAAAGTACATACCTTGATAAAGTTTTGAAAAAGTTCAAAATGGATCAGGCAAAGAAAGGGTTCTTGCCCGTACTACAAGGTGTGAAGTTGAGTCAAACTCAATGCCCGACCACAAGAGAAGATAGAGAGAAAATGAAAGATGTTCCCTATGCTTCAACCATAGGCTCTATCATGTATGCAATGCTGTGTACCAGACCTGACGTGTGCTTAGCAATAAGCTTGGCAGGAAGGTACCAAAGTAATCCAGGAGTGGATCACTGGACAGCGGTCAAGAACATCCTGAAATACCTGAAAAGGACTAAGGATATGTTTCTCGTATATGGAGGTGACAAAGAGCTAGTCGTAAATGGTTACGTCGATGCAAGCTTTGACACTGATCCGGACAATTCTAAATCGCAAACCGGATACGTGTTTTTATTAAACGGTGGAGCTGTAAGTTGGTGCAGTTCTAAACAAAGCATCGTGGCAGGATCTACATGTGAAGCGGAGTACATAGCTGCTTCAGAAGCAGCAAATGAAGGAGTCTGGATGAAGGAGTTCATTTCCGATCTAGGTGTCATAACTAGTGCATCGGGACCAATGAAGATCTTCTGTGACAATACTGGTGCAATTGCCTTGGCAAAGGAATCCAGATTTCACAAGAGGACCAAGCACATCAAGAGACGCTTCAATTCCATCCGGGACCAAGTCCAGGTGTGAGACATAGAGATTTGCAAGATACATACGGATCTGAATGTTGCAGACCCATTGACTAAGCCTCTTCCACGAGCAAAACATGGTCAACACCAAGACTCCATGGGTGTTAGAATCATTACTGTGTAATCTAGATTATTGACTCTAGTGCAAGTGGGAGACTGAAGGAAATATGCCCTAGAGGCAATAATAAAGTTATTATTTATTTCCTCATATCATGATAAATGTTTATTATTCATGCTAGAATTGTATTAACCAGAAACATGATACATGTGTGAATACATAGACAAACATATAGTCACTAGTATGCCTCTACTTGACTAGCTCATTAATCAAAGATGGTTATGTTTCCTAACCATAGAAATGTGTTGTCATTTGATTAATGGGATCACATCATTAGGAGAATGATGTGATTGACATGACCCATTCCGTTAGCCTAGCACTTGATCGTTTAGTATATTGCTATTGCTTTCTTCATGACTTATACATGTTCCTGTAACTATGAGATTATGCAACTCCCGTTTACCGAAGGAACACTTTGGGTGCTACCAAACATCACAACGTAACTGGGTGATTATAAAGGAGTACTACAGGTGTCTCCAAAGGTACATGTTGGGTTGGCGTATTTCGAGATTAGGTTTTGTCACTCCGATTGTCGGAGAGGTATCTCTAGGCCCTCTCAGTAATGCACATCACTATAAGCCTTGCAAGCAATGTAACTAATGAGTTAGTTACGGAATGATGCATTACGTAACGAGTAAAGAGACTTGCCAGTAACGAGATTGAACTAGGTATTGGATACCGACGATCGAATCTCGGGCAAGTAACATACCGATGACAAAGGGAACAGCGTATGTTGTTATGCGGTTTGACCGATAAAGATCTTCGTAGAATATGTGGGAGCCAATATGAGCATCCAGGTTCCGCTATTGGTTATTGACCGAGAATAGTTCTAGGTCATGTCTACATTGTTCTTGAACCCGTAGGGTCCGCACGCTTAAGGTTTCGATGACAGTTATATTATGAGTTTATGAGTTTTGATGAACCGAAGGAGTTCGGAGTCCCGGATGAGATCGGGGACATGACGAGGAGTCTCGAAATGGTTGAGACGTAAAGATCGATATATTGAACGACTATATTCAGAGTTCGGAAAGGTTCTGAGTGATTCGGGTATTTTTCGGAGTACCACAGAGTTACGGGAATTCGCCGGGGAGTATATGGGCCTTATTGGGCCATACGGGAATAGAGGAGAGATGCCAAAAGGAAGGAGGCCTGCGCCCCCCCTCTGGTCCGAATTGGACAAGGGGGGCAGCCCACTTTTCCTTCTTCCTCTCCTCCTCTTTCCTTCTCCAACAAGGAAAGGAGGAGTCCTACTCCTCTTCTTTCCTTCTCCAACAAGGAAAGGAGGAGTCCTACTCCCGGTGGGAGTAGGAATCCCCCCTTGGTGCGCCTCCTCCATAGGCTGGCCGCCTCCCCCCTTGCTCCTATATATATGGGGGCAGGGGGGCACCCCAAAGACACAACAACAATTGATCCTTGAGATCTATTAGCCGTGTGCGGTGCCCTCCTCCACCATAGTCCTCCTCGATAATTTTGTAGCGGTGCTTAGGCGAAGCCCTGCGACGGTAGAACATCAAGATCGTCACCATGCCGTCGTGCTGACGGAACTCTCCCTCGACACTCGGCTGGATCGGAGTTCGAGGGATGTCATCGAGCTGAACGTGTGCTAGAACTCAGAGGTGCCATAGTTTCGGTGCTTGATCGGTCGGGCCGTGAAGACGTATGACTACATCAACCGTGTTGTTCTAACGCTTCCGCTTTCGGTCTACAATGGTATGTAGATTACACTCTCCCCTCTCGTTGCTATGCATCACCATGATCTTGCGTGTGCGTAGGAATTTTTTTGAAATTACTACGTTCCCCAACACAATCTGCCTCCTCCTCTGACTCGCGGAGAAAGACATCCTACTCTGCCGCCTGTCACGCACCCGATAGTCGGCGACCTCCTTGGCCACCGGGAAGGAGTCGGGGAGAACGACACCCGCCACCAGATCGACCACCTCAATCATCCCTGGCACTAGAAGAAAAAGACGCATTGGGCCCGCCCTATTTTGGCCCTCGAATCTGAGATGAGCCTTTCCCTCGAGGGTTCACACTTCCAAGAGATACACCCAAGTACACTGGCTTTGTGAAGCCGGAGAACAGGCTGGTCGACTACTCCACATCCGTCAGCATAGCGAAAGACAACAAGCGCATTGCTGTGAAGTACGTCCCGCTCATGCTCCAGGGCACAACACAGACGTGGCTCAACAGCCTGAAGCCCCACAGCATCAACAACTGGGTTGATTTCACCGAGGCCTTCATCCGCAACTTCACCAGCACGTACAAGCGGCCTCCCAAGCCCCGCCAGCTCTCCTTGTGCATCCAAGGACCTAGCGAATCAACTCGCAACTATCTCACACGTTGGGCCAAGCTGCGCAACTCCTGCAAGGGTGTGCACGAGGTGCAGGCCATCGAATACTTCACCACCGGGTGCCGAGAGGGCACCCTCCTCAAGCACCGACTTCTCTGCGATGAGCCGGCGACCCTCGACGAACTGCTGATCATCGCCGACAAGTACACCACGGCCGACTCCTCCATGAAGGTGGAGATCCAAGTTGATGCATCCAGAAAAGTGGCTCCTCAAGCTCCTCGCACTCCGGCTGGCGATACCAGTCGACGTCAGCAGCAGAATGACAACAAGCGCAAGGCCATGCAGCCGGCTTCCTCAAGCCGGTAGGTGGCGACAGTCGAGGACCAGCAGCCGGAAGGGCAGCCTCCACCCAAGCGTCAGAAGGGCGGCAAGCCCAGTTGGTTGCCTGCCTTCTCATACGAGCAAACTCTTGACGCACTCTACAAGTTCTATAGTGACACAAAGCCGTCCAACCACACCACTCGGAAGTGCCATTGGCTCACTCGAATCGCCAAGGGAGATGGACTCCTGCCTCCTCCACCTGCCGGCCCGCCGCCTCCTCCACCTGCCGGCCCGCCGCCTCCTCCACCCCTGCAGCTGGCGGTTCGGCCAGTCGGTGCCATACAAGATGAGTATCCTGAGGAGCATGGAGCCTATGTTGTGTTCACCAGTGTGGTCGACGACAGGCGCAATAGACGGCAACAACGGCAAGAAGTACATGCAGTGGCATCAGAGACCCTAGAGTTCATGCATTGGTCTGTGAAGCCTATCAGTTGGAGCAGGGCTGACCACCCGGAGGTGATGCCCTCTCCTTGTTCTTATGCCTTGGTCTTAGATGCCACCTTCACAACAGAGAGGCGGGCTGCTCGTTTCTCCCGAGTCCTGATAGATGGCGGCAGCAGCATCGACATCCTGTACCATGACACCATGGAGAAGTTGGGAATCAAGCAGAAGCAACTTCACCCCAGTCGGACTATATTCCATGGCATAGTCCCTGGCCTTTCCTGCTCAACAATCGGCAAGACCCAGATTGACGTTCTCTTCGAAGACAAAGATCACTTCCGCCGAGAGCCAATATGGTTTGAGGTAGTGGACCTCGAGAGCCCCTACCATGCGCTACTTGGCCGGCCTGCTCTGGCCAAGTTCATGGCAGTCCCCCACTATGCTTACCTCAAGATGAAGATGCCAAGTACCAATGGAATCCTAACCATAGTCGGAGACTACAAGAAGTCATCCACCTGCGTTGCAGACAGCAGCCGGCTGGCCGAGTCCCTTGTGATTGCAGCTGAAAAGCGGCTCCTTGACCGGGTTGTGGCGATGGCAGGCAAGCAACCGGAAATGTCACCCATCCCCAAGGAGTCGGAAGTTGAGGGCTCGTTCAAGCCGGCGAAGGAAACAAAGAAGATACCCTTGGACCTGGAGCACCCGGAGAGGCATGCTGTCATAGGTGCAAACCTTGACAACAAATAGGAAAGCGAGCTCGTCGATTTCCTCCCTGAGAATCGGGACATCTTTGCATGGTCTCCCAAAGACATGCCGGGTGTTCCGACGGATTTCACCAAGCACAAGCTACATGTCCGACATGACGCCAAGCCGGTCAGGCAGCCCTTGCGCCGCCTGTCAGAAGAAAAGAGAAGGGTTGTTGGAGAAGAGATAGCCAGGCTTCTAGCATCCGGCTTTATCATGGAAGTATTCTTCCCGGAATGGCTAGCCAACCCAGTCCTTGTGCTGAAGAAGAATAAGCAGTGGCGCATGTGTATTGATTATACCAGCCTCAACAAGGCTTGCCCCAAAGATCCCTTTGCTTTGCCAAAATTTACCAAGTGATAGACTCCACAGCCGGATGCGAGCTGTTGAGTTTTTTGGATGCATACTCAGGGTACCATCAGATCAAGCTGAACCTGGCCGACAGGCTGAAGACAGCCTTCATCACACCATTCGGAGCCTTCTGCTACCTGACCATGACGTTCGGCTTGAGAAATGCCAGCACCATGTTTCAGCGTTGCATGCAGAAGTGTCTCCTCAAGCAACTCGGCAGAAACGCCCATGTTTACATGGATGACGTGGTGGTGAAGACGGAGAAGCGTGGCACGCTGCTAGAAGACCTCAAGGAGACATTTGAAAACTTGCGCCGATTTCAAATCAAGCTCAACCCGGAGAAATGCGTCTTTGGAGTACCAGCCGGCCAGCTTCTCGGTTTTCTGGTCTCAGAGCGCGGCATAGAGTGCAACCCTGTGAAGATCAAGGCCATTGAGAAGATGGAGGTGCCCACCCGACTGCTGGACATGCAGAAGTTCACCGGCTGCCTGGCGTCCATCAGCCGTTTCATCAGTCGGCTGGGCGAGAAGGCTCTTCCCCTGTACCAGCTCATGAAGAAGACCACTTTTTTCGAGTGGAATGACAAAGCGGACGAAGATTTTCTCCAGCTCAAAAAGATGATGACCACTCCTCCTATTCTGGCGGCTCCGACTGATAAGGAGCCCATGCTCCTCTACATCGCCGCTACCAGTCGGGTGGTCAACACGGTCATAGTTGTGGAGCGCAAGGGGGAAGATAGAGCACTACCAGTCCAGAGGCCGGTGTATTACCTGAGTGAAGTGATGTCCGCCTCCAAGCAGAACTACCCCCACTATCAGAAGATGTGTTATGGTGTGCACTTTGTCGCCAAGAAGCTGAAGCCTTACTTTCAAGAGCACCCAATTACTGTCGTCTGCACCGCTCCGCTTGCTGAGATCATTGGAAGCAAGATGCTTCAGGCCGAGTGGCCAAATGGGCCATAGATCTGCCCCCCTACACCATCCACTACCAGCCTCGCACCGCCGTCAAGTCACAAGCGCTGGCCGACTTCCTCATCGATTAGGCCGAGACCCACTACCTGCCGCCAGCGCCAGACTCCACCCATTGGCGGATGCACTTTGTGTTGGAAAAATGCCCTAGAGGCAATAATAAATTATTTATTATTATATTTCCTTGTTCATGATAATCGTTTATTATCCATGCTATAATTGTATTGACAGGAAACTCAGATACATGTGTGGGTACATAGACAACACCATGTCCCTAGTAAGCCTCTAGTTGACTAGATCGTTGATCAACAGATGGTTACGGTTTCCTGACCATGGACATGGATGTCGTTGATAACGGGATCGCATCATTAGGAGAATGATGTGATGGACAAGACCCAATCCTAAGCCTAGCACAGAGATCGTGTAGTTTGTATGCTAAAGCTTTTCTAATGTCAAGTATCTTTTCCTTAGACCATGAGATTGTGCAACTCCCGGATACCGTAGGAATGCTTTGGGTGTACCAAACGTCACAACGTAACTGGGTGGCTATAAAGGTGCACTACAGGTATCTCCGAAAGTGTCTGTTGGGTTGGCACGAATCGAGACTGGGATTTGTCACTCCGTGTGACGGAGAGGTATCTCTGGGCCCACTCGGTAGGACATCATAATAATGTGTACAATGTGATCAAAGAGTTGATCGCGGGATGATGTGTTACGGAACGAGTAAAGAGACTTGTCGGTAACGAGATTGAACAAGGTATCGGTATACCGACGATCGAATCTCGGGCAAGTACAATACCATTAGACAAAGGGAATTGTATACGGGATCGATTGAGTCCTTGACATCGTGGTTCATCCGATGAGATCATCGTGGAACATGTGGGAGCCAACATGGGTATCCAGATCCCGCTGTTGGTTATTGACCGTAGAACGTCTCGGTCATGTCTGCATGGTTCCCGAACCCGTAGGGTCTACACACTTAAGGTTCGATGATGCTAGGGTTATAAAGGAAGTTTGTATGTGGTTGCCGAATGTTGTTCAGAGTCCCGGATGAGATCCCGGACGTCACGAGGAGTTCCGGAATGGTCCGGAGGAAAAGATTTATATATGGGAAGTCCTATTTTGGCCACCAGAAAATGTTCGGGAATATTCGGTATTGTACCAGGAAGGTTCTAGAAGGTTCCGGAGTGGGGCCCACCTTCATGGGGGGACCCACATGAACGTGGGTAGTGGGGGCAAGGCCCCACACCCCTGGTCAAGGCACACCAAGATTCCCCCTTAGAAGGAATAAGATCATATACCGAAGGGATAAGATCAAGATCCCTAAAAAGGGAGGATAACAATCGGTGGGGAAGGAAATGATGGGATTTCTTTCCTCCCACCTTTGCCAACGCCCCAATGGACTTGGAGGGCAAGGAACCAGCCCCCTCCACCTCTATATATAGTGGGGAGGCACATGGGAGCTTTACCAAAGTTCTGGCGCAGCCCTCCCCCTCTCCCAAGTCCTCCTCCTCTCCCGTGGTGCTTGGCGAAGCCCTGCAGGATTGCCATGCTCCTCCACCACCACCACGCCGTCGTGCTTCTGCTGGATGGATTCTTCCTCAACCTCTCCCTCTCTCCTTGCTGGATCAAGGCATGGGAGACGTCACCGGGCTGTACGTGTGTTGAACGCGGAGGTGCCATCCGTTTGGCACTAGGATCTCCGGTGATTTGGATCACGACGAGTACGACTCCTTCAACCCCGTTCTCTTGAACGCTTCCGCTTAGCGATCTACAAGGGTATGTAGATGCACTCTCCTTCCCCTCGTTGCTAGTCTCTCCATAGATAGATCTTGGTGACACGTAGGAAAATTTTCAATTTTTGCTACGTTCCCCAACAGTGGCATCATGAGCTTGGTCTATGTGTAGTTTCTATGCACGAGTAGAACACAAGTTGTTGTGGGCGTTGATTTTGTTCAATATGCTTACCGTTACTAGTCCAATCTTGTTTCGATGGTATTGTGGGATGAAGCGGCCCGGACCGACCTTACACGTACACTTACGTGAGACAGGTTCCACCGACTGACATGCACTTGGTGCATAAGGTGGATAGCGGGTGCCAGTCTCTCCCACTTTAGTCGGAACGGATTCGATGAAAAGGGTCCTTATGAAGGGTAAATATCAATTGGCATATCACGTTGTGGTTTTGCGTAGGTAAGAAACGTTCTTGCTAGAAACCCATAGCAGCCACGTAAAACATGCAAACAACAATTAGAGGACGTCTAACTTGTTTTTGCAGGGTATGCTATGTGATGTGATATGGCCATGAAGAATGTGATGAATGATATGTGATGTATGAGATTGATCATGTTCTTGTAATAGGAATCACGACTTGCATGTCGATGAGTATGACAACCGGCAGGAGCCATAGGAGTTGTCTTTATTTATTGTATGACCTGCGTGTCATTGAACGACGCCATGTAATTACTTTACTTTATTGCTAACCGGTAGCCATAGTAGTAGAAGTAATAAGTTGGCGAGACAACTTCATGGAGACACGATGATGGAGATCATGATGATGGAGATCATGGTGTCATGCCGATGATGACGATGATCATGGAGCCTCGAAGATGGAGATCAAAAGGAGCAAAATGATATTGGCCATATCATGTCACTATTTGATTGCATGTGATGTTTATCATGTTTATGCATCTTATTTGCTTAGGATGACGGTAGTAAATAAGATGATCCCTCATTAAAATTTCAAGAAAGTGTTCCCCCTAACTGTGCACCGTTGCGAAAGTTCGTCGTTTCGAAGCACCACGTGATGATCGGGTGTGATAGATTCTTACGTTCACATACAACGGGTGTAAGCCAGATTTACACACGCGAAACACTTAGGTTAACTTGACGAGCCTAGCATGTACAGACATGGCCTCGGAACACAAGAGACCAAAAGGTCGAGCATGAGTCGTATAGTAGATACGATCAACATGAAGATGTTCACCGATGATGGCTAGTCCGTCTCACGTGATGATCGGACACGGCCTAGTTGACTCGGATCATGTAATCACTTAGATGACTAGAGGGATGTCTATCTGAGTGGGAGTTCATAAGATGAACTTAATTATCCTGAACATAGTCAAAAGATCTTTGCAAATTATGTCGTAAGCTCGCGCTTTAGTTCCACTGTTTAGATATGTTCCTAGAGAAAAATATAGTTGAAAGTTGACAGTAGCGATTATGCGGATAGTAGAAAGATTATGTCCTTAATGCACCTCTCAGTGTGCTGAACCCCAAATGTCGTATGTGGATGTTTCGAACATCAGACATACACGTTTTTATAACTATGTGATAGTTCAGTTATATGGTTTAGAGTAGAGGCACCAAAGACGTTTTTCGAAACATCACGGAACATATGAGATGTTTCGAGGGCTGAAATTGGGATTTCAGGCTCGTGCCCACGTCAAGAGGTATGAGGCCTCCGACGAGTTTCTTAACCTGCAAACTAAGGGAGAAAAGCTCAATCGTTGAGCTTGTGCTCATATTGTCTAAGTGCAACAATCACTTGAATCGAGTGGGAGTTGATCTTCCAGATGAGATAGTGATGTTTCTCCAAAGTCATTGCCACCGAGCTGCTAGAGCTTCGTGATCAACTATAACATATCAGGGATAGATATGATGATCCTTGAGGTATTCGCGATGTTTGACACCGCGAAAGTAGAAATCAAGAAGGAGCATCAATTGTTGATGGTTGGTGAAACCACTAGTTTCAAGAAGGGCAAGGGCAAGAAGGGATACTTCATGAAACGGCAAATCAGCTGCTGCTCTAGTGAAGAAACCCAAGGTTGAACCCAAACCCGAGACTAAGTGCTTCTGTAATAAGGGGAACAACCACTAGAGCAGCATTACCCTAGATACTTGGTAGATGAGAAGGCTGGCAAGGTCGATAGAAGTATATTGGATATACATTATGTTAATGTGTACTTTACTAGTACTCCTAGTAGCACCATGGTATTAAGATACCGGTTCGGTTGCTAAGTGTTAGTAACTCGAAATAAAGGAGCTACGGAATAAACAGAGACTAGCTAAAGGTGAGCTGACGATATGTGTTGGAAGTGTTTCCAAGTTTGATGTGATCAAACATCGCACGCTCCCTCTACCATCAAGATTAGTATTAAACCTTAATAATTGTCATTTGGTGTTTGCGTTGAGCATAGACATGATTGGATTATGTCTATCGCAATACCGTTATTCATTTAAGGAGAATAATGGTTACTCTATTTATTTGAATAATACCTTCAATGGTCTTGCACCTAAAGGAATGGTTTATTGAATCTCGATCGTAGTGATACACATTTTCATGCCAAAAGATATAAGATAGTAATGATAGTACCACTTACTTGTGGCACTGCCATGTAAGTCATATTAGTATAAAACGCATGAAGAAGCTCCATGTTGATGGATCTTTGGACTCACTCGTTTTTGAAAAGTTTGAGACATGCGAACCATGTCTATTGGTGTATACGCATGAAGAAACTCCATGCAGATGGATCGTTTGGACTCTCTTGATTTTGAATCACTTGAGACATGCAAATCATACCACATGGGCAAGATGCCTGAAAGCCTCGTTTTTAGTAAAATGGAACAAGAAAGCACCTTGTTGGAAGTAATACATTTTGATGTGTGCAGTCCAATGAGTGCTCAAGCATGCAGTGGATATCGTTATGTTCTTACTTCACGGATGATTTGAGTAGATACTGAGTATATTTACTTGATGAAACACAAGTCTCAATTATTGAATGGTTCAAGTAATTTCAGAATGAAGTTGAAGATCATCGTGACAAGAGGATAAAATGTCTATGATATGATCATAGAGATGAGTATCTGAGTTACGAGCTTTGGCACGCAATTAAGACATTGTGGAAATTGTTTCACAATTAATACCGCCTGGAACACCATAGTGTGATGGTGTGTCCGAACATCATAGTTGCACCCTATTGGATATGGTGCGTACCATGATGTCTCTTATCGAATTACCACTATCGTTCATGGGTTAGGCATTAGAGACAACCACACTCACTTTATAGGGCACCACATAATTCCGTTGAGACGACACCGTTTGAACTATGGTTTGAAGAAACCTAAGTTGTCGTTTCTTAAAAGTTTGGGGCTGCGACGCTTATGTGAAAAAGTTTCAGGTTGATAAGCTCGAACCCAAAGCGGATAAAATGCATCTTCATAGGACACCCAAAACAGTTGGGTATACCTCCTAATTCAGATCCGAAAGCAATAGGGATTGTTTCTTGAATCGGGTCCTTTCTCGAGGAAAAGTTTGTCTCGAAAATTGAGTGGGAGGATGGTGGAGACTTGATGAGGTTATTGAACCGTCACTTCAACAAGTATGTAGCAGGGCACGTGAAGTTGTTCCTGTGGCGCCTACACCAATTAAAGTAGAAGCTTATGATAGTGATCATGAAGGTTTTGGATCAAGTCACTACCGTACCTCGTAGGGTGACAAGGATCCGTACTACTTTAGAGTGGTACAGTAATCCTGTCTTGAAGGTCATGTTGCTAGACAACAATGAACCTACGAGCTATGGAGAAGCGATGGTGGGCCCAAATTCCGACAAATGGTTAGAAGCCATGAAATCCGAGATAGGATCCATGTATCAGAACAAAGCATGGACTTTGGTGGACTTGCCCGATGATCGGCAAGCCATTGAGATAAATGGATCTTCAAGAAGAAGACGGACGTGGATGGTAATGTCACCATCTATGAAGCTCGACTTGTGGCGAAGAGATTTTCACAAGTTCAAGGAGTTGACTACAATGAGATTTTCTCATCCGTAGCGATGCTTAAGTCCGTCGGAATCATGTTAGCATTAGCTGCATTTATGAAATCTGACAGATGGATGTCAAGACGAGTTTCCTTACCAGTTTACGTAAGGAAAGGTTGTATGTGATACAATCAAAAAAGTTTTGTCGATCCTAAGGATGCTAAAAGGTATGCTGGCTCCAGCGATCCTTCTAAGGACTGGAGTAAGCATCTCGGAGTTGGAATGTGCACTTTGATGAGATGATCAAAGATTTTGGGTTTATACAAAGTTTATGAGAAACTTGTATTTCCAAAGAAGTCAGTGGGAGCACTATAGAATTTCTGATAAGTATATGTTGTAAACATATTGTTGATCAGAAATGATGTAGAATTTCTAGAAAGCATATAGGGTTATTTGAAAAGTGTTTTTCAATGGAAAACCTGGATTAGGCTACTTGAACAATAAGCGTCAAGATCTATAAGATAGATCAAAATGCTTAATAATACTTTCAAATGAGCACATACCTTGACGTAATCTTGAAGGTGTTCAAGATGGATCAGTCAAAGAAGGAGTTCTTGCCTGAGTTGTAAGGTACGAAGTTAAGACTTAAAGCTCGACCACGACAGAATAGAGAGAAAGGACGAAGGTCATCCCCTATGCTTTAGACGTAGGCTCTACAGTATGCTATGCTGTGTACCGCACCTGATGTGTGCCTTGCTACATATCTGGCAAGAGGGTACAAAGGTGATCAAGGAGTGGATCACCAGATAGCAGTCAAAATTATCCTTAGAGGAATAAGGATATGTTTCTCGATTATGGAGGTGATAAAGAGTTCGACATAAAGGGTTACATCGATGCAAGCTTTAACACCTATTCGAATAACTCTGAGTAGCAAACCGGATACGTGTAGTGGAGCAACAATTTGGAATAGCTCCAAGTGGAGCGTGGAAGCAGCATTTACAATATGACCTAGAGATTTGCAAAGTACATACGGATCTGAATGTTGCAGACCCGTTGACTAAAACCTCTCTCACAAGCAAAACATGATCAAACCCCAGAACTCATTGAGTCTTAATCACATGGTGATGAGAACTAGTTTAGTGACACTAGTAAACTCTTTGGATGTTGGTCACATGGCGATGTGACCTGTGAGTGTTAATCACATGGCGATGTGAACTAGATTATTGACTCTAGTGCAAGTGGGAGACTGTTGGAAATATGCCCAAGAGGCAATAATAAATTATTTATTATTATATTTCCTTGTTCATGATAATCATTTATTATCCATGCTATAATTGTATTGACAGGAAACTCAGATACATGTGTGGGTACATAGACAACACCATGTCCCTAGTAAGCCTCTAGTTGACTAGCTCATTGATCAATAGATGGTTACGGTTTCCTGACCATGGACATTGGATGTCGTTGATAACGGGATCACATCATTAGGAGAATGATGTGATGGACAAGACCCAATCCTAAGCCTAGCACAGAGATCGTGTAGTTCGTATGCTAAAGCTTTTCTAATGTCAAGTATCTTTTCCTTAGACCGTGAGATTGTGCAACTCCCGGATACCATAGGAATGCTTTAGGTGTACCAAACGTCACAACGTAACTGGGTGGCTATAAAGGTGCACTACAGGTATCTCCGAAAGTGTCTGTTGGGTTGGCACGAATCGAGACTGGGATTTGTCACTCCGTGTGACGGAGAGGTATCTCTGGGCCCACTCGGTAGGACATCATAATAATGTGTACAATGTGATCAAAGAGTTGATCGCGGGATGATGTGTTACGGAACGAGTAAAGAGACTTGTCGGTAACGAGATTGAACAAGGTATCGGTATACCGACGATCGAATCTCGGGCAAGTACAATACCGTTAGACAAAGGGAATTGTATACGGGATCGATTGAGTCCTTGACATCGTGGTTCATCCGATGAGATCATCGTGGAACATGTGGGAGCCAACATGGGTATCCAGATCCCGCTGTTGGTTATTGACCGTAGAACGTCTCGGTCATGTCTGCATGGTTCCCGAACCCGTAGGGTCTACACACTTAAGGTTCGATGACACTAGGGTTATAAAGGAAGTTTGTATGTGGTTGCCGAATGTTGTTCAGAGTCCCGGATGAGATCCCGGACGTCACGAGGAGTTCCGGAATGGTCCGGAGGTAAAGACTTATATATGGGAAGTCCTATTTTGGCCACCGGAAAATGTTCGGGAATATTCGGTATTGTACCGGGAAGGTTCTAGAAGGTTCTGGAGTGGGGCCCACCTGCATGGGGGGACCCACATGAACGTGGGTAGTGGGGGCAAGGCCTCACACCCCTGGTCAAGGCACACCAAGATTCCCCCTTAGAAGGAATAAGATCATATCCCGAAGGGATAAGATCAAGATCCCTAAAAAGGGGGGATACCAATCGGTGGGGAAGGAAATGATGGGATTTCTTTCCTCCCACCTTTGCCAACGCCCCAATGGACTTGGAGGGAAAGGAACCAGCCCCCTCCACCCCTATATATAGTGGGGAGGCGCATGGGAGCTTTACTAAAGTTCTGGCGCAGCCCTCCCCCTCTCCCAAGTCCTCCTCCTCTCCCGTGGTGCTTGGCGAAGCCCTGCAGGATTTCCATGCTCCTCCACCACCACCACGCCGTCGTGCTGCTGCTGGATGGATTCTTCCTCAACCTCTCCCTCTCTCTTTGCTGGATCAAGGCATGGTAGACGTCACCGGGCTGTACGTGTGTTGAACGCGGAGGTGCCGTCCGTTCGGCACTAGGATCTCCGGTGATTTGGATCACGACGAGTACGACTCCTTCAACCCCGTTCTCTTGAACGCTTCCGCTTAGCAATCTACAAGGGTATGTAGATGAACTCTCCTTCCCCTCATTGCTAGTCTCTCCATAGATAGATCTTGGTGACACGTAGGAAAATTTTCAATTTTTGCTACGTTCCCCAACACTTTGATGGTTCAAAGATGCGCACCGGTTTGGGAGCCGGCATCGTCCTCACCTCTCCCAAAGGCGACAAGCTCAGATATGTGCTGCAAATTCACTTTTCTGCCTCAAACAACGTAGCTGAATACGAAGCGCTCATACATGGGCTCCGGCTTGCCAAGGAACTCGGCATTCGCCGGATCCTGTGCTATGGTGACTCTGACTTGGTGGTCCAGCAGTCGTCGGGCGACTGGGATGCTGCTACGTCTTGAGCTTGCGTTGGTTTTCATTGGAGAGGAAAGGGTGATGCACCAATAGTAGCATAAGTATTTCCCTCAGTTTTTGAGAACCAATGTATCAATCCAGTAGGAGGCTCCTAAGAAGTCCCACGCACCTACACAAACAAACAAAGAACTCGCATCCAACGCAATAAAGGGGTTGTCAATCCCTTCAAGGCCACTTGCGAAAGTGAGATTTGATAGAGATAGTATGATAAGATAAATATATTTTTGGTATTTTATAATATAGATTGGAACAGTAAAGATGCAAATAAAAGTAGATTGAAAGCTTATATGATAAAAGATAGACCCGGGGCCCATAGGTTTCACTAGTGGCTTCTCTCAAGATAGACTAGTATTATTATAGGCGGTCGAACCTCAAATTACTGTCGAGCAATTGATAGAAAAGGGAATAATTATGAGATTATCTAGGCATGATCATGTATATAGGCATCACGCCCACAACAAGTAGACCGACTCCTGCCTGCATCTACTACTATTACTCCACACATCGACCGCCATGCATCTAGAGTATTAAGTTCATAAGAACAGAGTAACGCATTAAGAAAGATGACATGATGTAGAGGGATAAACTCATGCAATATGATATAAACCCCATCTTTTTATCCTCAATGGCAACAATACAATACGTGCCTTGCAACCCCTGCTGTCACTGGGTAAGGACACCGCAAGATTGAACCCAAACCTAAGCACTTCTCCCATGGCAAGAAAGATCAATCTAGTAGGCCAAACCAAACTGATAATTCAAAGAGACTTGCTGAGATAACTCAATCATACATAAAAGAATTCAGAGGAGATTCAAATATTTCTCATAGATAAACTTGATCATAAACCCACAATTCATCAGATCTCGACAAACACACCGCAAAAAAGAGTTACATCGAATAGATCTCCACAAGAGAGGGGGAGAACATGGTATTGAGATCCAAAAAGAGAGAAGAAGCCATCTAGCTAACAACTATGGACCCGAAGGTCTATGGTAAACTACTCACAACTCATCAGAAGGGCTATGGTGTTGATGTAGAAGCCCTCCATGGTCGATTCCCCCTCCGGCGAAGCGCCGGTGAAGGCTCCAAGATGGGATCTCGCAGATACAGAAGGTTACTGCGGTGGAAATTGTTTTTCGTTGGCTCCCTGGATGTTTTCGGGGTACGTGGGTATATATAGGAGGAAGAAGTAGGTCGGTGGCCGCCCGAGGGGCCCACGAGATAGGGGGCGCCCCTCCACCCTCGTGGCCTCCTCGGTAGATTCTTGGCTTGCACTCCAAGTCCTCTGGATCACGTTCGTTCCAAAATCATGCTCCCGAAGGTTTCATTCCATTTGGACTCTGTTTGATATTCCTTTTCTTCGAAATACTGAAATAGGCAAAAACACAGCAATACGGGCTGAGCCTCCGGTTAGTAGGTTAGTCCCAAAAATGATATAAATGTGTAAAATAAAGCCCATAAACATCCAAAAGGGGTAATATAATAGCATGGAACAATCAAAAATTATAGATACGTTGGAGACGTATCAAGCACCCCCAAGCTTAATTCCTGCTCGTCCTCGAGTAGGTAAATGATAAAAACAGAATTTTTGATGTGGAATGCTACCTAGCATAATTCTCAATGTAATTTTCTTTATTGTGGCATGAATGTTCAGATCCAAATGATTCAAAATAAAAGTTCATATTGACATAAGAAATAGTAATACTTCAAGCATACAAATAAAAGCAATCATGTCTTCTCAAAATAACATGGCTAAAGAAAGTTCATCCCTACAAAATCATATAGTTAGGCTATACTTCATTTTCGTCACACAAAGTATTTAATCATGCACAACCCCGATGACAAGCCAAGCAATTGTTTCATACTTTAGTAATCTCAAACTTTTTCAACTTTCACGCAATACATGAGCGTGAGCCATGGACATAGCACTATAGGTGGAATAGAATGGTGGTTGTGGAGAAGACAAAAAAGGAGAAGATAGTCTCACATCAACTAGGCGTATCAATGGGCTATGGAGATGCCCATTAATAGATATCAATGTGAGTGAGTAGGGATTGCCATGCAACGGATGCACTAGAGCTACAAATGTATGGAAGCTCAACAAAAGAAACTAAGTGGGTGTGCATCCAACTCGCTTGCTCACGAAGACCTAGGGCATTTTGAGGAAGCCCATCTTTGGAATATACAAGCCAAGTTCTATAATGAAAAATTCCCACTAGTATATGAAAGTGACAACATAGGAGACTCTCTATCATGAAGATCACAGTGCTACTTTGAAGCACAAGTGTGGTAAAAGGATAGTAGCATTGTCCCTTCTCTCTTTTCTCTCATTTTTTTCTTTTTTTTTCTTTTTTTTTCTTTTCAATCTTTTTCTTTTTTTTCTTTTGGCCTTTCTCTTTTTTTTCTTTTTTGACTTTCCCTTTTTTCTTTTCTTTTTGGGACAATGCTCTAATAATGATGATCATCACACTTTATTCATTTACAACATATGAATTACAACTCAAAACTAGAACACGATATGACTCTATATGAATGCCTCCGGCGGTGTATCGGGATGGTACAATGAATCAAGAGTGACATGTATGAAAAATTATGCAAAGTGGCCTTGCCACAAATACGATGTCAACTATATGATCATGCAATGGCAATATGACAAAAGTAATGCATGTCATGATGATAAACGGAACGGTGGAAAGTTGCATGGCAATATATCTCGGAATGGCTATGGAAATGCCATAATAGGTAGGTATGGTGGCTGTTTTGAGGAAGATATAAGGAGATTTATGTGTGATAGAGCGTATCATATCACGGGGTTTGGATGCACCGGCGAAGTTTGCACCAACTCTCAAGGTGAGAAAGGGCAATGCATGGTACCGAAGAGGCTAGCAATGATGGAAAGGTAAAAGTGCGTATAATCTATGGACTCAACATTAGTCAAAAGAACTCATATACTTATTGCAAAAATTTAGAAGTCATCAAAAACCAAGAACTACGTGCATGCTCCTAGAGGGATAGATTGGCACGAAAAGACCATCGCTCGTCCCCGACTGCCACTCATAAGGATGCACAATCCAAGTACACTTCATGTTTGAAATTTGTTACACAACTTTAACCATACGTGCATGCTACGGGACTTGCTAACTTCAACACAAGCATTCTTTAAATTCATAATCACCCAACTAGCATGACTTTAATATCACTACCTCCATATCTCAAAACAATTATCAAGTATCAAATTGATCATAGAATCCAATTCACTTCCTATGATAGTTTTTGTTATACCCAACTTGGATGCCTACCATTCTAGGACCAATTTTATAACCATAGCAAATACCATGCTGTTCTAAAAGACTCTGAAAATAATATAAGTGAAGCATGAGATACTAGCAATTTCTACAAAATTAAGCCACCGCCATGCTCTAAAAGATATAAGTGAAGCACTAGAGAAAAAACTATCTAGCTCAAAAGATATAAGTGAAGCACATAGAGTATTCTAATAAATTTCAATCAAGTAGGATTCTCCCAAAAGGTGTGTACAGCAAGGATGATTGTGGAAAACTAAAAAGCAAATACTAATATTATACACGACGCTCCAAGCAAAACACATATCATGTGGCGAATAAAAATATAACTCCAAGTAAAGTTACTAATGAACGAAGACGAAAGAGGGGATGCCTTCCGGGGGCATCCCCAAGCTTAGGATTTTGGCTATTCTTGAATATCTTGGGGCTCCATGGGCATCCCCAAGCTTAGGATCTTGCCACTCCTTATTCCATAGTCCATCAAATCTTTACCCAAAACTTGAAAACTTCACAACACAAAACTCAACAGGAAATCTTATAAGCTCCGTTAGTGAAAGAAAAAAAACCACCATATAAGGTACTGTAATGAACTCATTCTTTATTTATATTGGTGTTAAACCTACTGTATTTCAAGTTCTCTATGGTTCATACCACTTAATACTAGCCATAGATGCATCAAAATAAGCAAACAACACACGAAAAACAGAATCTATCAAAGACAGAACAGTCTGTAGCAATCTGTAACCCACGAATACTTCTGGAACCCTAAAAATCCTACCAAAATAGGAAGTCCTGGAAAATTTGTCTATTGATCTACAGCAAAAAGAATCAACGCAAAATCACGTTTCTGTGATTTAACAAAACTAATTTCGTGCGCGCACAGTTTCTGTTTTTCAGCAGAATCAAATTAACTATCACCATAGGTTATCCTATAGGTTCTAGTTGAAACAAACACTAACTAAAACATAAAAGCACATCTAAACAGAAGGTAGATTCAAAATTTATTACTAAATAGAAACAAAAACATAAAACACAAATAAAATTGGGTTGCCTCCCAACTAGCGCTATCGTTTAACGCCCCTAGCTAGGCATTGATAATTTTAATGATGCTCACATGAAAGACAAGAATTGAAGCGTAAAGAGAGCATCATGAAACACGTGACAAACACATCTAAGTCTAACATACTTCCTATGCATAGGCATCTTATAGGCAAACAAATTATCATAGAAAGCAAAAACTAGCATATGCAAGGAAGAAGAAAGAGACGATAGCAATCTCAACATGACGAGAGGTAATTTAGTAAGATAAAAATTTCTACAACCATATTTTCCTCTCTCAAAATAATTACATGTAGGATAATAAGAAAATTCAACAAAATAGCTATCACATAACATATTCTCAACACGATCCACATGCATGCAAAGTTGACGCTCTTCCAAAATAGTGGGATTAACATTAACTAAAGTCATGACCTCTCCAAACCCACTTTCATCAAAAATTTCATAAGATTGAACATTCTACAAATATGTGGGATATAAAGTTGACACTCTTCCAAACCCACTTTCAATAATATTGAAAACACTATTATCAGTCTCATATTCATCATGGGACTTCAATAAATTTTCAAGATCATAAGAAGAATCACCCCAATCATGATCATTGCAACCAGTACTAGACATAGCAAAACTAGCATCCCCAAGCTTAGGGTTTTGCATATTATTAGCACAATTGACATCAATAGAATTTGTAATAAAATCATTGCAATCATGCTTTTTATTCAAAGATCTATCGTGAATTGCTTCATAAAGTACTTCATCACAATTTTCAGATTAACGAATTTCAAGCAAAACCTCATAAAGATAATCTAGTGCACTCAACTCACTAGCAAAAGGTTCATCATAATTGGATCTCTTAAAGAGATTAGCAAGTGGATGAGGATCCATAAACTTTTAGCAAGCGAAGATGCAAGCAAAAAGAAGGCACCTGGTAACACAAGATCGGATGGAAGAAGGGCGAATAAAACGGCAAGGGTGAAGTGGGGGAGAGGAAAACGAGAGGCAAATGGAAAATAATGTAAATGCGAGGGAGATGAGTTTGTGATGGGTACTTGGTATGTCTTGACTTGAGTGAAGACCTCCCCGGCAACGGCGCTAGAAATCCTTCTTGCTACATCTTGAGCTTGCGTTGGTTTTCCTTGAAGAGGAAAGGGTGATGCAGCACTAGTAGCATAAGTATTTCCCTTAGTTTTTGAGAACCAATGTATCAATCCAGTAGGAGGCTCCTCAGAAGTCCCACGCACCTACACAAACAAACAAAGAACTCGCAACCAACGCGATAAAGGGGTTGTCAATCCCTTCAAGGCCACTTACGAAAGTGATATCTGATAGAGATAGTATGATAAGATAAATATATTTTTGGTATTTTATAATATAGATTGGAAAAGTAAAGATGCAAATAAAAGTAGATTGAAAGCTTATATGATAAAAGATAGACCCGGGGGCCATAGGTTTCACTAGTGGCTTCTCTCAAGATAGCATAAGTATTACGGTGGGTGAACAAATTACTGTCGAGCAATTGATAGAAAAGCGAATAATTATGAGATTATCTAGGCATGATCATGTATATAGGCATCACGTCTGCAACAAGTAGACCAACTCCTGCCTGCATCTACTACTATTACTCCACACATCAACCGCCATGCATCTAGAGTATTAAGTTCATAAGAACAGAGTAACGCATTAAGAAAGATGACATGATGTAGAGGGATAAACTCATGCAATATGATATAAACCCCATCTTTTTATCCTCGATGGCAACAATACAATACGTCCCTTGCAACCCTTGCTATCACTGGGTAAGGACACCGCAAGATTGAACTCAAAGCTAAGCACTTCTCCCATGGCAAGAAAGATCAATCTAGTAGGCCAAACCAAACTGATAATTCGAAGAGACTTGCAAAGATAACTCAATCATACATAAAAGAATTCAGAGGAGATTCAAATATTTCTCATAGATAAACTTGATCATAAACCCACAATTCACCGGATCTCGACAAACACACCGCAAAAAAGAGTTACATCGAATAGATCTCCACAAGAGAGGGGGAGAACGTGGTATTGAGATCCAAAAAGAGAGAAGAAGCCATCTAGCTAATAACTATGGACCCGAAGGTCTGTGGTAAACTACTCACAACTCATCAGAAGGGCTATGGTGTTGATGTAGAAGCCCTCCATGGTCGATTCCACCTCCGGCGGAGCGCCGACGAAGGCTTCAAGATGGGATCTCGCGGATATAGAAGGTTATGGCGGTGGGAATTGTTTTTCGTTGGCTCCTTGGATGTTTTCGGGGTACGTGTGTATATATAGGAGGAAGAAGTAGGTCGGTGGCCGCTCGAGGGGCCCATGAGACAGGGGGCGCGCCCAGGGGGTGGGCGCGCCCTTCACCCTTGTGGTCTCCTCGATAGCTTCTTGGCTTGCACTCCAAGTCCTCTGGATCACGTTCGTTCCAAAAATCATGCCCCCAAAGGTTTCATTTCGTTTGGACTCTGTTTGATATTCCTTTTCTTCGAAATACTGAAATAGGCAAAAAAACAACAATACGGGCTGGGCCTCCGGTTAGCAGGTTAGTCCCAAAAATGATATAAATGTGTAAAATAAAGCCCATAAACATCCAAAAGGGGTGATATAATAGCATGGAACAATCAAAAATTATAGATACGTTAGAGACGTATCAGACGCCAAAGATGCAAACATGGCAAGCTACCGCTTCCTTGTGCAGCAACTCAGTGGATACTTCGAAGGGTGCGAGTTCCTCCATGTGCCAAGAAATGATAATGAGCAAGCAGATGCCTTGGCACAGATCGGCTCCACACGGCAAGCGATACCATCCGGCGTCGCCCTACAACGCCTCCTCAAGCCGTCTGTCAAGCCGTCGCCAGAATCAGACTCCATCTTCGTGCCGGCCCCTCCTGAAGCAGCCGGATCCAACTTGAGAACCCCAGCAGCCGGCGCGGGGACTTTGGCAGGTGGCTTGGGGACTGCAGCAGTGGCACCCGGCCCGGGGACTGAAGCAGTTGGCCCCGGGACTTCTCCGACTCAGCAAGCGGCAGCCAGCTCCAACCCGCCGCCTCCCTGCCCAACCGCCCTTGTGCAAATTGCAGTCCTGGCAGCCGAAGAAATAGCAGCACCTTCATGGGCTCAGCCCATCCTCAATTTTCAGGTGAACAAAGAACTGCTGGCTGATGAGATCTCGGCCCGACAAGTGCAACGACGGGCAGCAGCTTACACCATCGTCAACAGAGAATTGGTGAGGCGCAGTGTCACTGGTGTATACCAGCGCTGCGTGGAGCCGGATCAGGGCCAAGCAATCCTCAAAGATATCTGCCAAGGCGAATGTGGTCACCACGCAGCTTCAAGATTGCTTGTTGCCAAAGCTTTCCGCCATGTTTTCTTCTAGTCGACTGCTCTAGAAGACGCCAAAGACTTGGTCCAGAAGTGTAAAGGGTGCCAGAAGTTCCGCTCCAAGCCACATCTGCCGGCTTCTGCACTCAAGACCATTCCCATTGCCTGGCCCTTTGCCGTCTGGGGACTGGACATGGTGGGGCCATTCAAGACAGCCCGCGGTGGCATGACTCATTTTCTTGTCGCCGTGGACAAGTTCAGCAAGTGGATAGAAGCAAAGCCAATCAAGAAATTAAATGGGCCGACTGCTGTGACTTTCATCGCCGACATCACCACTAGGTATGGCATACCACACAACATCATCACCGACAACAGCACAAACTTCGCCAAAGGAGCCTTGGCTCGTTTCTGCGCAACGCAGGGCATCTGACTGGACTTAGCGTCTATTGCCCATCCGCAGTCAAACAGCCAAGTGGAGCAAGCAAACGGCCTCATTTTGTCCGGCATCAAGCCCCGACTAGTCGAGCCTCTAGAGCGTTCATTCGGCTGCTGGCTCGATGAGCTGCCGGTCGTCCTTTGGAGCCTGCGCACAACTCTGAACAAGTCAACTGGCTTCACGCCTTTCTTCCTCGTCTACGGTGCCGAAGCCATCATCCCGACGGACATAGAATTTGACTCCGCTCGAGTCACCATGTATACCGAGGAGGAGGCCAAAGAAGCATGAGAAGACGGCGTCGATCTGCTGGAAGAAGGCCGGCTGTTGGCACTCAGCCGGTCTGCCATCTACCAGCAGAGTCTACGCCGATACTACAATCGGAAGGTCAAGACAAGATCCTTCCAGGAGGGAGACCTTGTGCTCCGGCTGATACAGCGAACAACCGGCCAACACAAGCTCTCGGCACCTTGGGAAGGCCCCTTCATCATCAGCAAAGTGTTGGGCAATGGTTCCTACTACTTGATCGACGCTCAGAAGCCCAGAGCACGCAAGAGAGATGACTCCAGCAAGGAGACAGAGAGGCTGTGGAACGCAAACCTCCTACGAAGGTTTTATAGTTAATGCAGTATGTACCATGCTACCTTTTGTATTAAGTACGAAGACTCTGGGTCCCC
Organism: Triticum aestivum; assembly: GCF_018294505.1. NCBI lineage: Eukaryota > Viridiplantae > Streptophyta > Magnoliopsida > Poales > Poaceae > Triticum > Triticum aestivum. The sequence continues at coordinate 120,207,768 of NC_057810.1, forward strand.
CGAGAAGAGCTCGGGGACTATCCTCTTTTATCTATATGATAAGTATCATGCCTATGAATGTGTTACTTCATTATTCTGCCTGGCATCGGGTTCGACTAGTCGGCCCGGGGGCTCGCCGCCTTCTACTATGTGTCGCTTCCTGCAGTTAGACAAGTAGTATGTTGGCACCTAAAACTTCTCCTATCAGAAGCCGCAGCTTGCAGAGCGACTGTACGGTGAACAGGGGTTGCAAAAACGGTGCCCACACGAAAAATGGCTAAGGAAAAGTGCGCACATAGTCTAGGCCGGCATCTCGCCTCTTCAACTGGTTGCTGAGCAGCCGGCCGACCGGCTTCTACTTACCTTGCCAACGCTCCAATCGGCTAAGTACTTGCCCCTCCCGAAAATAGCTAAGAACTCGACCCAGCCACAGTCCGCAGAGCGGCTGTTTGGCTGGCAAGAGGGTAGCAAGGGGAGGGTGGCAAAGGAAAAAAGCAAGGAGCAGAAAGCAAGAAAAGTCAGAACTCGGCAAACAAAGCACAATTTGTGTTGAAGAATATTTACATATTAGAGGGCCCATTGGCCAGCATTCAACAAAGTTTGAAATACACCCCGTGGGTGGAATTGTGTAAAATTAACAAAGTTTGTCAAGGCCGATAAGCAGGAAAAATAAAGGCGACAACTAGGGAGCAACAGAGGGGTCCGGCTGGACGGCGGAGTCGGAAGCGCCGGTTGGTGGAGCGGACGGCTGGTCGGTCTCCGCCTGGTCGCTTCCAGTAGCAGTCGGCGCGCTTGAGCGTGTGTCATTGCTCGAGGCGCAGTCAAGCTGAGGCTGGCTGTCCGCTCCGACCTCTGGCGCGTCTTCTTCGCTTTCCTCGTCCTCCTCGTCCTCTCCCTCATCGCTAGAGTCGATCACTTTGGCCGAATCCTCGCCGTCCTCCGGGTTCAGCCCAAACCCCTCCAGTGGCGCCTCAGCGCCGTTATCAACCAGCTCCGGATGAAGATGCTGGTGTTGGTGTAGTCGGCGATCGCCGCCGCCCGCTTGACAAGATCATCCTCCACTGCCACCCGCTCCTCCTGCGCCTCTAGCCGAAACATGGTCAACTGGGCTAGATCTAGCCCAGGGTACCATGTCTTGACGAACTCCAGAGCTCGGCGCACTCCAGCTCGGGCCGAGGAACCCTTCTAGGCCTCCAGGCGACCGGCCGCCACCTCCAGCCAGTCGGCAGTCCGACTGGGAGTACGTGAAGTCGGCATGCCTAGCCAGAGGGCAGAGATTGCCTGGGCCCCAACACGTTGAAGATGGTGCAACATCCGATGAGCCGGTCGAAGGCGGGCCTGGATGCTGAGAAGCTGCTCGCTAAGGGTCTGGGGAGCATCGGCAGCAATCTGCACGCCTTCCGCCCTCTGCTCCTCGCGATAAGCCTCAATGGCCTGGTTCGCGGCAACGGAGTGGCCTGGGAAGAAGTCTGCTTGGGTGGAGAGCAAGGAAGCCAGAGGTTAGAGGCTAGCAGTCGGCCCAAATAGAAGCCGACAACTCAAAGAAAGAAAAAAGAAGAAGCTTACCGTCGACCATGTCCTCAATATTACCAAAGCCGGCAGTCAGCAACGCCTCCTTGTCGGCCCAAGCAGAGCGTTCGGTCTCAAACTCAGCGAGGAGGTTGGTCTCTTTCGCCTCCGCCTCCTTCTGAGCCGTATGGAGAAGCTCCGCCTGCTCCGCCAGTTGCGTGACCAGCCGGTCACGCTCCTCGGCTAGCTTGCTGCACTCTGCCTCCTTGGCGCGCAACGCGGTGTTAGCTTCACCCAGCTGCTGCTGCAAGGCGGCGTTGGCCTCTGCAAAAGAATAAGAAGAAAAAAGACGTCAACAATCAACAAGGAAGAAACGTAGTTGCCGAGAGATCCGGCCCGACTGCTCAGCAGTCAGCCCGAATCTCGGGGACTACAGCCGGCGGGTGCGCTATCGCGCCCCCGCAGAAAGAAATCATCAACGGTCAACAAAAAGAAATGCAGTTTCCAAGGAGATCGGGTCCGACTGCTCAGCAGTCGGCCCGAATCTCGGGGACTACAGCCCGCGGGTGCGCTAGCGCACCCCCGCAGAGAAAGAAAATGAAAACTTACTCCGGCTCTCTCACAAGTTGGTAGTCTTCCTCTCTAGCTCCCTGACGCTGGAGTTGAAGGTGGCCGCGCGAAGGTTATGATAATCCTACAATGGGGATATTAGACGAAGTTAGCACTCGGAGCTTCCAAATTACAGTTCCGAGCCGCCTGCTCAGCAACTGGCCCGAAACTTGCGGACTACACCCAGTGGGTGCACTGGCGCGCCCCCACCAAGAAATAAAAGGACCAAAGACAAATAAGTAAGGAACACACCCAGATGGCTGCTCGCGAGTCCAGGAACGCCTCGTTGCACTGCTTGAGAGCATTGGCTTCAGCTCGGAGTTTGGCCTGGACGTCTAGGGCTGCTTGGTTCAAGGCTCCCGTCCTGCCTCCACGCACCCAGCCGAAGGGCGCGGTGCTGGTCGCCTCGGTGTCTAGGATCGACGAGCTTGCGACGCTGGTTTCCAACGGACGTGGTGCTGAGACCTCCTTCACGAGGTGACAACGCACAGGCGTATGGGCCTCAGGAGTCGGGCCCGTCACCACCTCGTTCCCGGCTGGTGGTGCCGGCGGGGCGGCCGGCTGCTTATCTCGCGCCCCGCCAGATGGCGGTGGTGGAGGCACCACCACATCCGGCATGGTGGCATCGCCGCCCTTCCTCTCCATGGTCGGGTGCTCATCGCTGGCTCCCCCAGTCAACGCCACAAACTCTGGCGGAGGCGGCGCGGAGTTTAAGGGAGCAACGATTAGCGGCTCTTGGCGGCGCGCGGCCTTTGCGAGCCACTCCTTCACCGCGGCATCAGCCTCCGCCTCCGCCAGCTTCTTCAGCGTGGCGGCCTCCACCTTGTCAGCCTTCACCTTCTCTAGGTGGGTGGCTTCTTGCTCCTCGCGCACCTCCCGCGCGTTTCCCTCCTGCGCCTCCGGGAGGTTGGCGGCTGGATCGATTCACCGGGTGGTGGTTGAGGTCTTCGCAGACCTAATGACAGAGGCGTCGGTCGACTTCTCATGGGAGAGCGGGGCCCTGAGCCAAGAAAAATAAAGCAAAGAAATTTTAGGCCGAATCGGCAAGAAAGGGAAAGCATAAGGGAAAATACTTACGCTGACACCATGGGCGGCGCCTTCGGCAGCTTCTAGAACTTGGCCACCTTCGCTGCGGCCTCCTTCCGCCTAGTCGTGGCGGCCGGGTTCTTGGGTTTCTTTGGCGCGCTGCCGAACAGGGCGGTGCCCTGTTTTTGCTTGCGCTTGCCACCTTGAGCAGACGGCTCGGCGGAGGGGCCTGCGCCTGCGTTAACAGCGCCCCGTGCGGGGCGTGGCTCGTCTTCTTCTTCGTCGTCATCGGGCCAAGTCTCGACGCCACCCCCTTGTTCGGAGCCGCCTGCTCCATCTCCGTCGCCTACGTCATCGTCCTCCAAGGCGGCCGCCCCCAAGTCGGGGTCGTCCATGTCGCTTACCTCTCGGTCCGGCTGGTAGTTTCTGCCCGGCCCCATGATGGCGGCCGTCGCCGGAGACATGTAGATCTACATCGCAAGTTTGATCGCTCAAGACCAAAACCAAGACCCAAGCAAGTACTAAAAAGAAAAGGCTAAGAGACTTACAGCAGGCGGCGGGTTGTCGCGGGAGTATGGCCGCTTGCCAAACTGCCAGGACTTCTCCGACACCTTGAGGTCGGTGATCTCGTTCACCATTCGGGCCACCTTGGCAGTCAGCATGTCCCTCGTGCACATCTGGCTCGGGTCGCAGTGCCCGCTCATCCGACAGATCAGATGAGGTCGGCCTTGGAGCGGGAGAACCCGGCGCTCGATGAAGGCAATCAGCAAGTCGGACGCCACGAGACCCTCCGCCTCCGTCAGCACCCGGAGCCGGTTGATGGCAGCTGCGGTGTCAGCCGACACAGGCTTTGGCTTATAGCCCCAATTGGCTCGAGGTTCGGCCGGGGGGCCGGCTTCATAAGGCGGCAGGTTGATGAAGTCGACTGCTGGGTCGACGTTCTCCACACAGAAGTATGATTGCTGCCACAGTTTCACCGACTCTGACAACTTGATGATGGGGAAGGCATTCTTCACCCACGACCGGCGCACGGGGACGAAAGCACCACACTGGGCCGCCTTTTCCTTGGCGGAGGTGCCCATTTTGGTGTAGAAGAAAGCTCCCCATAGCTCGATGGTGGGGAGGACGCCGAGGTAGCCCTCGCACGCCTGACAAAGGTGGATAGCAGTGTCACGGTGTTGGGCGTCAGATGATGTGTCTGGAGGTGGTAGAACTCCATGAAGGAGCGGAAGAATCCGCTCGCCGGCAGGCCTAAGCCGCGGAGGAAATGCGAGCAGAATACGACCCGCTCATTCCCGTGCGGCACCGTCGAGATCTCCTCGATCACCACTGAGCCATCCCAGCCCCGTTGGGCATTCGACGTGTGGCCCGAAGGAAGGCGAGGTGGTCCTCGATCACCACTGAGCCATCCCAGCCCCCTCCCTTCTCACGTGCCATGGAGTCCGAGCTGGGCTGCGCGGGAAGCTTGGGGCGAAGAAGCTTGACAACAGCGAGCTGTGGCGGTGATACGACTCAAACGTATCTGTAATTTTTGATTGTTCCATGCTATTATATTACCCGTTTTGGATGTTTATGGGCTTTACTTTACACTTTTATATCATTTTTGGGACTAACCTACTAACCGCAGGCCCATCCCAAATTGTTTTTTTGCCTATTTCAGTGTTTCGAATAAAAGGAATATCAAACGGAGTCCAAACGGAATGAAACCTTCGGGAGCGGTCTTTTTTGGAACAAACGTGATCCATAGGACTTGGAGTGGAAGTCAAGAAACAAGGGAGGCGGCCACGAGGGTGCCCGGCGCGCCCCCTATAGGTGGGCGTGCCCCCCACCCTCATGGGCCCCTCGAGCGTCCACCGACCTACTTCTTCCTCCTATATATACCCATGTACCCCGAAAACATCAGAAGCGACCACGAAAAACTATTTCCACCACCCTAACCTTCTGTATCCGCGAGATCCCATCTTGGAGCCTTCGTCGGTGCTCCGTCGGAGGGGGAATCAATCACGAAGGGCCTCTACATCATCTCCAAGGCCTCTTCGATGAGTTGTGAGTAGTTTACCACAGACCTTTGGGTCCATAGTTATTAGCTAGATGGCTTCTTCTCTCTCTTTGAATCTCAATACAAAGTTCTCCTCGATCTTCTTGGAGATCTATTCGATGTAACTCTTTTTGCAGTGTGTTTGTCGAGATCCGATGAATTGTGGGTTTATGATCAAGTTTATCTATGAGAAATATTTGAATCTCATATGAATTCTTTTATGTGTGATTAAGTTATCTTTGCAAGTCTCTTCGAATTATCAGTTTGGTTTGGCCTACTAGATTGATCTTTCTTTCATAGGGAGAAGTGCTTAGCTTTGGGTTCAATCTTGCGGTGTCCTTTCCCAGTGACAGCAGGGGCAGCAAGGCATGTATTGTATTGTTGCCATCGAGGATAAAAAGATGGGGTTTATATCATATTGCATGAGTTTATCCCTCTACATCATGTCATCTTTCTTAATGCGTTACTCTGTTCTTTATGAACTTAATAATCTAGATGCATGCTGGATAGCGGTCGATGTGTGGAGTAATAGTAGTAGATGCAGCCAGGAGTCGGTCTACTTGTCACAGATGTTATGCCTATATACATGATCATGCCTAGATAATCTCATAATTATTCGCTTTTCTATCAATTGCTCGACAGTAATTTGTTCACCCATCATAATACTTATGCTATCTTGAGAGAAGCCACTAGTGAAACCTATGGCCCCTGGGTCTATCTCTTGTCATATAAGCTTTTAATATACTATTATTTGCATCTTTACTTTTCCAATCTATATCATAAAATACCAAAAATATATTTATCTTATCATATTATCTCTATCAGATCTCACTTCCGCAAGTGGCCTTGAAGGGATTGACAACCCATTTATTGCGTTGGTTGCGAGTTCTTGTTTGTTTGTGTAGGTGTGTGGGACTTTTGAGGAGCCTCCTACTGGATTGATACCTTGGTTCTCAAAAATTAAGGGAAATACTTATGCTACTATTGCTGCATCACCCTTTCCTCTTCAAGGAAAACCAACGCAAGCTCAAGACATAGCAAGAAGGATTTCTGCCGCCGTTGCCGGGGGGTCTTTGCTCAAGTCAAGACATACCAAGTACCCATCACAAACTCATCTCCCTCGCACTTACATTATTTGCCATTTGCCTCTCGTTTTCCTCTCCCCCACTTCACCCTTGCCATTTTATTCGCCCTCTCTTTCCCAATCTCCTTTCTTTTTCACTTGTCTTTTGTTTGCTCGTCGTCATGGCTAGTCCTCCTATCCTCGTTATTACTCCCGAACATGAAATTCTTAATTTTAAGCAAAGGGAGGGAGAAAATCTAAAAGATGTTTGGCATAGAATTTGCAATGCTCAAAATAGATCTACTAGGAAGCTTTCTACTTCCGTTCTTCTTCGCAATTTTTATGTAGGCATTACTCCTTGGAATAAATGCATTCTTGATACCATTACCGAAGGGAATTTTTTGGATAGCCACACTTTCGATGCTTATAATGCTATGTTAGATTTGTTTGGTCCTCCTCCTCTCTTGGTAAATGGAACTATTTTAAGTCTAGAACATGCGATGCAAAGGCTTGAGATTATTGAAAATAAAATTGCCACTGTTGAGTTAATTGAAAATTTAGATAAAAAGATTCATAACCAAATTACCCAATATGGATCTAGGGTTGGAGTTACTTTGAATTTTTTTAAAGAGAAAGAACCTATAGTTAATGAAAGAATAGATCTAGATTCTACGAGAATCGGTAAACTTGAGGATATTATTACCAACTTAGGGTCGGCCTTTTCTTCCATGAAAAACACTCCAAATCCTCCTACCAAAACTGCCAAATTTATTTATATTCCTAAAAATAAGGGTGAATCTTCTAATAAGGGAAATGCGGATCTCAAATCAATAATTGTTCATCCCAATTGTCTCTCTATCATTAAGGAACCTTTTGCTACAAATGAATATTTTGAATTCTTGCCTAAGGGCTTAGTCATCGCTAAAATGGGAGAAACCCCTAAAAATTATAAGTGCTCTATTGAGGAATTAAGTGCCAAAGATGGCACTACTTAGATCTATCCTTGCTTTTATGCCTAGCTAGGGGCGTTAAACGATAGCGCTAGTTGGGAGGCAACCCAATTTTATTTGTGTTTTTTGTTTTTGCTTCTGTTTAATAATAAGTTTTGCATCTAACTTCTGTTTAGATGTGTTTTTATGTTTTAATTAGTGTTTGTGCCAAGTAGAACCTATAGGATAACCTATGGTGATAGTTAATTTGATTCTACTGAAAAACAGAAACTTTGCACGCACGAAAATAATTTTAGTAATTCACAGAAATGTGCTTTTGCGTTGATTCTTTTTGCTGTAGATCAATAGACAAATTGCCCAAGACTTCCTATTTTGGTAGGACTTTTAGAGTTCCAGAAGTATTCGTGGGTTACATACTGCTACAGTATTAGTGGTATGAACCATAGAGAACTTGAAATACAGTAGGTTTAACACCAATATAAATAAAGAATGAGTTTATTACAGTACCTTATGTGGTGGTTTTGTTTTCTTTCACTAACGGAGCTTATAAGATTTCCTGTTGAGTTTTGTGTTGTGAAGTTTTCAAGTTTTGGGTAAAGATTTGATGGACTATGGAATAAGGAGTGGCAAGAGCCTAAGCTTGGGGATGCCCATGGCACCCCAAGATATTCAAGAATAGCCAAAAGCCTAAGCTTGGGGATGCCCCGGAAGGCATTCCCTCTTTCGTCTTTGTTCATTGGTAATTTTACTTGGAGCTATATTTTTATTCGCCACATGATATGTGTTTTGCTTGGGGCGTCTTGTATGATATTAGTCTTTGCTTTTTAGTTTACCACAATCATCTTTGTTGTACACACCTTTTGGGAGAAACCCACTTGATTGGAATTTATTAGAATACTCTATGTGCTTCACTTATATCTTTTGAGCTAGATAATTTTTGCTCTAGTGCTTCACTTATATCTTTTAGAGCACGACGGTGGCTTAATTTTGTAGAAATTGTTAATCTCTCATGCTTCACTTATATTATTTTGAGAGTCTCTTAGAACAGCATGGTATTTGCTATGGTTATAAAATTGGTCCTAGAATGATGGGCATCCAAGTTGGGTATAATAAAAACTATCATAGGAAGCGAATTGGATGCTATGATCAATTTGATACTTGATAATTGTTTTGAGATATGGAGGTAGTGATATTAGAGTCATGCTAGTTGGGTGATTATGAATTTAAAGAATGCTTGTGTTGAAGTTGGCAAGTCGTGTAGCATGCACGTATGGTAAAAGTTGTGTAACAAATTTGAAACATGAGGTGTTCTTAGATTGTGCATCCTTATGAGTGGTGGTCGGGGATGAGCGATGGTCTTTTCCTACCAATCTATCCCCCTAGGAGCATGCACGTAGTGCTTGGTTTTTGATGACTTGTAGATTTTTGCAATAAGTATATGAGTTCTTTTGACTAATCTTGAGTCCATGGATTATACGCACTCTCACCCTTCCATCATTGCTAGCCTCTTTGGTACCGTGCATTGCCCTTTCTCACACTGAGAGTTGGTGCAAACTTCGCCGGTACATCCAAACCCCGTGATATGATACGCTCTATCACACATAAACCTCCTTATATCTTCCTCAAAACAGCCACCATACCTACCTATTATGGCATTTCCATAGCCATTCCGAGATATATTGCCATACAACTTTCCACCGTTCCGTTCATCATCATGACACACATCATCATTGTCATATTGCCTTGCATGATCATGTAGTTGACATCGTATTTGTGGCAAAGCCACCATGCATAATTTTTCATACATGTCACTCTTGATTCATTGCCCATCCTGGTACACCACCGGAGGCATTCATATAGAGTCATATCTTGTTCTAGTTTTGGGTTGCAATTCATGAGTTGTAAATAAATAGAAGTGTGATGATCATCATTATTAGAGCATTGCCCCCCCCAAAGAAAGGCCAAAGAAAAAAAAGGCCAAAGAAAAAAAGAAAGGCAAAAAAATGCCAAAAGAAAAAAAGAAAAAAGAAAAAGAAAATAAAAATAGAAAAGGGGGCAATGTTACTATCTTTTTCCACACTTGTGCTTCAAAGTAGCACCATGTTCTTCATATAGAGAGTCTCATATGTTGTCACTTTCATATACTAGTGGGAATTTTTCATTATAGAACTTGGCTTGTATATTCCTACAATGGGCTTCCTCAAATGCCCTAGGTCTTCGTGAGCAAGCAAGTTGGATGCACACCCACTTAGTTTCTTATGTTGAGCTTTCATACATTTATAGCATGGCATTTCTCACTCTAGCCCTCCCCTTTAAAATCAGATGACACCCACACCTTACCTTCATCATGGCGCCCTCAAGGAGGAATCCGCCCACCAATCGCCTCGCTCTTCACCCTGATCGCCTCCCCCGTGTTCATGCCGACCCACCACTGCCATCAAGGGAGGGAGGCGTGCGCCTCCCATGACACCCCTGAGCCAAGAAGGCAGATATTATGTCTCTTCAGTCATTGCCACGTTGTAACATATGGTTGAACGTCGTGCATTACCACGAAATAAAAATATGATGTTCTTTGTTATGCATGCAACTGATATGCCACCGTGTCTGTGACTCTTGAAGCAACCAACCAATGCATTTAACCTTCTATCCTAACCAAAAATGTCTATTATTAACTCTTGAAGCAACCAATCAATGCATTTACCCTTCTACCTAACCCAAAAATTATACAACTTGATAAAAAAATATATGAACCACTCCGTCATGCAATTTACTGCAAAGCCATCTCTAATGAAATGCAATTTTCCATATTTTCTAATGTAGAGAAATTATTCCTAGTCATTCTCAACCTCACTCTTATCATAAAATCCACTAACTCGTGTTCTAAGTGAGCCATTGATCGACGTCATCATGGCAGGCCAACAACAAGGGACAAGGGCGGAAACCGCCTTCTTATCTTGGTGCTAGTATCTCCTGGTTTATATTGGACCAACACTTCATCCCAGGCTTTACGATGACAGCAACATGCTGATGTGTTGCCTTACAAAAAGAAAACTATGCATTGAAATTTTCATCCCAGAGCAACTTGCACTTACTCCCACCTCCCATAAGATGTATATTTTTCACCCTCACCTCTCTAGGCTACATAGGCATTTTTGTTATCCTTCTATACCTCTATAGCCGGTCAACCTCCAACTATATTGTGGTCTTCAATATAAGCCCTATTGTAGACTTCAATATAAGCCGACTATGTAAAGTACTCCCTCTATAACAAAATATGTGAGTCAACTTTGTACTAACTTTATACTAAACCAACATGCCATCATCAGATGAAGACAATAAAGGTGGCAATTTAAAGATGAGATGCACAACAATGACTACATGTGATAAATAGTATGGATATGTTTTACACTTACACATACACATACACACTCTAATACAAATCAAGGTCATGAGATAGTCTAGTTGTTTCGAGCAATCAAGATCATACTTTGGTTGTCACGGTAATTTGTCTTACACAAAAACTATTCTGTAAGAGATCTTTGGTTTCTGACATTGGAATTAAATCTGATCCTCTTCCATTCACAAATCATCGGTTTCTTGCTCTTGATGTCTTGTATGCCACCACCTTCTTGCCTTCTTTCCAAGTTGGGTTGCACAGTCTCAAGAGGAACACATGCCAAAGCAGACACCTCCTTTGTCCCTCCATCGTTCAACACTCTCCAAGACATCCTTTCTAAGCGTGCACAACCCTTTGCTCACCTTTAGTCAACTGCCTTTTTGGCCTACCCACTTGATCTGTAAGTTAACAAATCTGGAATTAGTACTGTTATGAAAAATGCTACCATTCCTATTATGAAAAATATGTTTGCATGCTACTATTGCAAAATCTGACCTTCCTATTTTCAAAATAAAGTTAGTTCCCACTCCTTCCTAGCATTTTCATGATTGTTCCATCTAGTAGCCTACAACTGCATGTTACTGTTGCAACTCCGCAAAAGGAAAAACAAATCTACAACAGAAAATCTATTACTTCTATAATTCAATATTTTGTTGTTGGTTTCTATAGATCAAATTTGCTCATACTTTCTAATTCATTCCATGTTACTGTTGCAATAGTGAAACGAATAAAACAGATCTAGGGTGGAAACATCTAATCTTTTCTTTTCTATTCTTTTCAAAGGTTTCCAAATATAAAAATAAATTAAGCATTATACTTCCCTAATTCAAGATTTTTTTTGCCGGTTTATGTAAATCAAATTTTCTCAGACTCTTTGCTATTCATTCCATGTTACTGTTGCAATAGTGAAACGAATAAAATAGATCTAGCATGGAAACATCTAATCATTTCTTTCGTATTCTTTTCAAGGGTCTGCAAATATAAAAATAAATTAAGCACTACATATTGTTAACATTATTTTTGACCTGATCATATCCCGATTGCGCAACCAGATTTTCTCAGTATTTGACATGATTATCCCAATTGCAAAAACATATTTTCTCTTAGTTTTTTTTACCATTGTTGCTGCTATTTTCTTAATCGCACAGGACTGTTACTAATCCAAAAACTCATATAGAACATGATTATGTAATATGTATGTTTGTTTGACAAGCAGATTTTTTTGCTTACTATTTAGGCCCTTTACGCGGCCGTTTCCAATGCTACCCCAGATGTCCTGGCTATATGCTGCATATTGATGTTGCCTTGGGAGTACTTGTTGCACTCCATGGAGCCATCACCATTCTCGACGTGGCCTCAACCAGTCACTCGAAGACTACTGACAAACCCTTGCCCGACATTGCCAAAACCAGCCACAAGTACTTTAACAAGTTGTCAAAAGAACAAAATCATATATGGTCTAATAAAATGTATGCACATCTTGTGTATGATTTGAACATATCTGTTACGTTCAGGCTAAACTCCTTAATGGAGAAAGCTGAAGGGTGATGGCAATTAAGTCTGTATGTTTGTTTGCTCAAGTAAACTCCCCAAAAATATGAACTCGCAAACACATGGCACGGCACCATGAACTATAGAAATACACCATCTAATGCATGTGACCACCAGCCTAGCTACTGTCCCAAGTGTCCTCTGGATCGCAACTTACAGAAACATCATCAAGGTAGGGAAAAAGTAAGATTACCAAACCTACAACGTTTTGATCCGGCAAGAGGACGTCAACGATGTCCCATTAATGGTACCCTAGAGCGGCTGAAACATAGAGACTGACAAAGACTGGGCAATATTGGCGGCGGCGTGGTACCGAGCCTTCAAACCTAAGGTGTCAAATAGGCAGAATCACCTCTTATAAAGAAAATTATGTACAATAACAACTCTCAGTAATCATATATTACCAATTGTATCACTCCATCAAGAACCTGACATTACCATGCATGTTGTCATGACGCTTCGGTGCACCATTGTGCACTTGTCCTCTTACATGTTTGTTGTGAATTCTGAGTTAGGACCATGTTATCTTCTCCAACAGCTCCTCCATGGTCCCGTATGTGCCTGATGAACATATTATTTTTAGCAAGTTATACTAAATTATCAGCGATGATGCTAGAATGATTAGGAAGATTGTTAAGCGTGTGGCACCTGGAAGAGCGATGAATGCTTCAGATCGTCGAGCCATCTTTGATTTCCTCTCGTGCATGTGAGATGCAAACCTTTATTTCTTCTGCACTCTCACCTAATATCTGTTAGTAAAAGTTAAAGTGAAACTCAATCCCTTGGCACTGAAAATTGCAGCCAATATTTCAATACGCTGAACTTAATATAAATGTTTGGCTACATAATTCAAATCCAGCAGGGATAGCCTTATCTGCCTTGTGACTTCTCAAGCGTCAGGCTATATTCATATGACAAAACAAATGAAACTTTGATTTCCTTGCATGAAAACTGCCAGAACTGGTAGGCCTAGAGACAACACCGTACAACATGATCAGTTCTTTCAGAGTTCAATTTCAGTATGCATGAGTACATGCCTGAATTCCAAACACCAATACACACCACGTGCTAGACCGGACAATATATTTCTTACCCTTGGAGACTACACATACACAATGCTAAGATGTACACAACATAGGTAGAAATACCTCGACAACTTGAGAGCCATGGGAATCACCCTGTGAAGGAAACCCCAGATGAAAAAACCTACTTTGTGTGTGTATGTTAGTCAGGAAGAGCACATGTGCAAGAAGCAGAGAACTCATGCAGAAGGAAAAGTTGTATATAGATGTACCCGATGACACATCGGCCGCCGTGGAGCACCATTCACTTCTGCACGTCCTCGTCCGCGCATGTCTCCACCACCGCCTTGCGCCTGGTGTTGTCACCGTAGAACAAGAGCTGCAGCGGGTACAGGAACCTCAGCATCAGCAAGAAATTGTGATTTTCCTGTGCAACTTGATTCAATCACACAACTTCTTATATGGTTGATAATATCAATTGTTGTCCAGATGTCAGTTTCTGGATCAAAAATGAGAAGAATACATACAAAAGAACTCATTCAAGACAAGAACTGAACTGAAAAAGAAGTGTTCAGTGCTAATCTCTAAAAACTACATAAGTGAAATTTGGAATACCAAAAAACTAGTTGCAAACTACAAAAAAAAATAACAGCCAGAACTTCAGCTGCAGCATCCTACCAATGGCCAATTTACCATATGCTTCATCCCAATTAACAAAGACGAAATTAGCAATAAAGATGCAACATAACTTGGTAATAGCTTGTTTGAAAAATAACACAAATAACTCAACGACGGTGAAACTAATGCAAATGTTAACCGATATGGAGGAGTATAGGAACCTTCTTTAGGTGTTCAGATTGCAATAGGTAGTCAGGTTTATCGTCATCATCCGAGTCCTGCCGTGGGATCCGCAAGCTGCATCTTCTGTGTTGGTGACATCATCATCAAAAAGAACTATCTGATCCTCACCATAAGACCAACCAGAAAACATCCAGTGATTCGATCAAAAAAAAATTCAAGAACCTGAAAATACAAGGACGACCGTCCATGTCAGGGTGTGGCAATAATCTACTCAACCTTGCTATCATGAAGCAAAAGAAAATAAACCTTGAAGCTGTACAAACAACTACGATCATCAGGCACAAGAAAAGAAAGCTTGAAGCTACATAAATATTAACTACCTTACAGAGGCAATTTGGTTCATTTGAAACCATCATTCGTAAATCCGAACAGCAGTTGGGAGAAAAAAATTATCCATGCAATTCACCACACAAGCGCACAAGCAAAGCGGTAGGTACTCACATTCAAACATTGGTATCTCAACAACGTCAAGCTACCCATCATAAAGAGCCTAAGGTGAGCTTTCCCTGCCGTTAAAACGTAATCAGAAAATTGCACCCTCAAATCATCTCCATGAAGGTAAATCCATCCCCCAAGATTCATTCCCCATTCTGGGTTTCATACATACAAATTGCAGGGGCACAAATCAAAATGTACGCTGCCCAAACCAGGAAGAATACAGGGTATGAAATGGAGAGAGGGAAGCTCACCTGAGACTAAGAATCCATAGACGAGAGTATCTTGCTGGTAAACCGTCATCGCCTTCGTGGCTGACAGGGGCATATGAGTAGACAGGGGCATGCCGAGGAGGGTGGGCAGGGCACACGCTGTATGAGCTCGCACGACCATACGTGATGGTGGCCGCGACAGTTGCTCGAGGTCGCTCGTGCTACCCATCTTGAAAACGGGAGGCGGCATGCTGTGAGACGAGATCACAAGACGAAGGTGTTGGGGAATGCAGTAAGTTCAAAAAATTTCCTACGATCACGCAAGATCTATCTAGGAGATGCATAGCAATGAGAGGGGAGAGTGTTGTCTACGTACCCTCGTAGACCAAAAGCGGAAGCGTTATGACAACGC
Source organism: Triticum aestivum (assembly GCF_018294505.1). Lineage (NCBI taxonomy): Eukaryota > Viridiplantae > Streptophyta > Magnoliopsida > Poales > Poaceae > Triticum > Triticum aestivum. The sequence continues at coordinate 120,222,832 of NC_057810.1, forward strand.
GGTTGATGTAGTCATTCGTCTTCACGATCCGATCGATCCTAGCACCGAAGGTACGGCACCTCCACGATCTGCACACGTTCAGCTCGGTGACGTCCCGCAAACTCTAGATCCAGCTGAGGTCGAGGGAGAGTTTTGTCAGCACGACGGCGTGGTGACGGTGATAATGAAGTTACTGGCGCAGGGCTTCGCCTAAGCACTACGACGGTATGACCGAGTTGTGTAACTGTGGAGGGGGGCACCGCACACGGCTAAACAATCAACTTGTGTCTACGGGGTGCCCCCTGGACACATATATAAAGGAGGGGAGGGAAGAGGTGGCCGGCCCAAGGGGGGCGCGCCAGGTGTGGGGAATCGTACTAGGACTCCCGAGTCTAAGTAGGATTCCCCTCCTCTTTACTATTCCTAGTAGGAGAAGGAGGAAAGGAGGAAGAGGGGAGAAGGAAGGAGGGGGGCGCCCCCTCCTAGTCCAATTCGGACTAGCCCATGGGGGGCACCCCTTGAGGCCCTTCTCTCCTTTCCCGTATGGCCTATTAAGGCCCATTACTTCCCCCGGCGAATTCCCGTAACTCTCGAGTACTCCGAAAAAAACCCGAATCACTCGGAACCTTTCTGATGTCCGAATATAACCTTCCAATATATCGATCTTTATGTATCGACCATTTCAAGACTCCTCGTCACATCCGTGATCTCATCCGGTACTCCGAACAAACTTCGGTCATCAAATCACATAACTCATAATACAAATCGTCATCGAACGTTAAGCGTGCGGACCCTATGGGTTTGAGAACTATGTAGACATGACCGAGACACATCTCCTGTCAATAACAAATAGCGGAACCTGGATGCTCATATTGGTTCCTACATATTCTACGAAGATCTTTATCGGCCAAACCGCATAACAACATATGTTGTTCCCTTTGTCATCGGTATGGTACTTGCCCGAGATTCGATAGTCGGTATCATCATACCTAGTTCTATCTCTTTACCGGAAAGTATCTTTACTCGTTCCGTAATACTTCATCCCGTAACTAACTCATTAGTCACAATGCTTGCAAGGCTTATAGTGATGAGTATTACTGAGAGGGCCCAGAGATACCTCTTTGAAACACGGAGTGACAAACCCTAATATCGATCTATGCAAACCCAACAGACACCTTCGGAGACACCTGTAGAGCACCTTTATAATCACACTTTTACGCTGTGACGTTTGGTAGTAGACAAAGTGTTCCTACGGTATTCGGGAGTTGCATAATCTCATAGTCCGAGGAACTTGTATAAGTCATGAAGAAAGCAGTAGCAATGAAACTGTAACGCTCATAATGCTAAGCTAACGGATGGGTCATGTCCATCACATCATTCTCCTAATGATATGATCCCGTTCATCAAATGACAACACATGTCTATGGTTAGGAAACATAACCATCATTGATTAACGAGCTAGTCAAGTAGAGGCATACTAGGGACACTATGTTTTGTCTATGTATTCACACATGTACTGAGTTTACGGTTAATACAATTCTAGCATGAATAATAAACATTTATCATGAAATAAGGAAATAAATAATAACTTTATTATTGCCTCTAGGGCATATTTCCTTCAGTCTCCCACTTGCACTGGAGTCAATAATCTAGTTCACATCGCCATGTGATTTAACATCAATAGTTCACATCTGTATATGATTAACACCCATAGTTCACATCGCCATGTGACCAACAACCAAAGGGTTTACTAGAGTCAATAATCTAGTTCACATTGCTATGTGATTAACACCCAAAGATTACTAAGGTGTGATCATGTTTTGCTTATGAGAGAAGTTTAGTCAAAGGGTCTGTCACATTCAGAGCCGTATGTATTTTGCAAATATTCTATGTCTATAATGGTCTGCATAGAGCTACTCTAGCTAGTTGCTTCCACTTTCAATATGTATCCAGATTGAGACTTAGAGTCATCTGGATCGGTGTAAAAGCTTGCATCGATGTAACCTTTTTTAGACGAACTCTTTATCACCCCCATCACCGAGAAACATTCCCTTAGTCCTTACTAAGGATAATTTTGACCGCTGTCCAGTGATCTACTCCTAGATCACTATTGTACCCCCTTGCCAAACTCATGGTAAGGTACACAATAGGTCTCGTACACAGCACAACATACATTATAGAACCTATGATTGTGGCATAGGGAATGACTTTCATTCTCTTTCTATCTTCTGTCTTGGTCAGGCTTTAGGTCTTACTCAACTCTACACCTTGTAATATAGACAAGAACTCCTTCTTTGACTGATCCATTTTGAACTCTTACAAAAAACTTGTCAAGGTATATACTCATTGAAAAATCTTATCAAGCGTCTTGATCTATCTCTATAGATCATGTTGCCCAATATGTAAGCAACTTCACTAAGGTCTTTCTTTGAAAATCTCCTTTCAAACTCTCCTTTATGCTTTCCAGAAAATTCTACATCATTTCCGATCAACAATATGTCATTCACATATACTTATCAGAAAGGTTGTAGTGCTCCCACCCACTTTCTTGTAAATACAGGCTTCTTCATAAGTCTGTATAAAACCATATACTTTGATCACCTTATCAAAGCATATGTTCCAACTCCGAGATGCTTGCACCAGTCCACAGATGGATCACTGGAGCTCGCACACTTTGTTTAGCACCTTTAGGATTGACAAAACCTTCTGGTTGCATCATATACAACTCTTCTTTAAGAAATATCCATTTAAGGAATGCAATTTTCACATCCATTTGCCAGATTTCATAAAATATGGCAATTGCTAACATGATTCAGACGGATTTAAGCATCACTACAGTTGAGAAAATCTCATTGTAGTCAACACCTTGAACTTGTCGAAAACCTTTTTGCAACAAGTCTAGCTTTATAGATAGTAACACTACTATTAGCGTCCGTCTTCCTCTTGAAGATCCATTTAGTTTCTATGGCTTGCCGATCATCGGGCAAGTCCACCAAAGTCCACACTTTGTTCTCATACATGGATCCCATATCAGATTTCATTGGCTCAAGCCATTTCGCGGAATCTGGGCTCATCATCGCTTCCTCATAGTTCGTAGGTTCATCATGGTCTAGTAGCATGACTTCCAGAATAGGATTACGGTACCACTTTGGTGCAGACCGTACTCTGGAAGACCTACGAGGTTGTGTAGTAACTTGATATGAAGTTTCATGATCATCATCATTAGCTTCCTCACTAATTGGTGTATGAATCACTGGAACTGATTTCTATGATGAACTACTTTCTAATTCGGGAGAAGGTATAATTACATCATCAAGCTCTACTTTCCTTCCACTCACTTCTTTCGAGAGAAACTCCTTCTCTAGAAAGGATCCATTCTTAGGAACGAATATCTTACCTTCAGATCTGTTATAGAAGGTGTACCCAATTGTTTCCTTTGGGTATCCTATGAAGATGCACTTCTCTGATTTGGGTTCGAGCTTATCAGGTTGAAGCTTTTTCACATAAGCATCGCAACTCCAAACTTTAAGAAACGACAACTTTGGTTTCTTGCCAAACCACGGTTCATAAGGCGTCGTCTCAACGGATTTCGATGGTGCCCTGTTAAACGTGAATGTAGTTGTCTCTAATGGATAACCCCAAAACGATAGTGGTAACCCGGTAAGAGACATCATAGATCGCACCATATCCAATAAAGTGCGGTTACGACGTTCGGACACACCATTATGCTGTGGTGTTCCATGTGGCGTGAGGTGTGAAACTATTCCACATTGTTTTAAATGAAGGCCAAACTCGTAACTCAAATATTCTCCTCTACGATCAGATCATAGAAACTTTATTTTCTTGTTACGATGATTCTCCACTTCACTCTGAAATTCTTTGAACTTTTCAAATGTTTCAGACTTGTGTTTCATTAAGTAGATATACCCATATCTGCTCAAATCATCTGTGAAGGTCATAAAATAACAATACCTGCCACGAGCATCAATACTCATTGGACCACATACATTGGTATGTATTATTTCCAATAAGTCACTAGCTCGTTTCATTGTTTCGGAGAACAGAGTTTTAGTCATCTTGCCCATAAGGCACGGTTCGCAAGCATCAAATGATTCATAATCAAGTGATTCCAAAAGTCCATCTTTATGGAGTTTCTTCATGCGTACCGATATGACCCAAACGGTAGTGCCACAAATATGTTGCACTATCATTATCAACTTTGCATATTTTGGCATCAATATTATGAATATGTGTATCACTACGATCAAGATTTAATAAACCATCAACATTGGGTGTATGACCATATAAGGTTTTATTCATGTAAACATAATAACAATTTATTCTTTGTCTTAGATGAATAATCATATCGCAATAAACATGATCTAATCATATTTATGTTCATCGCAAAAACCAAATAACATTTATTTAGGTTCGACACTAATCTCGAAAGTATAGGGAGTGTGCGATGATGATCATATCAATCTTGGAACCACTTCCAACACACATCGTCACTTTACCCTCAACTATTCTCTGTTTATTCTGTAACTCCTGTTTCGAGTTACTAATCTTAGCAACCGAAAAAGTATCAAATACCCAGGGGCTACTATAAACACTAGTAAGGTACACATCAATAACCTGTATATCAAATATACGCTTGTTCACTTTGCCATCTTTCTTATCCACCAAATATTTAGGGCATTTCCGCTTCGAGTGACCATTTCCTTTGCAGTAGAAGCACTCAGTTTCACGCTTTGGTCCAGCTTTGGGCTTCTTCACGGGAGTGACAACTTGCTTGCCATTCTACTTGAAGTTCCCTTTCTTTCCCTTTGCTCTTTCTTGATTTCTACCTTCGTCAATTTCAACATCACGAAGAGCTCGGGAATCGTTTTCGTCATCCCTTGCATACTATAGTTCATCACGAAGTTCCAGTAACTTGGTGATGATGACTATACAACTCTGTCAATCACTATCTTATCTGGAAGATTAACTCCCACTTGATTCAAATGATTGTAGTACCCAGACATTCTAAGCACATGCTCACTAGTTGAGCAATTCTCCTCCATCTTTTAGGCAAAGTACTTGTTAGAGGTCTCATACCTCTTGACACGGGCATGAGTCTGAAATACCAATTTCAGCTCTTGGAACATCTCATATGTTCCGTGACGTTTAAAAAACATTTTTGAAGTCCCGGTTCTAAGCCGTAAATAATGGTGCACTAAACTATCAAGTAGTCATCATATTGAGCTAGCTAAACGTTCATAACGTCTGCATCTGCTCCTTCAATAGGTCTGTCACCTAGCGGTGCATCAAGGACATAATTATTCTATGCAACAATGAGGATACACCTCAGATTACGGACCCACTCTGCATCATTGCTATTATCACCTTTCAACTTAGTTTTCTCCAGGAACATATAAAAAACATAGAGAAACTATAACGCGAGCTATTGATCTACAACATAATTTGCAAAATACTATCAGGACTAAGTTCATGATAAATTAAAGTTCAATTAATCATATTACTTAAGAACTCCCACTTAGATAGACATCCCTCTAGTCATCTAAATGATCACGTGATCCAAATCAACTAAACCATGTCCAATCATCACATGAGATGGAGTAGTTTTCAATGGTGAACATCACTATGTTGATCATATCTACTATATGATTCACACTCGACCTTTCGGTCTTTAGTGTTCCAGGCCATATCTGTATATGCTAGGCTCGTCAAGTTTAACCCGAGTATTCTGCGTGTGCAAAACTGGCTTGCACCCGTTGTATGTGAACGCAGAGCCTATCACACCCGATCATCACGTGGTGTCTTAGCATGAAGAACTGTCGCAACGGTGCATACTCACGGAGAACACTTATACCTTGAAATTTTAGTAAGGGATCATCTTATAATGCTACCGCCGAACTAAGCAAAATAAGAAGCATAAAAGATAAACATCACATGTAATCAAAATATGTGACATGATATGGCCATCATCATCTTGTGCCTTTGATCTCCATCTCCAAAGTACCATCACGATCTCCATCGTCACTGGCATGACACCATGATCTCCATCATCTTGATCTTTATCAACGTGTCATCACATGGTCGTCTCGCCAACTATTGCTTTTGCAACTATTGCTATCGCATAGCAATAAAGTAAAGCAATTATATGGCGCTTGCATCTATATGCAATAAAGAGATAACCATAAGGCTCCTGCCAGCTGCCGATAACTTTAACAAAACATGATCATCTCATACAACAAATTATATCACATCATGTCTTGACCATATCACATCACAACAAGCCCTGCAAAAACAAGTTAGATGTCCTCTACTTTGTTGTTGCAAGTTTTACGTGGCTGCTACGGGCTTCTAGCAAGAACCGCTACGCATCAAAACCACAATGATTTTTTGTGAAGTGTGCTGTTTTAACCTTCAACAAGGACCGGGCGTAGTCAAACTCGATTCAACGAAATTTGGAAAAACAGACACCCACTAGCCACCTGTGTGCGAAGCACGTCAGTGGAACCAGTCTCGCGTAAGCATACACGAAATGTCGGTCTGGGCCGCTTCATCCAACAATACCGCCAAATCAAAGTATGACATGCTGGTAAGTAGTATGACTATTATCGCCCACAACTCTTTGTGTTTTACTTGTGCATATAACATCTACACATAGACCTGGCTCGGATGCCACTGTTGGGGAACGCGGTAATTTCAAAAAAATTCCTACGATCACGCAAGACCTATCTAGGAGATGCATAGCAACAAGAGGGGAGAGTGTTGTCTACGTATCCTCGTAGACAGAAAGCGGAAGCGTTATGACAAAGCGGTTGATGTAGTCGTATGTCTTCACGATCCGACCGATCCTAGCACCGAAGGTACGGCACTTCCGCGATCTGCACACGTTCAGCTCGGTGACGTCCCGCGAACTCTAGATCCAACGGAGGTCGAGGGAGAGTTTCGTCAGCACGACGACGTGGTGACGGTGATGATTAAGTTACCGGTGCACGGCTTCGCCTAAGCACTATGAGGATATGACCGAAGTGTGTAACTGTGGAGGGGGCACCACACACGGCTAAACAATCAGCTTGTGTCTATGGGGTGCCCCTGGCCACGTATATAAAGGAGGGGAGGGAAGAGCTGGCCGGCCCAAGGGGGGCGCGCCCGGTGTGGGGAATGTTGGAGATCGTTGCAGAAAAGAAAAATTTTCTACGCATCACCAAGATCAATCTATGGAGTCATCTAGCAACGAGAGAGAGGAGTGCATCTACATACCCTTGTAGATCGCGAGCGGAAGCGTTCAAGAGAACGGGGTTGATGGAGTCATACTCATCGTGATCCAAATCACCGATGATCCTAGCGCCGAACGGTAGGCACCTCCGCGTTCAACACACGTACGGAGTGGAGACGTCTCCCGCGCCTTGATCCAGCAAGGAGGAGGGAGAGGTTGAGGAAGAGATCTCCAGCAGCAGCACGACGGTGTGGTGGTGATGGAGAGGCAGTACTCCGGCCGGGCTTCGCCAAGCTTCTGCGGAGGAGGAGAGGTGTTGGGGAGGGGAGGGGCTGCGCCTTGGTGGTGTGTGTGCAGCCCTCCCCTCGCCCCTCTATTTATAGGGGGAGGAGGAAGGGGGCCGGCCCCCTCTAGATGAGATCTAGAGGGGGGGGGGCAAGGGGGGGGGGACTTGCCCCCCAAGCAAGGGGGGCGCCCCCTTAGGGTTTCCCCCCCAACCCTAGGCGCATGGGCCCAAGGGGGGATACGCCCAGCCATCTAAGGTCTGGTTACCTTCCCTCTACAGCCCATGAGGCCCTCCGGGGAAGGTGGCCCCTCCCGGTGGACCCACGGAACCCTTCCGGTGGCCCCGGTACAATACCGGTATGCCCCAGAACTTTTCCGGTGACCGTATTACAACTTCCCATATATAAATCTTCACCTTCGGACCATTTCGGAACTCCTTGTGACATCCGGGATCTCATCCAGGACTCCGAACAACAGTCGGTAATCACATACAAGTCTTCCTAATAACCCTAGCGTCACCGAACCTTAAGTGTGTAGACCCTATGGGTTCGGGAATCACACAGACATGACCGAGACAGCTCTCCGACCAATAACCAACAGCGGGATCTGGATACCCATGTTGGCTCCCACATGTTCCATGATGATATCATCGGACGAACCACGATGTCGAGGATTCAAGTAATCCTGTATACAATTCCCTTTGTCACACGGTATGTTACTTGCCCGAGATTCGATCGTCGGTATCCCAATACCTCGTTCAATCTCGTTTCCGGCAAGTCACTTTACTCGTTCCGTAATGCATGATCCTGTGACCAACCACTTGGTCACATTGAGCTCATTATGATGATGCATTACTGAGTGGGCCCAGAGATACCTCTCTGTTATACGGACAGTCTTGATTCGTGCCAACCCAACAGACACTTTCAGAAATACCTGTAGTGCACCTTTATAGTCACCCAGTTACGTTGTGATGTTTGGTATACCCAAGGCACTCCTACGGTATCCGGGAGTTACACAATCTCATGGTCTAAGAAACTGATACTTGACATTAGAAAAGCTTTAGAAAACGAACTAGACGATCTTGTGCTATGCTTAGGATTGAGTCTTGTCCATCACATCATTCTCCTAATGATGTGATCCCATTATCAATGACAACCAATGCCCATAGTCAGGAAACCATGACTATCTGTTGATCAACGAGCTAGTCAACTAGAGGCTCACTAGGGACATGTTGTGGTCTATGTATTCACACATGTATCACTGTTTCCGGTTAATACAATTATAGCATGAACAATAGACAATTATCATGAACAAGGAAATATAATAATAATGATTTTATTATTGCCTCTAGGGCATATTTCCAACAGTCTCCCACTTGCACTAGAGTCAATAATCTAGTTACACTGTGATGAATCGAACACCCATAGAGTTCTGGTGTTGATCATGTTTTGCTCGCGAAAGAGGTTTAGTCAACAGATCTGCGACATTCAGATCCGTATGCACTTTGCAAATATCTATGTCTCCATCTTGAACATTTTCACGAATGGAGTTGAAGCGACGCTTGATGTGCCTGGTCTTCTTGTGAAACCTGGGCTCCTTGGCAAGGGCAATAGCTCCAGTGTTGTCACAGAAGAGAGTGATCGGCCCCGACGTATTGGGAATAACTCCTAGGTTGGTGATGAACTCCTTCATCCAGATTGCTTCATGCGCTGCCTCCGAGGCTCCCATGTACTCCGCTTCACATGTAGATCCCGCCACGACGCTCTGCTTCCTGCTGCACCACCTTACTGCCCCACCATTCAAAATATACACGTATCCGGTTTGTGACTTGGAGTCATCCAGATCTGTGTCGAAGCTAGCATCGACGTAACCCTTTACGACGAGGTCTTCGTCACCTCCATAAATGAGAAACATCAGGTCTTGACCGCTGTCCAGTGTTCCATGCCGGGATTACTTTGGTGTCTTGCAACCAAACTTACGGCAAGGTTTACATCAGGTCTGGTACACAACATGGCATACATAATAGACCCTATGGCCGAGGCATAGGGGATGACACTCATCTTTTCTTTATCTTCTGCCATGGTCGGGGATTGAGCCGAGCTCAATTTCAAACCTTGCAACACAGGCAAGAACCCCTTCTTGGACTGATCCATATTGAACTTCTTCAATATCTTGTCAAGGTATGTGCTTTGTGAAAGACCTATGGGGCGTCTCGATCTATCTCTATAGATCTTGATGCCTAATATATAAGCAGCTTCTCCAAGATCCTTCATTGAAAATCACTTATTCAAGTAGGCCTTTATGCTATCCAAGAGTTCTATATCATTTCCCATCAAAAGTATGTCATCCACATATAATATGAGACATGCCACAGAGCTCCCACTCACTTTCTTGTAAACGCATGCTTCACCATAAGTCTGCATAAACCCAAACGCTTTGATCATCTCATCAAAGTGAATGTTCCAACTCCGAGATGCTTGCACCAGCCCAGAAATGGATTGCTGGAGCTTGCATACCTTGTTAGCATTCTTAGGATCGACAAAACCTTCCAGCTGCATCATATAGAATTCTTCCTTAAGATATCCGTTAAGGAATGCCATTTTGACGTCCATTTGCCATATCTCATAATCATAGTATGCGGCAATTGCTAACATGATTCAGACGGACTTCAGCTTTGCTACGGGAGAGAAAGACTCATCGTAGTCAACCCCTTGAACTTGCCGATAACCCTTAGCGATAAGTCGAGCTTTATAGATGGTAACATTTCCATCCGCGTCCGCCTTCTTCTTAAAGATGCATTTATTTTCTATCGCTCGCCGATCATCAGGCAAGTCTGTCAAAGTCCATACTTTGTTTTCATACATGGATCCTATCTCGGATTTCATGGCTTCAAGCCATTTGTTGGAATATGGGCCCGCCATCGCTTCTTCATAGTTCGAAGGTTCACCGTTGTCTAACAACATGATTTCCAGGACAGGGTTACCATACCATTCTGGTGTCGAACGTGTCCTTGTGGACCTACGAAGTTCAATAGTAACTTGATCCGAAGTACCTTGATCATCATCATTAACTTCCTCTCTATTCGGTGCATGCACCACAGGAACATCTTCCTGAGCTGCGCTACTTACCGGTTCAAGAGGTAGTACTTCATCAATTTCCACTTTCCTCCCACTTACTTCTTTTGAGAGAAACTCTTTCTCCAGAAAGGACCCATTCTTGGCAAAAAAGATCTTGCCTTCGGATCTGAGGTAGAAGGTATACCCAATGGTTTCCTTAGGGTATCCTAAGAAGACACATTTTTCCGACTTGGGTTCGAGCTTTTCAGGTTGAAGTTTCTTGACATAAGCATCGCATCCCCAAACTTTTAGAAACGACAGCTTAGGTTTCTTCCCAAACCATAATTCATACGGTGTCGTCTCAACGAATTTAGACGGTGCCCTATTTAAAGTGAATGTAGCCGTCTCTAAAGCGTATCCCCAAAATGATAGCGATAAATCGGTAAGAGACATCATAGACCGCACCATATCCAATAGGGTGCGATTACGATGTTCGGACACACCGTTACGCTGAGGTGTTCCAGGCGGCGTGAGTTGTGAAACAATTCCACATTTCCTTAAGTGCGTACCAAACTCGTGACTTAAATATTCTCCCCCACGATCTGATCGTAAGAACTTTATTTTTCTGTCACGTTGGTTCTCTACCTCATTCTGAAATTCCTTGAACTTCTCAAAAGTCTCAAACTTGTGTTTCATTAAGTAGACATACCCATGTATACTTAAGTCATCAGTGAGGGTGAGAACATAACGATAGCCACCGCGAGCCTCAACGCTCATTGGACCACACACATAAGTATGTATAGTTTCCAATAAGTTGGTTGCTCGCTCCATTGTTCCGGAGAACGGAGTCTTGGTCATTTTGCCCATGAGGCATGGTTCGCACGTGTCAAATGATTTGAAATCAAGAGACTCCAAAAGTCCATCTATATGGAGCTTCTTCATGCGTTTGACACCAATGTGACCAAGGCGGCAGTGCCACAGATATGTGGGACTATCATTATCAATCTTACATCTTTTGGTATTCACACTATGAATATGTGCAACATCACGTTCGAGATTCATTAAGAATAAACCATTGACCAGCGGGGCATGACCATAAAACATGTCTCTCATATAAATAGAACAACCATTATTCTCGGATTTAAATGAGTAGCCATCTCGCATTAAACGAGATCCAGATACAATGTTCATGCTCAAAGCTGGCACTAAATAACAATTATTGAGGTTTAAAACTAATCCTGTAGGTAAATGTAGAGGTAGCGTGCCGACGACGATCACATCAACCTTGGAACCATTCCCGACACGCATCGTCACCTCGTCCTTCGCCAGTCTCCGCTTATTCCGCAGCTCCTGTTTTGAGTTACAAATATGAGCAACCACACCGGTATCAAATACCCAGGAGCTACTACGAGTACTGGTAAGGTACACATTAATAACATGTATATCACATATACCTTTGGTGTTGCCGGCCTTCTTGTTTGCTAAGTACTTGGGGCAGTTCTGCTTCCAGTGACCGTTCCCCTTGCAATAAAAGCACTCAGTCTCAGGTTTGGGTCCATGCTTTGGCTTCTTCCCGGCAACTCCCTTGCCGTCCTTTTTGAAGTTCTTCTTACCCTTGCCTTTCTTGAAACTAGTGGTTTTATTGACCATCAACACTTGATGTTCCTTTTTGATTTCCACCTCTGCTGATTTTAGCATTGAAAATACCTCAGGAATAGTTTTCACCTTCCCCTGCATATTGTAGTTCATCACAAAGCTCTTGTAGCTAGGTGGGAGCGACTGGAGGATTCTGTCAATGACCGCCTCGTCCGGGAGGTTAATGTCCAGCTGGGACAAGCGGTTGTGCAACCCAGACATTTTGAGTATGTGCTTGCTGACAGAACTATTTTCCTCCATCTTACAATTGTAGAACTTGTCGGAGACTTCATATCTCTCGACCCAGGCATGAGCTTGGAAAACCATTTTTAGCTCTTGGAACATCTCATATGCTCCATTCTGCTCAAAACGCTTTTGGAGCCCCGATTCTAAGTTGTAAAGCATGCCGCACTGAATGAGGGAGTAATCATCAACACCTGACTGCCAAGCATTCATAACGTCTTGGTTCGCTGGGACGGGTGCTTCACCTAGCGGTGCTTCTAGGACATATGCTTTCTTGGCAGGTGCTACTTCTTGAGCTAGCGTTGGTTTTCCCCGAAGAGAAGAGAGTGATGCAGCAAAGTGTAGTGTAAGTATTTCCCTCAGTTTTCAGAACCAAGGTATCAATCCAGTAGGAGGCTCCTCAAAAGTCCGATGCACCTACACAAACAAACTGAGAACTCGCAACCAACGCAATAAAGGGGTTGTCAATCCCTTCACGGTCATTTACAAAAGTGAGATCTGATAGATATAGTATGATAAGATAAATGTATTTTTGGTATTTTGTGATATAGATGCAGAAAAGTAAAGATGCAAATAAAAGTAGATTGAAAGCAAATATGATAAGAGATAGACCCAGGGGCCATAGGTTTCACTAGAGGCTTCTCCCGAGAGCATAAGTATTATGGTGGGTGAACAAATTACTGTCGAGCAATTGATAGAAAAGCGAATAATTATGACGTTATCTAGGCATGATCATGTATATAGGCATCACGTCCATAACAAGTAGACCGACTCCTGCCTGCATCTACTACTATTACTCCACACATCGACCGAATCCTGCCTACATCTAGAGTATTAAGTTCATAAGAACAGAGTAACGCTTTAAGCAAGATGACATGATGTAGAGGGATAAACACATGCAATATGATATAAACCCCATCTTGTTATCCTCGATGGCAACAATGCAATACATGTCTTGCAACCCTTTCTGTCACTGAGTAAGATCACTGCAAGATTGAACCCAAAGCTAAACACTTCTCCCATGGCAAGAAAGATCAATCTAGTAGGCCAAACCAAACTGATAATTTGAAGAGACTTGTAAAGATAACTCAATCATACATAAAAGAATTCAGAGAAGATTCCAATATTATTCATAGATAAACTTGATCATAAACCTACAATTCATCGGATCTCGACAAACACACCGCAAAAAGAGATTACACGAATAGATCTCCACAAGAGAGGGGGAGAACATTGTATTGAGATCCAAAAAGAGAGAAGAAGCCATCTAGCTAATAACTATGGACCCGTAGGTCTGTGGTAAACTACTCACAACTCATTGGAGAGGCTATGGTGTTGATGTAGAAGCCCTCCATGGTCGATTCCCCCTCCGGTAGAGTGCCGGCGAAGGCTCCAAGATGAGATCTCGCGGATACAGAAGGTTACAGCGGTGGAAATTGTGTTTCGTGGTGCTCTTGGATGTTTTCGGGGTCTGTGGACATATATAGGAGGAAGAAGTACGTCAGTGGACGCCGGAGGGGCCCACGAGACAGGGGAGCGCGCCCTATAGGGGGGGGGGGCGCCCTCCTATCTTGTGGGGCCCTCGGAGCTTTCTTGACTTGCACTCCAGGCTCTCTGGATCAGATTTGTTCCAAAAATAACGCTCCCGAAGGTTTTATTCCGTTTGGACTCCATTTGATATTCCTTTTCTTCGAAATACGGAAATAGGCAAAAAAAAACCAGCAATATGGGCTGGGCCTCCGATTAGTAGGTTAGTCCCAAAAATGATATAAATGTGTAGAATAACGCCCATAAACATCCAAAAAGGGTAATATAATAGCATGGAACAATAAAAATTTATAGATACGTTGGAGACGTATCAAGCATCCCCAAGCTTAATTCCTGCTTGTCCTCAAGTAGGTAAATGATAAAAACAGAATTTTTGATGTGGAATGCTACCTAGCATAATTCATAATGTAATTTTGTTTCATTGTGGCATGAATGTTCAGATCCAAATAATACAAAATAAAAGTTCATAAAGACATAAGAAATAGTAATATTTCAAGCATACTAAACAAGGTAATCATGTCTTCTCAAAATAACATGGCTAAAGAAAGTTATCCCTACAAAATCATATAGTCAGGCTATGCTTCATCTTCATCACACAAAGTATTTAATCATACACAACCCCAATGACGAGCCAAGCAATTGTTTTATACTTTAATAATCTCAAGCTCTTTCAACTTTCACGCAATACATGAGCGTGAGCCATGGACATAGCACTATATGTGGAATAGAATGGTGGTTGTGGAGAAGACAAAAAGGAGAAGATAGCCTCACATCAACTAGGCGTATCAATGGACTATGGAGATGCCCATTAATAGATATCAATGTGAGTGAGTAGGGATTGCCATGCAACGGATGCACTAGAGCTATAAATATATGAAAGCTCAACAAAAGAAAACTAGTGGGTGTGCATCCAACTTGCTTGCTCACGAAGACCTAGGGCACTTTTGAGGAAGCCCATCATTGGAATATACAAGACAAGTTCTAAAATGAAAAATTACCACTAGTATATGAAAGTGACAACATATGAGACTCTCTATCATGAATATCATGGTGCTATTTTGAAGCACAAGTGTGGAAAAAGAGATAGTAGCATTGTCCCTTCTCTCTTTTTCTCTCATTTTATTTTTTCTTTTTCTCCTTTTTTTCTTTCTTTGGCCTCTTTTTTTTTCTTTTGGCCTCTTTTTTTTCTTTCTTTTTTTTCTTTCTTTTTGTAAAGTCCGAAGTTTCATCCCGACTTGTGGGGGAATCATAGCCTTCATCATCCTTTCCTCACGAGGACAATGCTCTAATAATGAAGATCATCACACTTTTATGGATTTACAACTCAAAGCTAGAACAAGATATGACTCTATATGAATGCCTCCGTCCGTGTACCGGGATATGCAATGATTCAAGAGCGACATGTATGAAAATTATGAAGGTGGCCTTGCCACAAATATGATGTCAACTAGATGATCATGCAAAGAGCAATATGACAAAAGTAATGTGTGTCATATGAACGGAACGGTGGAAAGTTGCATGGCAATATATCTCGGAATGGCTATGGAAATGCCATAATAGGTAGGTATGGTGGCTGTTTTGAGGAAGGAGTATGGTGGGTGTATGGTACCGCCGAAAATTGCGCGGCACAAAAGAGGCTAGCAATGGTGGAAGGGTGAAAGGGTGCGTATAATCCATGGACTCAACATTAATCAAAAGAACTCATATACTTGTTGCAAAAATTTAGAAGTCATCAAAAATCAAAGCACTACGCGCATGCTCCTAGGGGGATAGATTGGTAGGAAAAGACCATCGCTCGTCCCCGACTGCCACTCATAAGGAAGACAATCAATAAATAAAATTGTGCTCCAACTTCATCACAAAGCGGTTCACCATACGTGCATGCTACGGGAATCACAAACTTCAACACAAGCATTCTTTAAAACCATAATCACCTAACTAGCATGACTTTAATATTACTACCTCCATATCTCAAAACAATTATCAAGTATCAAGTTGATCATAGCATCCAATTCACTTACTATGATAGTTTTTACTATACCCAACTTGGATGCTCATCATTCTAGGACCAACTTTGTACAAAAGAAAATACCATGATGTTCTAAAAGACTCTCAAAATGATATAAGTGAAGCATGAGAGACTAGAAATTTCTTCAAAATTAAGACACCACCGTCGTGCTCTAAAAGATATAAGTGAAGCACTAGAGCAAAAACTATCAAGCTCAAAAGATATAAGTGAAGCACATAGAGTATTCTAGCAAATTCTAATCAAATAGGCTTCTCCCAAAAGGTGTGTACAGCAAGGATGATTTTGGTAAACTAACAAGCAAATACTAATATAATACACGACGCTCCAAGCAAAACACATATCATGTGGTGAATAAAAATATAGCTCCAAGTAAAGTTACCAATGAACGAAGACGAAAGAGGTGATGCCTTCCCGGGACATCCCCAAGCTTATGATTTTGGCTACTCTTGAATATCTTGGGGTGCCATGGGCATCCCCAAGCTTAGGCTCTTGCCACCCTTTATTCCATAGTCCATAAAGGCTTTACCCAAAACTTGAAAACTTCACAACACAAAACTCAACAGGAAATCTTATAAACTCCGTTAGTGAAAGAAAACAAAACCACCACATAAGGTACTGCAATGAAATCATTATTTATTTATTTTGGTGTTAAAACTACTGTATTCCAACTTCCTTATGGTTTATAAACTAATTTATTAGCCATAGATGCATTGAAATACGCAAACAACACACGAAAAAACAGAATCTGTCAAAAACAGAACAGTCTGTAGCAATGTGTAACTAACGCAAACTTCTGGAACTCTAAAAATCCTACCAAAATAGGAAGTACTGGAAAATTTGTCTATAGACCAGAAGCAAAAAGAATGAATGCAAAATCACGTTTCTGTGATTTATTGAAGTTTTTCTTGTGAGTGCAAAGTTTCTATTTTTCAGCAGAATCAAATCAACCATCATCGTAGCTTATCCTATAGGTTCTACTTGGCACAAACACTAATTAAAAGATAAAAACACATCTAAATAGAGAGTAGACGAAAGATTTATTACTACAGGAGCAAAAGCAAAGAACATAAAGAAAAATTGGGTTGCCTCCCAAATAGCGCTATCGTTTAACGCCCCTAGCTAGGCATAAAAGTAAGGATAGATCTAACTAGTGCCATCTTTGGCACTTGGTTCATAAGTAGCACGCATGATAGATTCATAAGGTAATTTGACTTTCTTTCTTGGAAAGTGCTACATGCCTTTCTTTAAAGGAAATTTTAATCTAATGTTCCCTTCCTTCATATCAATAATCGCACCAATCGTTCTAAGGAAAGGTCTACCAAGAATAATAGGGCAAGAAAGATTGCAATCTATATCAAGAACGATAAAATCTACGGGCACAAAATTTCTATTAGCAACAATAAGAACATCATTGATCCTTCCCATAGGCTTTTTAATGGTGGAATCCGCAAGGTGCAAATTTAAAGAGCAATCATCAAGATCATGGAAACCTAGAATATCACATAAAGTTTTCAGAATCGTGGAAACACTAGCACCCAAATCACACAAAGCAAAACACTCATAATCTTTAATTCTAATCTTTATAGTAGGCTCCCACTCATAATTAAGTTTTCTAGGTATAGAAACTTCCAAATTCAGTTTTTCATCATAAGATTGCAACAAGGCATCATAGATATGTTTGGTAAAAGCTTTATTTTGACTATAAGCATGAGGAGAATTAACAACGGATTGCAACAAGGAAATACAACCTTTTAAAGAGCAATTATCATAATCAAATTTCTTGAAATCCGAGATAGTAGGTTCAATATTAGAAGTTGAAGATTCTCCAATCTCTCTTTTACCAAATTTAGCATTAAGATCTAAAGACTCCGAATTTTTGGGACGCCTTCTAGGCAAAGTTGATTCATCATCACTCCCATAATCATCAAAATTCATATTGCAAAACATAGATCTAATCGGAGACGCATCAATAACTTTAAGATCCTCATCATTATTTTCATGTAATTTTTCTGGTTTAGCGGCCATCTTATTGACTAAGATGGCTTGCTTGTCAGAAATTTTGGCTATAGCATTTTCAAGCCGGGTAATTTGAGCATTAACACCATAGAATTCTTTATTCATATCATCAAGCTCTTTGTTCATAAACCCCAAAAAACTTTTTTGTTCCTTAAGCTCTTTTCTAAAGAAATTATTATGCTCAAATTGCAAATTCATAAAGCTTATAATATTTGATTCAATCTCATCCATCCTTCTGAGAAGGTGTTCAGGTCCCTTAGGTGCAGCCATAAGGTCAAACAAGCAAACAAGCACACAAAAGGAGGCAAGCAGAAAGAGAGGAGGAGATTGGGAAAGAGAGGGCGAATAAAATGGCAAGGGTGAAGTGGGGGGAGAAGAAAAAGAGAGGCAAATAATGTAAATGCGAGGGAGATGGGTTTGTGATGGGTACTTGGTATGTCTTGACTTGAGCGAAGACCTCCCCGGCAACGGTGCCAGAGATCCTTCTTGCTACGTCTTGAGCTAGCTTTGGTTTTCTCCGAAGAGGAGAGGGTGATGCAGCAAAGTGTAGCGTAAGTATTTCCCTCAATTTTGAGAACCAAGGTATCAATCCAGTAGGAGGCTCCTCAAAAGTCCCACGCACCTACACAAACAAACTGAGAACTCGCAACCAATGCAATAAAGGGGTTGTCAATCCCTTCACGGTCACTTACGAAAGTGAGATCTTATAGAGATAGTATGATAAGATAAACATATTTTTGGTATTTTGTGACATAGATGTAGAAAAGTAAAGATGCAAATAAAAGTAGATTGAAAGCAAATATGATAAGAGATAGACCCGGGGGCCAAAGGTTTCACTAGAGGCTTCTCTCGAGAGCATAAGTATTACGATGGGTGAACAAATTACTGTCGAGCAATTGATAGAAAAGCGAATAATTATGACGTTATCTAGGCATGATCATGTATATAGGCATCACGTCCATAACAAGTAGACCGACTCCTGCCTGCATCTACTACTATTACTCCACACATCGACCGACTCCTGCCTGCATCTAGAGTATTAAGTTCATAAGAACAGAGTAACGCTTTAAGCAAGATGACATGATGTAGAGGGATAACCACATGCAATATTATATAAACCCCATCTTGTTATCCTCAATGGCAACAATACAATACGTGTCTTGCAACCCTTTCTGTCACCGGGTAAGATCACCGCAAGATTGAACCCAAAGCTAAACACTTCTCCCATGGCAAGAAAGATCAATCTAGTAGGCCAAACCAAACTGATAATTCAAAGAGACTTGTAAAGATAACTCAATCATACATAGAAGATTCAGAGAAGATTCCAATATTATTCATAGATAAACTTGATCATAAACCCACAATTCATCGGATCTCGACAAACACACCGCAAAAAGAGATTACATCGAATAGATCTCCACAAGAGAGGGGGAGAACATTGTATTGAGATCCAAAAAGAGAGAAGAAGCCATCTAGCTAATAACTATGGACCCGTAGGTCTGTGGTAAACTACTCACAACTCATTGGAGAGGCTATGGTGTTGATGTAGAAGCCCTCCGTGGTCGATTCCCCTTCTGGCAGAGTGCCAGCGAAGGCTCCAAGATGGGATCTCGCGGATACAGAACGTTACGGCGGTGGAAATTGTGTTTCGTGGTGCTCCTGGATGTTTTCGAGGTCCGTGGACATATATAGGAAGAAGAAGTACGTCGGTGGACGCCCGAGGGGCCCACAAGATAGGGGGCGTGCCCTACAGGGGGGGGCGCCCTCCTATCTCGTGGGGCCCTCGGAGCTTTTTGACTTGCACTCCAGGCTCTCCGGATCAGATTTGTTCCAAAAATAATGCTTTTGAAGGTTTCATTCCGTTTGGACTCCATTTGATATTCCTTTTCTTCGAAATACTGAAATAGGCAAAAAAACAGCAATATGGGATGGGCCTCCGGTTAGTAGGTTAGTCCCAAAAATGATATAAATGTGTAGAATAAAGCCCATAAACATCCAAAAAGGGTAATATAATAGCATGGAACAATCAAAAATTATAGATACATTGGAGACGTATCAGCAGCTATGAGGATGATCCTCAGGTTCCGGACCCAGTCCGTATAGTTCCTGCCATCATCTTTCAGCTTGGTTTTCTCTAGGAACGCGTTGAAGTTGAGGTTGGCATGAGCGTGGGCCATTTGATCTACAAGACATTTTTGCAAAAGGTTTTAGACCAAGTTCATGATAATTAAGTTCATCTAATCAAATTATTTAATGAACTCCCACTCAGATAGACATCCCTCTAGTCATCTAAGTGATACATGATCCGAGTCAACTAGGCCGTGTCTGATCATCATGTGAGACGGACTAGTCATCATCGGTGAACATCTCCATGTTGATCGTATCTTCTATACGACTCATGTTCGACCTTTCGGTCTCTTGTGTTCCGAGGCCATGTCTGTACATGCTAGGCTCGTCAAGTCAACAGTGTTTTGCATGTGTAAATCTGGCTTACACCCATTGTATGTGAATGTTAGGATCTATCACACCCGATCATCACGTGGTGCTTCGAAACAACAAACTTTCGCAACGGCGCACAATTAGGGGGAACACTTTCTTGAAATTGTTATGAAGGATCATCTTATTTACTACCGTTGTTCTAAGAAAATAAGATGCAAAAACATGATAAACATCACATGCAATCAAATAGTGACATGATATGGCTAATATCATTTTGCTCCTTTTGATCTCCATCTTCGGGGTGCCATGATCATCATCGTCACCGGCATGACACCTTGATCTCCATCATCATGATCTCCATCATCGTGTCTCCATGAAGTTGTCTCGCCAACTATTACTTCTACTACTATGGCTAAAGGTTTAGCAAAGAAGTAAAGTAATTACATGGCGTTATTCAGTGACACGCAGGTCATACAATAAATAAAGACAACTCCTATGGCTCCTGCCGGTTGTCATACTCATCGACATGCAAGTCATGATTCCTATTACAAGAACATGATCAATCTCATACATCACATCCTTTTGGCCATGTCACATCACAAGGCATATGCTGCAAAAACAAGTTAAACGTCCTCTAATTGTTGTTGCAAGTTTTTTTTACGTGGCTGCTATAGGGTTCTAGCAAGAACGTTTCTTACCTACGCCAAAACCACAACGTGATATGCCAATTTCTATTTACCCTTCATAAGGACCCTTTTCATCGAATCCGATCTGACTAAAGTGGGAGAGACAGACATCCGCTAGCCACCTTATGCAACTAGTGCATGTCAGTCGGTGGAACCTGTCTCACGTAAGCGTACGTGTAAGGTCGGTCCGGGCCGCTTCATCCCTAGATGCCGCCGAAACAAGATAAGACTAGTAGTGGCAAGTAAATTGACCAAATCTACGCCCACAACAAAATTGTGTTCTACTCGTGCATAGAAACTACGCATAGACCTAGCTCATGATGCCACTGTTGGAGATCATTGCAGAAAATAAAAAATTTCTACGCATCACCAAGATCAATCTATGGAGTCATCTAGCAACGAGAGAGAGGAGTGCATCTACATACCCTTTGTAGATCGTGAGCGGAAGCATTCAAGAGAACGGGGTTGATGGAGTCGTACTCATCGTGATCCAAATAACCGATGATCCTAGCGCCAAACGGATGGCACCTCCGCGTTCAACACACGTACGGAGCGGAGACGTCTCCCACGCCTTGGTCCAGCAAGGAGGAGGGAGAGGTTGAGGAAGAGATCTCCAGCAGTAGCACGACAGCATGGTGGTGATGGAGAGGCAGTACTCCGGCAGGGCTTTGCCAAGCTTCTGCGGAGGAGGAGAGGTGTTGGGGAGGGGAGGGGCTGCACCTTGGAGGTGTGTGTGCAGCCCTCCGCTCGCCCCTCTATTTATAGGGGGAGGAGGAAGGGGGCCGCCCCCTCTAGATGAGATCTAGAGGAGGGGGCGGCGGCCAAGGGGGGGTGGGGACTTGCCCCCCAAGCAAGGGGGGCGCCCCCCTTAGGGTTTCCCCCCAACCCTAGGCGCATGGGCCCAAGGGGGGGGGTGCGCCCAGCCCTCTAAGGGCTGGTTCCCATCCCTCTACATTTCATGAGGCCCTCCGGGGAAGGTGGCCCCTCCTGGTGGATCCCTGGAACCCTTCTGGTGGCCCCGATACAATACCGGTATGCCCCCAAACTTTTCCGGTGACCGTATTACAACTTCCCATATATAAATCTTCACCTCCGTACCATTCCGGAACTCCTTGTGACGTCCGGGATCTCAGCTGGGACTCCGAACAACATTTGGTAATCACATACAAGTCTTCCTAATAACCCTAGCGTCACTGAACCTTAAGTGTGTAGACCCTACGGGTTTTGGAATCACGCAGACATGACTGAGACAGCTCACCGGCCAATAACCAACAACGGGATCTGGATACCCATGTTGGCTCCCACATGTTCCATGATGATCTCATCGGATGAACCATGATGTCGAGGATTCAAGTAATCCCGTATGCAATTCCCTTTGTCACACGGTACGTTACTTGCCCGAGATTCGATCGTCGGTATCCCAATACCTCGTTCAATCTCGTTTCTAGCAAGTCACTTTACTCGTTCCGTAATGCATGATCCCGTGACCAACCACTTGGTCACACTGAGCTCATTATGATGATGCATTACCGAGTGGGCCCAGAGATACCTCTCCGTCATATGGAGTGACAAATCCCAGTCTTGATTCGTGCCAACCCAACAGACACTTTCGGAGATACCTGTAGTTCACCTTTATAGTCACCCAGTTACGTTGTGACGTTTGGTATACCCAAAGCACTCCTACGGTATCCGGAAGTTACACAATCTCATGGTCTAGGAAACTAATACTTGACATTAGAAAAGCTTTAGCAAACAAACTACACGATCTTGTGCTATGCTTAGGATTGGGTCTTGTCCATCACATCATTCTCCTAATGATATGATCCCGTTATCAAAGACAACCAATGTCCATAGTCAGGAAACCATGACTATCTGTTGATCAACGTGTTGGAAATATGCCCTAGAGGCAATAATAAATTAGTTATTATTATTATATTTCCTTGTTCATGATAATCGTTTATTATCCATGCTATAATTGTATTGATAGGAAACTCAGATACATGTGTGGGTACATAGACAACACCATGTCCCTAGTAAGCCTCTAATTGACTAGCTCGTTGATCAATAGATGGTTATAGTTTCCTGACCATGGACATTGGATGTCGTTGATAACGGGATCACATCATTAGGAGAATGATGTGATGGACAAGACCTAATCCTAAGCCTAGCACAAAGATCATGTAGTTCATATGCTAAAGCTTTTCTAATGACAAGTATCATTTCCTTAGAGCATGAGATTATGCAACTCCCGGATACCGTAGGAATGCTTTGGGTGTACCAAACGTCACAACGTAACTGGGTGGCTATAAAGGTGCACTACGGATATCTCCAAAAGTGTTTGTTGGGTTGGCATGAATCGAGACTGGGATTTGTCACTCCGGTTGACGGAGAGGTATCTCTGGGCCCACTCGGTAGGACATCATCATGATGTGCACAATGTGACCAAGGGGTTGATCACAGGATGATGTGTTACGGAACAAGTAAAGAGACTTGCCCGTAACGAGATAGAACAAGGTATCGGCATACCGACGATCAAATCTCGGGCAAGTATAATACCGCTAGACAAAGGGAATTGTATACGGGATCGATTGAGTCCTTGACATCGTGGTTCATCCCATGAGATCATCGTGGAACATGTGGGAGCCAACATGGGTATCCAGATCCCGCTGTTGGTTATTGACCGGAGAACGTCTCGGTCATGTCTGCATGGTTCCCGAACCCGTAGGGCCTACACACTTAAGGTTCGATGATGCTAGGGTTATAGGGAATAGATATACGTGGTTAACGAATGTTGTTCGGAATCCCGGATGAGATCCCGGACGTCAAGAGGACTTCCGGAATGGTCCGGAGGTAAAGATTTATATATGGAAAGTTGTTGTTCGGGTTCCGGGAAATGTTCGGGTTTTTCTGGTATTGTACCGGGATGCTTCCAGAAGGTTCCGGAGGTCCGGAAATTCTTCGACCACGTCCAATATAGCAGCATGGGCTGTAAGGGGGCGCCCTAGCCTTATTGGGCCAGGGGCACCAGCCCCCCAAGGCCCATGCGCATGGGAGAGGGGAAACCCTAACGGGGAGGGCCTCCACTTGACTTGGGAGGCACTCCTCCCCCCTTAGCCGCCGCCCCAACCCTAGATGGGATCTAAGGGGCCGGCCCCCTTCTCTCCCCACCTATAAATAGTGGAGGGGTGGGAGGGCAGCTGCACCCCAAGTTCTGGCGCAGCCCTCCCCCTCTCCCAAGTACTCCTCCTCTCCCGCGGTGCTTGGCGAAGCCCTGCAGGATTGCCACGCTCCTCCACCACCACCACACCATTGTGCTGCTGCTGGATGGAGTCTTCCCCACTCTCTCCCTCTCTCCTTTCTGGATCAAGGCATGGGAGACGTCACCGTGCTGTACGTGTGTTGAACATGGAGGTGCCGTCCGTTCGGCACTAGGATCTCCGGTGATTTGGATCACGACGAGTACGACTCCTTCAACCCTGTTTTCTTGAACGCTTCCGCTTAGCGATCTACAAGGGTATGTAGATGCACTCTCCTTCCCCTCATTGCTGGTTTCTCCATAGATAGATCTTGGTGACTCATAGGAAAATTTTGAATTTCTGCTACGTTCCCCAACAGTGGCATCATGAGCTAGGTCTATCGCGTAGATTCTTTACACGAGTAGAACACAAAGTAGTTGTGGGCATTGATTTTGTTCAATATGCTTACCGTTACTAGTCCAATCTTGATTCGGCGGCATTGTGGGATGAAGCGGCCCGGACCGAACTTACACGTACACTTACGTGAGACAGGTTCCACCGATTGACATGCACTAGTTGCATAAGGTGGCTAGCGGGTGCCAGTCTCTCCCAGTTTAGTCGGATCGGATTCGATGAAAAGGGTCCTTATGAAGGGTAAATAGCAATTGGCATATCACGTTGTGGTTTTTGCGTAGGTAAGAAACGTTCTTGCTAGAAACCCATAGCAGCCACGTAAAACATGCAAACAACAATTAGAGGACGTCTAACTTGTTTTTGCAGGGTATGCTATGTGATGTGATATGGCCAAAAAGAATGTGATGAATGATATGTGATGTATGAGATTGATCATGTTCTTGTAATAGGAATCACGACTTGCATGTCGATGAGTATGACAACCGGCAGGAGCCATAGGAGTTGTCTTTATTTATTGTATGACCTGCGTGTCATTGAACCACGCCATGTAATTACTTTACTTTATTGCTAACGGGTAGCCATAGTAGTAGAAGTAATAAGTTGGCGAGACAACTTCATGGAGACACGATGATGGAGATCATGATGATGGAGATCATGGTGTCATGCCGGTGACGATGATGATCGTGGAGCCCCGAAGATGGAGATCAAAAGGAGCAAAATGATATTGGCCATATCATGTCACTTTTTGATTGCATGTGATGTTTATCATGTTAATGCATCTTATTTGCTTAGAACGACGGTAGTAAATAAGATGATCCCTCATTAAAATTTCAAGAAAGTGTTCCCCCTAACTGTGCACCGTTGCGAAAGTTCGTCGTTTCAAAGCACCACATGATGATCGGGTGTGATAGATTCTTACATTCACATACAATGGGTGTAAGCCAGATTTACACACGCGAAACACTTAGGTTAACTTGACGAGCCTAGCATGTACAGATATGGCCTCGGAACACAAGAGACCGAAAGGTCGAGCATGAGTCGTATAGTAGATACGATCAACATGAAGATGTTCACCGATGATGACTAGTCCGTCTCACGTGATGATCGGACATCGCCTAGCTGACTCGGATCATGTAATCACTTAGATGACTAGAGGGATGTCCATCTGAGTGGGAGTTCATAAGATGAACTTAATTATCCTGAACATAGTCAAAAGCCCTTTTGCAAATTATGTCATAGCTCGCGCTTAGTTCTACTGTTTTAGATATGTTCCTAGAGAAAATATAGTTGAAAGTTGATAGTAGCAATTATGTAGACAGTAGAAGGCTTATGTCCTTAATGCACCGCTCGGTGTGCTGGACCTCGAACGTGGTCTGTGGATGTTGCGAACATCTGACATACACATTTTGATGACTACGTGATAGTTCAGTGGGGAATGTTAAACGGTTTAGAATTGAGGCACCGAAGACGTTTTTGAAACGTCACGGAACATATGAGATGTTTTGAGGGCTGAAATTGGGATTTCAGGCTCGTGTCTACGTCAAAGAGGTATAAGACTTCCGACGAGTTTTCTAGCCTAAGGGAGTAGATCTCAATCGTTGAGCTTGTACTCAGATTGTCTGGGTACAACAATCACTTGAATCGAGTGGGAGTTAATCTTCCAGATGAGCTAGTGATGTTTCTCCAAAGACATTGCCACCAAGCTACTAGAGCTTCGTGATGAACTATAACATAACAGGGATAATATGATGATCCTTGAGCTATTCGCAATGTTCGACACCGCGAATGTAGAAATCAAGAAGGAGCATCAATTGTTGATGGTTAGTGAAACCACTAGTTTCAAGAAGGGCAAGGGCAAGAAGGGGTACTTCATGAAACGACAAATCAGTTGCTGCTCTAGTGAAGAAACCCAAGGTTGAACCCAAACCCGAGACTAAGTGCTTCTGTAATGAGAGGAATGGACATTGAAGCAGAACCACCCTAGATACTTGGTAGATAAGAAGGCTGGCAAGGTCGATAGAAGTATATTGGATATACATTATGTTAATGTGTACTTTACTAGTACTCCTAGTAGCACCAGGGTATTAGATACCGGTTCGGTTGCTAAGTGTTAGTAACTCGAAATAAAAGCTACGGAACAAACGGAGACTAGCTAAAGATGAGATGACGATAGATGTTGGAAGTGTTTCCAAGGTTGATGTGATCAAACATCGCACGCTCCCTCTACCATCAAGATTGGTATTAAACCTAAATAATTGTCATTTGGTGTTTGCATTGAGCATAGACATGATTGGATTATGTCTATCGCAATACGGTTATTCATTTAAAAAGAATAATGGTTGCTCTATTTATTTGAATAATACCTTCAATGGTCTTGCACCTAAAAGAATGGTTTATAGAATCTTGATCGTAGTGATACACATTTTCATGCCAAAAGATATAAGATAGTAATGATAGTACCACTTACTTGTGGCACTGCCATGTAAGTCATATTGGTATAAAAACGCATGAAGAAGCTCCATGTTGATGGATCTTTGGACTCACTCGTTTTGAAAAGTTTGGGACATGTGAACCATGTCTATTGGTATATACGCATGGAGAAACTCCATGCAGATGGATCGTTTGGACTCACTTGATTTTGAATCACTTGAGATATGCAAATCATACCACATGGGCAAGATGACTGAAAAGCCTCATTTTCAGTAAGATGGAACAAGATAGCAACTTGTTGGAAGTAACACATTTTTGATGTGTGCAGTCCAATGAGTGCCGAGGCATGCAGTGAATATCGTTATGTTCTTACTTCACAGATGATTCGAGTAGATGTTGAGTATATTTACTTGATGAAACACAAGTCTGAATTATTGAATGGTTCAAGTAATTTCAGAGTGAAGTTGAAGATCATCGTGACAAGAGGATAAAATGTCTATGATATGAACATAGAGATGAGTATCTGAGTTATGAGCTTTGGCACGCAATTAAGACACTGTGGAAATTGTTTCACAATTAATACCGCCTAGAACACCATAGTGTGATGGTGTGTCCGAACATCATAGTTGCACCCTATTGGATATGGTGCGTACCATGATGTCTCTTATCGAATTACCACTATCGTTCATGGGTTAGGCATTAGAGACAACCGCACTCACTTTAATAGGGCACCACGTAATTCCGTTGAGACGACACCGTTTGAACTATGGTTTGGAGAAACCTGAGTTGTCGTTTCTTAAAAGTTTGGGGCTGCGACGCTTATGTGAAAAGGTTTCAGGTTGATAAGCTCGAACCCAAAGCGGATAAAATGCATCTTCATAGGACACCCAAAACAGTTGGGTATACCAACTAATTCAGATCCGAAAGCAATAGGGATTGTTTCTTGAATCGGGTCCTTTCTCGAGGAAAAGTTTGTCTCGAAAAATTGAGTGGGAGGATGGTGGAGACTTGATATGGTTATTGAACCGTCATTACAATTAGTGTGTAGCAGGGCACATGAAGTTGTTCCTATGGCACCTACACCAATTGAAGTAGAAGCTTATGATAGTGATCATGAAACTTCGGATCAAGTCACTACCGTACCTCGTAGGGTGACGAGGATGCGTACTACTTCAGAGCGGTACAGTAATCCTGTCTTGAAGGTCATGTTGCTAGACAACAATGAACCTACGAGCTATGGAGAAGCAATGGTGGGCCCATATTCCAACAAATGGTTAGAAGCCATGAAATCCGAGATAGGATCCACGTATCAGAACAAAGCATGGACTTTGGTGGACTTGCCCGTTGATCGGCAAGCCATTGAGATAAATGGATCTTTAAGAAGAAGACGGACGTGAACGGCAATGTCACTGTCTGTGAAGCTCGACTTGTGGCGAAGAGTTTTACACAAGTTCAAGGAGTTGACTACGATGAGATTTTCTCATCCGTAGCAATGCTTAAGTCCGTCGGAATCATGTTAGCATTAGCTGCATTTATGAAATCAACTAATTGGATGTCAAAACGAGTTTCCTTACCAGTTTTTGTAAGGAAAGGTTGTATGTGATACAATCAGAAAGGTTTGTCGATCCTAAGGATGCTAAAAGGTATGCTAGCTCCAGCGATCCATCTAAGGACTGGAGTAAGCATCTCAGAGTTGGAATGTACGCTTTGATGGAATGATCAAAGATTTTGGGTTTGTACAAAGTTTATGAGAAACTTGTATTTCCAAAGAAGTGAGTAGGAGCACTATAGAATTTCTGATAAGTATATGTTGTTGACATATTGTTGATCAGAAATGATGTAGAATTTCTGGAAAGCATATAGGGTTATTTGAAAAGTGTTTTTCAATGGAAAACCTGGATTAAGCTACTTGAACATTGAGCATCAAGATCTATGAGGATAGATCAAAAACGCTAAATGGTACTTTCAAATGAGCACATACCTTGACATGATCTTGAAGGTGTTCAAGATGGATCAGTCAAAGAAGGAGTTCTTGCCTGAGTTGTAAGGTATGAAGTTAAGAGTTAAAGCTCGACTACGGCAGAAGAGAGAGAAAGGACGAAGGTCGTCCCCTATGCTTCAGACGTAGGCTCTATAGTATGCTATCCTGTGTACTGCACCGGAAGTGTGCCTTGCCATGAGTCAGTCAAGGGGTACAAGAATGATCCAGGAATGGATCATTGGACAACAGTCAAAATTGTCCTTGGAGTAAATAAGGACATGTTTCTCGATTATGGAGGTGATAAAGAGTTCGGCATAAAGGGCTACGTCGATGGAAGCTTTAACACCTATCCGAGTGACTCTGAGTAGCAAACCGGATACGTATAGTGGAGCAACCATTTGGAATAGCTCCAAGTGGAGCGTGGAAGCAGTATTTACAATATGACCTAGAGATTTGCGAAATACATACGGATCTGAATGTTGCAGACCCATTGACAAAAACCTCTCTCACAAGCAAAACATGATCAAACCCCATAACACATTGAGTCTTAATCACATGGTGATGTGAACTAGTTTAGTGACACTAGTAAACTCTTTGGATTATTGACTCTAGTGCAAGTGGGAGACTGTTGGAAATATGCCCTAGAGGCAATAATAAATTAGTTATTATTATTATATTTCCTTGTTCATGATAATCGTTTATTATCCATGCTATAATTGTATTGATAGGAAACTCAGATACATGTGTGGGTACATAGACAACACCATATCCCTAGTAAGCCTCTAACTGACTAGCTCGTTGATCAATAGATGGTAACAGTTTCCTGACCATGGACATTGGATGTCGTTGATAACGGGATCACATCATTAGGAGAATGATGTGATGGACAAGACCCAATCCTAAGCCTAGCACAAAGATCGTGTAGTTCATATGCTAAAGCTTTTCTAATGTCAAGTATCATTTCCTTAGACCATGAGATTATGCAACTCCCGGATACCGTAGGAATGCTTTGGGTGTACCAAACGTCACAACATAACTGGGTGGCTATAAAGGTGCACTACGGGTATCTCCAAAAGTGTCTGTTGGGTTGGCATGAATCGAGACTGGGATTTGTCACTCCGGTTGACGGAGAGGTATCTCTGGGCCCACTCGGTAGGACATCATCATGATGTGCACAATGTGACCAAGGGGTTGATCACGGGATGATGTGTTACGGAACGAGTAAAGAGACTTTCCGGTAACGAGATAGAACAAGGTATCGGCATACCGACGATCAAATCTCGGGCAAGTATAATAACGCTAGACAAAGGGAATTGTATACGATATCGATTGAGTCCTTGACATCGTGGTTCATCCGATGAGATCATCATGGAACATGTGGGAGCCAACATGGGTATCCAGATCCTGCTGTTGGTTATTGACTGGAGAACGTCTCGGTCATGTCTGCATGGTTCCCGAACCCGTAGGGTCTACACACTTAAGGTTCGATGACGCTAGGGTTATAGGGAATAGATATACGTGGTTACCGAATGTTGTTCGGAATCCCGGATGAGATCCCGGACGTCAAGAGGAGTTCCGGAATGGTCCGGAGGTAAAGATTTATATATGGAAAGTTGTTGTTCGGGTTCCGGGAAATGTTCGGGTTTTTCTGGTATTGTACCGGGAAGCTTCCAGAAGGTTCCGGAGGATTCCGGAGGGGTCCGGAGGTCCGGAAATTGTTCCACCACGTCCAATACAGCAGCATGGGCTGTAAGGGGGCGCCTTAGCCTTAATGGGCCAGGAGCACCAGCCCCCCAAGGCCCATGCGCATGGGAGAGGGGAAACCCTAAGGGGGAGGGCCTCCACTTGACTTGGGAGGCACTCCTCCCCCCCTTGGCTGCCGCCCCAACCCTAGATGGGATCTAAGGGGGCCGGCCCCCTTCTCTCCCCACCTATAAATAGTGGAGGGGTGGGAGGGCAGCCGCACCCCAAGTTCTGGCGCAGCCCTCACCCTCTCCCAAGTACTCCTCCTCTCCCGCGGTGCTTGGCGAAGCCCTGCATGATTGCCACGCTCCTCCACCACCACCACGCCATTGTGCTGTTGCTGGATGGAGTCTTCCCTCTCTCCTTTCTGGATCAAGGCGTGGGAGACGTCACCGGGCTGTACGTGTGTTGAACGCGGAGGTGCCGTCCGTTCGGCACTAGGATCTCCGGTGATTTGGATCACGACGAGTACGACTCCTTCAACCCCGTTTTCTTGAACGCTTCCGCTTAGCGATCTACAAGGGTATGTAGATGCACTCTCCTTCCCCTCATTGCTGGTTTCTCCATAGATAGATCTTGGTGACTCGTAGGAAAATTTTGAATTTTTGCTACGTTCCCCAACACAACGAGCTAGTCAACTAGAGGCTCACTAGGGACATGTTGTGGTCTATGTATTCACACATGTATCACTATTTCCGGTTAATACAATTATAGCATGAACAATAGAAAATTATCATGAACAAGGAAATATAATCCATAGCATCGTGGTTAATCTCATAGTTTGAGGAACTTGTATAAGTCATGAAGAAAGCAGTAGCAATTGTAACGCCCCGAGACCGACGCTCCAGAAGACTTCCAGCTACTCCGAGTTTCGTCGTGTGATTTGTTTTGTTTGTTGCATTCATCCTTGCATCATGTGCATTGCATCATGTCATCATGCCATCATATCATTAACTTTTAAAACCTCAATAAATTGTATGGATTTTTCGATCCATTTAAATCGAGGGAACTCACATGGTGACTTCTCTTTATAACATATCCTCCAATATTAGGGAGCTATATTAAATATTTATTTATTTCAGAAATCACCAAAACACACTTGCAAAATAATTTCGTTCCTTTTCTGATTCAAGTTTGGTCTCCAACCTTGCCAATATTTATTTCATCATTTTCCGGAGCTCCACCAAAAATCCGAACATTTTTGGACCTTCCCAAACCTCACTTCCTATTCAAATCATTTGAATTTAATTCAAATGAGTTTGAATTTAAATCTTTCAATCTTGGCCTTTCTATTTTTCTTGGAACAAGCTCATTTTTGCGAGTCCGGGAAAAATATCCCCTTGCGCTTTTTCTTCCCCTAACCTCTCTTTCTTTCTTTCTTTTCTCTGTTCTGTTTTTTATTTTTCATTAGAGTGAGGGAGAGACCCAGCTAGGCCTCTGCCAGCCCACCAGGCCTCTGGCCATTCTCCTCCCCACCAGGCCGGCCCAGTCTCCCTAGGCCCAGCCCCACCGACCGAACCCTAGCCCCCCTAGCACGACCCTCATCTCTCCCCTCGTCCTCCCTCCAGCGCCGCATCGCTCGACCCCATCGCCCTCTCCTGCGCCCGTTCCCGATCCTCCCGCATCCCTCCTCTCGATCCCCATCTCCCTCTCGTTCCCGTGCCCGCAGCCATGGCCCTCCTTGCGCGACCCCTCTCCCTTTCCCCTAGCCGCCTCCTCCCTCCACCGGCGCCAGCCGCCCCGTCGCCCGAGCGCTCAAGGAGAGCAGCTCCTCGAGCCTCGTCGCTGCTGCTTCCTCCCTCTGCCGCCAGAGAGGAGCGAGAGCCTCTCGCTCGAGCCACGCCGCCGGCCAGTCCCTCTTCCTCTCCAAGCCACGCCGGTGACCCCATCGGTGCAGCCAACTCCGGCGGCTCTCCGTCGCCTGCGCCTCCAGCGCCTGATCCCGCTGCCCGAGCCGTCCCGTCGCGCCTCCTCCACCCCGCAGCCATCGCCGGAGCTGCTCCTTTTGCCGAGCGCCACCCCGAGCCCCAAGCATCGCCCCTGCTCCCTCCTTCGCCAGCACCCTGCCTCCTTCACGCCTCCCCATCAGC
Organism: Triticum aestivum; assembly: GCF_018294505.1. Taxonomy (NCBI): domain Eukaryota; kingdom Viridiplantae; phylum Streptophyta; class Magnoliopsida; order Poales; family Poaceae; genus Triticum; species Triticum aestivum. The sequence continues at coordinate 120,255,870 of NC_057810.1, forward strand.
ATCGCCGTGGCCCTGTTCGCGTGAAGCCCCTGCGCCACCACCATCAGCGCACGGCGTCTCCGACCCGTTCCGCCCCTTGCTGCTGCTGTAGGCCATGAGCTCGCGGCTACCGCACGGACGCCAAGACCGAGACCGCCCCGAACCACGTCGTCTCGCTGGATCGTCAAGACCATCTCGGTTTTTGCAAGTACCTCTACGCCCGAAGATGTTGGATGCGCCAAGTTCCACTACGATAGGCACCACTACTGTTGCTGAGAGTTTCGTCAAGTTCAACTACATCGACTACGAAACGTGAACGACTACCGTCGCCGAGACCGCAAGTACCACGACTAACATGTACGGCTACACGACGACCCGCCAAGACCCTGAACAACTACCGCCGCCGTCGTGTACCACTACTTCTACTACCGTCGCCGTGTACAACTACTTCCTCTACGTCGCCACGTGAACGTCTACCTCCACTACGGCCGTGAACGACTACTTCCCTCGACGACTCGAACCGCTCCGAAAACACACGCTTCGAAGGTATAACCCCGAGACGCCGTCCGTGGACCGAATGCATGTGTGAATGAGATGATCGAGTTTTGCACCGTGATCGAATCGTCCTTGCGATGCCCCTCTTTTGCTGTGCCACCGTCCCGTGGGAACCCGGAAGCCGGGATCACCCCACCATCTTGCATGACACGCTCACGCCTCCTTTTGCACCGGTATCTCTGTGAGCTACCGGAACCGATATGTTGCCGTGGCATCATTTTCGGATATGTTGCCGTGGCACCATTTTTGTTTCACCGCCGTGGCACCTTTTTCCTTCCGCCATGGCGACAAATGCTTCATAACATGTTCATGTTATCGTTTTCATAAAATTGCATAAAACTTGTATATGTCATCCGCATCATGATAACAACATTGAAAATGTTTAAACTTGTTGTTGCATTAAATTGCTAGGTGCATATGGGGATTTACCGGATTTGTTGTTTTTATATCCGGCCCCATTTAAATTGTTTAGATGGTATAGTTTATATTATGCTTCACCTCTTGCCATGTTTAACAACAGCTAATATTGTTGGGTAGCTTAAACGAGAGATAACTAAATAATTGATGTGGTGTTTCGTCAACATGCACCTCGTTGCATATTGAGCTCCATTTAACTTGTAGTATTGTTTGTTGCACTTTGCCATGCCATGCCTCATTAAACCGGACATGCATCATACTTGTTTGTGCATCATGACTTGTTTATGCTTGTGTGTTTACTATGTTGTTTGTTTCTTTCCGGGTTGCTTCTCTCGTTAGCTTCGGTTTCGTTCCGGAGTTGTGAGGATTTGTTCGTCTACGACCGTTTGTCTTCTTCTTGGATTCGTTCTTCTTCCTTGCGGGATCTCAGGCAAGATGATCATACCCTCGAAATCACTACTATCTTTGCTATGCTAGTTTGCTCGCTCTTTGCTATGCCAATGCTACGATGCCTACCATTTGCTTGTCAGCCTCCCAAATTGCCATGTCAAACCTCTAACCCACCATGTCCTAGCAAACCGTTGATTGGCTATGTTACCGCTTTGCTCAGCCCCTCTTATAGCGTTGTTAGTTGCAGGTGAAGATTGAAGTTTGTTCCTTGTTGGAACATGGAGATGTTGTTCCTTGTTGGAACATGTTTACTTGTTGGGATATCACAATATATCTTACTTAATTAATGCATCTATATACTTGGTAAAGGGTGGAAGGCTCGGCCTTATGCCTGGTGTTTTGTTCCACTCTTGCCGCCCTAGTTTCCGTCATATCGGTGTTATGTTCCCGGATTTTGCGTTCCTTACACGGTTGGGCTATAATGGGAACCCCTTGACAGTTCGCCTTAAGTAAAGCTCTTCCAGCAATGCCCAACATTGGTTTTACCATTTGCACTAACAACCTACCACCTTCCCTTGGGTTCTGCAGACTCAAGGGTCATCTTTATTCTAACCCCCCCCGGGCCAGTGCTCCTCTGAGTGTTGGTCCGAACTGAGCTGCCTGCGGGGCCACCTCGGGGAAACTTGAGGGTTGGTTTTACTCGTAGCTTGCTCATCTGAGTGTGCCCTGAGAAAGAGATATGTGCAGCTCCTATCGGGATTTGTCGGCACATTCGGGCGGTGTTGCTGGTTTAGTTTTACCCTGTCGAAATGTCTTGTTGTACCGGGATACCGAGTCTGATCGGAACGTCTCGGGTGGAGGTCTATTCCTTCGTTGACCGTGAGAGCTTGTCATGGGCTAAGTTGGGACACCCCTGCAGGGTATTATCTTTCGAAAGCCGTGCCCGCGGTTATGGGCAGATGGGAATTTGTTAACGTCCGGTTGTAGAAAACCCGAAGTTGACCTTAATTAAAATACATCAACCGTGTGTGTAACCGTGATGGTCTCTTTCCGGCGGAGTCCGGGAAGTGAACACGGTGTTGGAGTTATGCTTGACGTAGGTTGCTATAGGATCACTTCTTGATCATACTTTTATCGACCGTGCTTTGCCTTCTCTTCTCGCTCTCTTTTGCGATTGTAGCCACCATATATGCTAGTCGCTTGCTGCAGCTCCACCTCATTACTCCATCCTTCCTATAAGCTTAAATAGTCTTGATCTCGCGGGTGCGAGATTGCTGAGTCCCCGTGGCTCACAGATACTTCCAAAACCAGTTTGCAGGTGCCTATGTTACCGTGCAGATGACGCAACCAAGCTCAAGGAGGAGCTCGATGAAGATCTTGCCCTTTGTGTTGTTTCGTTCTAGTTGATCAGTAGTGGAGCCCAGTTGGGGTCGATCGGGGACCTTTGTCGCATTTGGGGTTCTTCTTTTATTTTGGTTCCGTAGTCGGACCTTGATTGTATCTGGATGATGTAATGCTTTATTCATGTAATTGTGTGAAGTGGCGATTGTAAGCCAACTATGTATCTCTTTCCCTTATGTATTACATGGGTTGTGTGAAGATTACCTCACTTGCGACATTGCTTTCAATGCGGTTATGCCTCTAAGTCGTGCTTCGACACGTGGGAGATATAGCCGCATCGAGGGCGTTACAAGTTGGTAATCAGAGCCTTCCCCGACCTTAGGAGCCCCACTGCTTGATCGTTTTTAGCGGCCGAGTTGTGTCTAGAAAAATATTTTGAGTCATTTAGGATTATATATATCGGAGAGTTAGGAATTCTTTTTACTCCCCAGTCTCTTCATCGCTCTGGTAAGGCATCCTGACGTAGAGTTTTGACTCTTCTCTTCTCAAATTTCACTAAAAATTTTTTAGGATCACGCGGGTATCTTGGAATCGTTCCGATGGTTTTATGATGAGAACATTGTCTTGGTGCCTCCTGTCAGGGGTTTAGTGGAAGTGTCCCGGGGAGTTGAGCTCTGAGGTGTTGTCGTCATAATTTTATCGTTGCAGTTCTGGAATACCTGAGTTTAGTACGCCGACATCGAAAATCTCTTTTATGCAGTTGTTGGTGAGATAACCCCGATAACCCAGTACTGAGGTGAGTACGGGAGTATTGCCATGACTTGTATAACGGATGCTTTTCGAAGGTTGAGGTAGACGATTTCCGAAGGTTTCTTGGTTATGTGTTGAAGGATGGATACAGCTGGATGTAGGATTTGTTAGTTTTGGGTGAGATATTATGCTTCCCCTGTATCCCCAACACCTGATTGCATAACCGGAAAATTTCGGGAGTTTCATAGGTGGGTATTCAAGTAGCTCTTAGGATATCTTTCCGACGGATGTATGATATGAAATTGGGGTTCGACGTCTAGTGGTCCGCCTATTCACGGTCGTTTTACAGTGGTCTCGTTGTGTCTTAAAGAGTCCTTGGCTATGCCGACTTGGGGACGCTTCGTATGTCATGTGCACTGCCTTGTACATGATGGTGCTGTACGATCGAGCCCGTGTAGGCCCCACCACGAAAACTTCGGATGAAATCTCTATCATATGTTTGTTCTGGCTTATTTTGCAAGCCAATCCTTTGTTTTGTTTTATTTGTGGTATTCGAGTTGCTTCGAAGTCAAATGTTGAATCCATACCTTTCCTAAATGGTGTTCTCATACTCCGATGTGAATACCAATCCTTCTCGACAATCGAGATTGTCATGTCAATCCTTTTCAACCGGCGTGTTTCTCTTCAAGTGGATCCGATCACTTCAACATCAGCAAGACCAATTATCATTTCTTCTCAACGGTGTTTGTTTCATCCGTCTCCAAGTTGCCTTTGTTTTTTCCCGCCCACCCACCCTTTTTCCTCAAGGACTAAGATTTCTTTACCAAGTATCCTTTTATTTTTGTGAAGTTTCTCCATTCTTTTCCGTCAATGTTCTTACCCGGTGGTTCTCAAGAAGATGTTCTACTAGTTCATCACTCTTCATTCTCGTTTTCTTCTCCGGTGGATTTACCTCAAGCTTTCGGTGTTGATCATATCCTTATCCTCGTTCAAATGCTATCCCATGCCGGTGCCTCTCATAATTGTTCATCTCTCTCTATTCTTATTCGGAATGCTCAAGATATCTCGAAGATTCGTGTTTCCACTCTGCATTCGTTCAAGCTCTTTCGAGATTGGTATCTCATTCAAGTCATTTAATTCAACCGGTGCAACATCTCTTTTAAATCTTTTCAACGGTGTTCTTTTGAGTGGGCCCTAACCCACAGGTCTTTTCCCAGGATCTTACCTGACTCTTCTATTTTCCCAGAGCTATCCTAAATTCTTCTCCAAGTTTGACGTAAGAATGAGTTATCATTAGTCAAATGCTTTTCTCCAAGATCTTTCAAATTCTTTTCATAGTTGGCTCAACCTCTTCGCTTTTGATTCTTCCGGTGTGCCTCAATAATTCTTGGTGGTGTTTCTCGTTGTCATTCTCATCATTTGAAGACCGAAGAAGAGTTTCTCTTTAATCTTGCTCTATTCTCTTCAAGATTCATGGTGCTAGCTTGTTGCCATCCTCTCATAATTGTTTTCGATTGTGAGAATCTTTTTCACCCATCAGGAGATATTCAAGAGTCTTCTCAGTTTGTCATCCGGAGTCCATCAATTCAGGTTTATTCATTCTCAGCCGTCAGTTATCATTCTCCTATCTTGCCGGTGCATCTATCGAATATCCTCTAATCAGTTCTTGATCTCTTTGTTCTCATGTATCTAGTTTGTCTCAAGCACCTTCGTTCATTTGCTAATTCTTACCGGTGATGCACCCCTACTTCGATCATTTTCAATTCTTACGGTGGTTCTTTCAAGATCTCTCTTCCTTGTTCATCATATCAATTCATTTGTTGTTCCAATCCTACCGGTGGTTCGTTGAAGACCTTCTCAAGTTTACGCTATATCTCTTTTAATCCTTTCTACGAGAATAAGTGGTATGCCAAATCCGTTGATTGTCGTCAATATTATTGGTGAAGGATAAGCATAACATAATTCTTATTCTTGTTCATCCAAGTGATTAATTCTTTATTCCGGAGGCCCTTAAAATTCTCGGTTTCATTTGTTTCATCTTCTCTTTTTCCCGGAGTTCCAAGCTCTAATTATCACGGAGATCCATCTAAATCATTGCAAGGATTCACCTTGTGTTTTCAATTTCTCTTTCTTTTCATTCCTTTTGTTTACCGGAGTTCTTCATGGAGGTTCTACATGTTGGTTCATAAAGGATTTAATTTCTTCTTGAAGTTTTCATCGAGATTCTTTCCTAAGGAGCTCAAGCTTTCTTCATATGGTAATCCGGAGTGCAATTCCTTCTACCATATTTTGGAGGTGGTATTATGTCATTCTTGATAATTTGAGTTCATGTTCCATGATTCACATGTTGTTAAGTATGAGATATTTTAAATCCATCAACCTCTTCGTTGGAGTTATCTCGGGTTATATTTCACCTAAAGCCTTCCCTATGGCTTGTTGCTATCTATGTTGGTTATAAATGACACAAGTTATTCATCTATCCTCCCGGTGAAATAAGTTTCTCGTCTCCTTGTTCTTACCAATCAAATTTATTCCGTGAGTGGCAAGTTGTCACCTCATAGTTTTGAGACGTCTTCTATAAGTCCATATCAAGCTTATCCTTTTCGTTGTTGGTTTTCCAACAACTCCGTTCGACCCGTTTCCAAAGGATGCCTTCTCAAGCTCTTTTGTGGCAGAAGTTGGCATTTTCTCCTCAATTCTCCTATTTCAATTATCCATCTTCTATTCTTTTGTTCCGGAGTCATAGTGATGTTGCTATCTTCAACCTTTCCTTTTGTTTTTGTCAGGATCGTGTTCTTTTCTTGCTTATCCATTTAACCGGAGTGTCGTGTTTTCATTCGAGTTCTCTAATCTTATCAAGTTTTCCCTCCTTCCTCAACTGGAGAGCTGTCTGAAATCCTTCTTACCCATTGTGCCATTCTTTCAATAGTTCCGGAGGCAGTGTGTTGTTGATTTCATCAAGTAACATCCCATCTTCTCAAGTTCATGTTCTATTCCTTCCATGTTCAACCGGAGTACTGCCCGAATTCTTCCCCTCTCATCTTGTTTTAACCGGACTAGTTTCGAATTCTACCTTGTCCATTAAACTCTTGATCCATGTCTTTGCAACCTTCAAGTTCTCGTAATGTTCCTTGTTCCTCTTTCTAACGGATTGTTTGCAATCTCGTTCATCTCCTTTGTATTCTTTCTTTCAATTTGTTCAACCTCTCAAGGTTCTTTGGTTTCACTCATTGGTCAAAGAAGCAACTTAGTTTTACCTCTTCTCTTCCTCTTCCATTTCTCTCCGGTGCCATCCTAGATCTCGGGACGAGATCCTCTTGTAGTGGTGGAGTGTTGTAACGCCCCGAGACCGACGCTCCAGAAGACTTCCAGCTACTCCGAGTTTCGTCGTGTGATTTGTTTTGTTTGTTGCATTCATCCTTGCATCATGTGCATTGCATCATGTCATCATGCCATCATATCATTAATTTTTAAAACCTCAATAAATTGTATGGATTTCTCGATCCATTTAAATCGAGGGAACTCACATGGTGACTTCTCTTTATAACATATCCTCCAATATTAGGGAGCTATATTAAATATTTCTTTATTTCAGAAATCACCAAAACACACTTGCAAAATAATTTCGTTCCTTTTCTGATTCAAGTTTGGTCTCCAACCTTGCCAATATTTATTTCATCATTTTCCGGAGCTCCACCAAAAATCCGAACATTTTTGGACCTTCCCAAACCTCACTTCCTATTCAAATCATTTGAATTTAATTCAAATGAGTTTGAATTTAAATCTTTCAATCTTGGCCTTTCTATTTTTCTTGGAACAAGCTCATTTTTGCGAGTCCGGGAAAAATATCCCCTTGCGCTTTTTCTTCCCCTAACCTCTCTTTCTTTCTTTCTTTTCTCTGTTCTGTTTTTTATTTTTCATTAGAGTGAGGGAGAGACCCAGCTAGGCCTCTGCCAGCCCACCAGGCCACTGGCCATTCTCCTCCCCACCAGGCCGGCCCAGTCTCCCTAGGCCCAGCCCCACCGACCGAACCCTAGCCCCCCTAGCACGACCCTCATCTCTCCCCTCGTCCTCCCTCCAGCGCCGCATCGCTCGACCCCATCGCCCTCTCCTGCGCCCGTTCCCGATCCTCCCGCATCCCTCCTCTCGATCCCCATCTCCCTCTCATTCCCGTGCCCGCAGCCATGGACCTCCTTGCGCGACCCCTCTCCCTTTCCCCTAGCCGCCTCCTCCCTCCACCGGCGCCAGCCGCCCCGTCGCCCGAGCGCTCAAGGAGAGCAGCTCCTCGAGCCTCGTCGCTGCTGCTTCCTCCCTCTGCCGCCAGAGAGGAGCGAGAGCCTCTCGCTCGAGCCACGCCGCCGGCCAGTCCCTCTTCCTCTCCAAGCCACGCCGGTGACCCCATCGGTGCAGCCAACTCCGGCGGCTCTCCGTCGCCAGCGCCTCCAGCGCCTGATCCCGCTGCCCGAGCCGTCCCGTCGCGCCTCCTCCACCCCGCAGCCATCGCCGGAGCTGCTCCTTTTGCCGAGCGCCACCCCGAGCCCCAAGCATCGCCCCTGCTCCCTCCTTCGCCAGCACCCTGCCTCCTTCACGCCTCCCCATCAGCATCGCCGTGGCCCTGTTCGCGTGAAGCCCCTGCGCCACCACCATCAGCGCACGGCGTCTCCGACCCGTTCCGCCCCTTGCTGCTGCTGTAGGCCATGAGCTCGCGGCTACCGCACGGACGCCAAGACCGAGACCGCCCCGAACCACGTCGTCTCGCTGGATCGTCAAGACCATCTCGGTTTTTGCAAGTACCTCTACGCTCGAAGATGTTGGATGTGCCAAGTTCCACTACGATAGGCACCACTACTGTTGCTGAGAGTTTCGTCAAGTTCAACTACATCGACTACGAAACGTGAACGACTACCGTCGCCGAGACCGCAAGTACCACGACTAACATGTACGGCTACACGACGACCCGCCAAGACCCTGAACAACTACCGCCGCCATCATGTACCACTACTTCTACTACCGTCGCCGTGTACAACTACTTCCTCTACGTCGCCACGTGAACGGCTACCTCCACTACCGTCGGCCCGTGAACGACTACTTCCCTCGACGACTCGAACCGCTCCGAAAACACACGCTTCGAAGGTATAACCCCGAGACGCCGTCCGTGAACCGAATGCACGTTGTATGAGATGCTCGAGTTTTGCACCGTGATCAAATCGTCCTTGTGATGCCCCTCTTTTGCCGTGCCACCGTCCCGTGGGAACCCGGAAGCCGGGATCACCCCACCATCTTGCATGACACGCTCACGCCTCCTTTTGCACCGGTATCTCTGTGAGCTACCGGAACCGATATGTTGCCGTGGCATCATTTTCGGATATGTTGTCGTGGAACCATTTTTGTTTCACCGCCGTGGCACCTTTTTCCTTCCGCCATGGCGACAAATGCTTCATAACATGTTCATGTTATCGTTTTCATAAAATTGCATAAAACTTGTATATGTCATCCGCATCATGATAACAACATTTAAAATGTTTAAACTTGTTGTTGCATTAAATTGCTAAATGCATATGGGGATTTACCGGATTTGTTGTTTTTATATCCGGCCCCATTTAAATTGTTTAGACGGTATAGTTTATATTATGCTTCACCTCTTGCCATGTTTAACAACAGTTAATATTGTTGGGTAGCTTAAACGAGAGATAACTAAATAATTGATGTGGTGTTCCGTCAACATGCACCTCGTTGCATATTGAGCTCCACTTAACTTGTAGTATTGTTTGTTGCACTTTGCCATGCCATGCCTCATTAAACCGGACATGCATCATACTTGTTTGTGCATCATGACTTGTTTATGCTTGTGTGTTTACTATGTTGTTTGTTTCTTTCCGGGTTGCTTCTCTCGTTAGCTTCGGTTTCGTTCCGGAGTTGTGAGGATTTGTTCGTCTACGACCGTTTGTCTTCTTCTTGGATTCGTTCTTCTTCCTTGCGGGATCTCAGGCAAGATGATCATACCCTCGAAATCACTACTATCTTTGCTATGCTAGTTTGCTCGCTCTTTGCTATGCCAATGCTACGATGCCTACCATTTGCTTGTCAGCCTCCCAAATTGCCATGTCAAACCTCTAACCCACCATGTCCTAGCAAACCGTTGATTGGCTATGTTACCGCTTTGCTCAGCCCCTCTTATAGCGTTGTTAGTTGCAGGTGAAGATTGAAGTTTGTTCCTTGTTGGAACATGGAGATGTTGTTCCTTGTTGGAACATGTTTACTTGTTGGGATATCACAATATATCTTATTTAATTAATGCATCTATATACTTGGTAAAGGGTGGAAGGCTCGGCCTTATGCCTGGTGTTTTGTTCCACTCTTGCCGCCCTAGTTTCCGTCATATCGGTGTTATGTTCCCGGATTTTGCGTTCCTTACACGGTTGGGCTATAATGGGAACCCCTTGACAGTTCGCCTTAAGTAAAGCTCTTCCAGCAATGCCCAACATTGGTTTTACCATTTGCACTAACAACCTACCACCTTCCCTTGGGTTCTGCAGACTCAAGGGTCATCTTTATTCTAACCCCCCCGGGCCAGTGCTCCTCTGAGTGTTGGTCCGAACTAGAGCCCTTGCAGCGCCCCCTCGGGGAAACTCGAGGTTTGGTTTTAGTTGTACGGATTGCTCATCTGAGTGTGCCCTGAGAAAGAGATATGTGCAGCTCCTATCGGGATTTGTCGGCACATTCGGGCGGTGTTGCTGGTTTAGTTTTACCCTGTCGAAATGTCTTGTTGTACCGGGATACCGAGTCTGATCGGAACGTCTCGGGTGGAGGTCTATTCCTTCGTTGACCGTGAGAGCTTGTCATGGGCTAAGTTGGGACACCCCTGCAGGGTATTATCTTTCGAAAGCCGTGCCCGCGGTTATGGGCAGATGGGAATTTGTTAACGTCCGGTTGTAGAAAACCCGAAGTTGACCTTAATTAAAATACATCAACCGTGTGTGTAACCGTGATGGTCTCTTTCCGGCGGAGTCCGGGAAGTGAACACGGTGTTGGAGTTATGCTTGACGTAGGTTGCTATAGGATCACTTCTTGATCATACTTTTATCGACCGTGCTTTGCCCTCTCTTCTCGCTCTCTTTTGCGATTGTAGCCACCATATATGCTAGTCGCTTGCTGCAGCTCCACCTCATTACTCCATCCTTCCTATAAGCTTAAATAGTCTTGATCTCGCGGGTGCGAGATTGCTGAGTCCCCGTGGCTCACAGATACTTCCAAAACCAGTTTGCAGGTGCCTATGTTACCGTGCAGATGACGCAACCAAGCTCAAGGAGGAGCTCGATGAAGATCTTGCCCTTTGTGTTGTTTCGTTCTAGTTGATCAGTAGTGGAGCCCAGTTGGGGTCGATCGGGGACCTTTGTCGCATTTGGGGTTCTTCTTTTATTTTGGTTCCGTAGACGGACCTTGATTGTATCTGGATGATGTAATGCTTTATTCATGTAATTGTGTGAAGTGGCGATTGTAAGCCAACTAAGTATCTCTTTCCCTTATGTATTACATGGGTTGTGTGGAGATTACCTCACTTGCGACATTGCTTTCAATGCGGTTATGCCTCTAAGTCGTGCTTCGACACGTGGGAGATATAGCCGCATCGAGGGCGTTACAGCAATGAAACTGTAACGCTCACAATGCTAAGCTAACGGATGGGTCATGTCCATCAATCATTCTCCTAATGATGTGATCCCGTTCATCAAATGACAACACATGTCTATGGTTAGGAAACATAACCATCTTTGATTAACGAGCTAGTCAAGTAGAGGCATACTATGGACACTATGTTTTGTCTATCTATTCACACATGTACTAAGTTTACGGTTAATACAATTCTAGCATGAATAATAAACATTTATCATGAAATAAGGAAATAAATAATAACTTTATTATTTCCTCTAGGGCATATTTCCTTCAGAAGACTGGAACGAAAAATTACCGGGATGTGGGTGGGGACGGTATCGAGTGGAGCATTGGGGCAGCACCGCGGCGGGGGTGCAAGGAGGATTAGGATCTGGCCGGTGAACCTCCTCCTCTCCGATGGAATCTGGCAGGTGAACCGGCCCCAGCGCCACCTTCCAATGGGGAGTAGAGTCGGCAGACGTAGCTCACGTGCTCACCGTGGGAGCAAAGATGAGGTCCTAGAGCGGCTCATAGAGAACAGGCGGTGTAGCACGTCGAGGAGATGGGAAGGGTGCCATGGCCACAACAATTGGCTGTGGAGGAGTCTCTCTGTAGGAACCCTAGGTAGAGGAGAATCGGTGATGAAGGGATCCGCGATGGCGAATAAAGCGAGCGCAGCCTCGTTCGTCCGATTTTTTGTGTGCGAGGGTGGCTTCGTCTGGTTTTTTCGCTACGTGGCCGTCCTCTGGTTTTGTTTCGTTTGTGCTAGGGATCTTTACATGCTGTGAGGGGATTATGTGCAAGGTGGGAGGAGGACGAAAAAACCAACAAAGGTGAGAGGTGGGACGAAAAAACCCCGAAACGGTGGCTTCGACGGTTGTGTTTTTTCCTAGTGGAGCTAAGTATGGAAGGGGATCAGTGGGAGAAATAAATCAGAGACGGAGGTGATTTGTTTGGAAGGTGATATCACGTATATGGTATTATTTTTGAATTCTTAATTACCAAATATTTCTATGATTGAATTGAATCAAGCACGAATAAATGGAAGGAGTATCACACGTGATTCACTTTTAAGTGCAAAGAAGAAAAATTAACGTGGGAGGGATAGTGGAAGGTGAGACAAAAAAACCAGCGAAATAAAACGGTTGAAAGTGGTGGGACGAAAATAAACCGTGGATACTATTCAACCAACTCAGACATTAGGAGTAGAGATAATTGGCATGGACTTCGTGTCCTAGGCCATAGACGGATAGGTGCGCCTTGGTGGCCCGCGGCTTTGTGACCTTAAGACTTTGCGCCAACAATCTAACCGCCGAAGTAAATCTTATGTTTCTTATCCATCTCCCTTTAATCATTTACTACCTTGCAAATAAAATTCCATACCTTTATTTGGATAGACTGCATTTCGGGTGTTCTTAAAGAAGAGCTAAATTTCCAACTAATGATATAATCTCTATTCACCCCCATCTAGATGCAATACTAGATCCTTCAATATTATTTACACATTTCTCGTTCGTAATGGATCACGAGCATACAACCAATATTACCACAAAAATATAGAGGAAAATTAATCAACTTGATCCCAACAACCGAGGTTTGTAGAGTTGTTCCAGGTGAAGCGGTCATCATCAACGGCTAAGCTTGGGATCCAGTAAATAGCATCACTTGCTGGAATAGCCAATGCAGAATCTAAGGAGTTATTGCTATTAGTCACCATCGCAACACCAGAGGTTGCTGTTCTAGAACCCATCTTGTTTAGATACTCGGCATTTTGAGACCCTGAGCTGATCATGCTTTCATTACTCGCCGGTGTGCATGATGAACTAGGCTTTTCCTCGGGAAATGACGTCAAACCTTCATATGCAGCAAGTGCCATCTCATTTGCCACCACTTCCTCCAATTGATCCCATTGCTCGTATGCCATGGAGGCCAATTGATTCACTTGGGCCTGCAGTTAAGACGAACAAGGCAAAGCTAAGTGATGACCAAGTTCATATTGCCATAAACTGATTTACGGATGAGGTACCTTATGTTCCTGGTGTAGTTGTTGCAAAGAGCATGTCTGGTCTCCAATTCTGGCTGCCAAAATCTCTCCTATGGGGCTGAATATAACATCACACCCTTCAGATTTGAAAACATAGCATTTCCCTCCCATACTACACGTTTTTGCATGATTGAGTGTTGTCCTCCATTGCCGATCTGACATGCCAACGAGCTGAAAATTTGCAACAGATAATAAAAAACAATACTATGAAAATGTAGTACCTGTATAGTTTGAAATATATATGATGCTTACGTTTTGTAGCTTATCAGGATCTATGGTGTGAAGTTTCAAGAAGTCCTGGACGTTCCTGATCCCCTCGGACTCCAGTCTCTTATCAATTGGCCCATCTTTTCCAATGTTTTTGAGTCTCCATATATTGTCAGTAAGGGTTGGAGGATAATGCTTCTTGTACACTAGTAAACAAGGTAAATGTATTTTAATGTAATATTTACTATTTTACTCCACACATATATATGGTAGGGAATATGATATGGAGGAACTAACAGAAAGAGGCTACGTGCAGTCATGAAAGTCACATCCAACATAAACCATTGATCTTAAAGATTGGCTAACCAAGAGAATCAAACTTACATTCGCCTCGATGATCTTTCACTGTGAAGCTTTCACTCAATGCCTCTTGAATCCTTGGCCCATAATAGCTAGTTGCCACGACGCGCACACCAATTCGGAACCTCCTACTCCTTATCCAACTTGAATTGTCAGTGAAAGCCACATCCTCTATCACAGCCACTCCTTGATTGTTCATTGCTACATTGAGTGTACTACCTACAAGCAGTGGTCTCCTACCCTCTCTGGCCTTCACGATTGCAGCGTTGAACTGATCATTTGTCCACACCATGTCGTCTTCACATCTGAAATCGCCATCTAGGACAAGTACCTCTAGCTTCATTGTTGAAGAGCCTTGGTTAGTGTTTGTTTCTGTGATACGATGGTTGGTTCTAGTGTCTATAAGCCAGATTTCAATGGCGTTCTTTGCAGCATCAACAAGCTTGTTGTTGGTGAAGATCGGTAGCATGAGCTTCTTTGCAAAGGAAAGCTTCAACCTAGGCGGGACATCGACTTGTTGGATGGGTAAAGGAAGAGACCTGGTGAATGATGGTTGATTTTATCATATAGATATTGCAATCCGATGCCACCGAAAAATTTGATGGAACTATTACATGCATATAATTAATCTTGCTGGAAACCTTTTTCATCGTCAAACTTTTTTTTCTTCCAATATGTGATCTCAAAGAGTAATATTTACAGTGTTGCTTCTTATATGTGATATTTGAAAAAAAAAAGTAGCTCAATGGTGTTAAATTAAGGATAGAACTCTATGAATATAATGCAACCTATTACTTTGTAGAATATGGCTGCATGTATTGACTGCAAATATAGTGTGAACAAAGGACATACTGTGTCAAGAATGACAGTATTGTGTAAAAAAAAAGATAGTATATGAACTAAGCAACTGAATACTAGTAGCTCACGATGTAAAAGACAGTAAATATATTATACCTGTATGGTAAGTGATCATGCTGATAAAAGATGTTCTGAATTTCCTCCCGTACCTAAATGTTAACATGAATAGACACTTAAATATTGCAGTCTAAGCTACTGACGACCGATACTACAACTTAAGGAAACGAAATACATCAGAAATTTGCCAATTCATAAGCAGTTGCTCGCATAAATATTAGGATCAATATTTGTGTAAATGGACTGGATATTTTTGTTATCAGGCATGCAAGAGTGTATGCACCGTAGCTCTTTTCATGCGACCGTGCACTACAGCATATTATGAACAAGCTGAGGCTGAACACAATTTTTCTACTTCTTGGCGGACCTTTTTCTATCTTATTCTTCCTATACTGGTGTGTACTTCTCGGTGAACTTGTTTGTCATTTTTCTCTGCACTTCTGGGCGTGGTCTGTACACTCTTTCCGTGATGGAAGATCTGTACCCCCCCGATTCTACACTTCCATTACCAGAACGTCCGCAAGTTTACACCATATGTTAAGTTACCAGAACGTCCCCGACCATACTGTTATTCCTCCCCCTTGTAGGTACAATTCAACTATTAACGGGCATCCAAATTTGGTGGTTTGTTGTGATTTGTGTTTGCACCTACACCATGGAATCTAGCTCACTGGAGTAACTAATCTTTATTTTGTCAAAATTTATTGTTACACCTATCCCTTTTAGAAAAGTGATAGGAATTCGCTATTTCGGAAAATTATCATAATATCAAACAGAGATATAGAAGATTTAATTAATATCTACGCATATATAGAAGTTTGATTTAGTGCATAGTTAATTTGATTCTTCAATAAAAAGTAGGCCAAAAAAAGTGAGACTAAATAAATATATAGGGTTCTGAATCTTACCACCCTACGAATAACCGGTTCCAAACCAAACACAATTTGTTGGATAGTGTCTGCTGTGACGGCTCTTCTCACGACGCTGCAAACATGGTCCAGGAAAACTAAAGTAAATATGAAGTTCTTTTTTTGCGGAAAAAAGGCATATACAAAGTTGATTAGCTATCTGGAAAAATACAGGTGCAAAGCCTGACATATGGATATGTAGAACGTCTGCGCGTAGAGCATATCATTGGTAACTAAGCTATAAAGTTAACTAAGACAGAGATCTTAGATGGGTTATAATTCTTGCTACTACAAACTAGCTTGGGTTTCAGTGAATCTAAAATCTGATTTCATCAGTTTTACAAGAGTTGATGCATGAGATAATTATTAATACATGTATGTAGCTATTATATAAGCTCATGTAGTATTTTCATCTCTTGACCCAAAGATTCTGTTATTAATAACAGGTATCAATTCAGCAAATAAAAGGAGAACAATCGGCTGATCAAATCTATCATTACCCGCAAAAAAGAAGATCAAATTAATCTATCCTTAATATATGCAGTTGGGTCGATCCAAAGGAAGCAAGAAACAAACATATATGTAGTTGCTAGCTAGGAAGAAAGAAGTCAAACCACCAAATATATAGCTAGGTCAAGTAAACTGAAAATCATTTCAAAACACGACGATAGAGTCAAGTGAAGAGACTAACGATCTGAAGGAGACCGGGGTCGCCGGCCGTATCCGCCTCGCGCCGTGCCGTTGCTGCTGATCGTCACCTCCGCTGCCCTGCTCGTCATCTTCTTCGGCCCGCGGCCTTCGCACAGACATCTTAGCTAGTCTAGATCTCTAACGATCAAAAGAGAGAAACGAGGAAGAGCCGAAGAGCTAGCAGATCGATGAAGCTGGCTGCTAGCTAGCTGCAGGCAGCTAGGGAGAGAGAGAAGCAACACGGAGGAAGGAGGCACCAGAGGCAATGGGATGCTCGAAAGGAATGCAGCCTGAAGCCGTATATATAGCCCTAGCCTGCTAGGCCTACGTAGAGAAATTGCTGCGAGTTTTTGTCGTCGCCACAAAATTAAACAACTGCGGTGCCACACGACGACAGAATGCGCCTCGCAGACTCCGGGAAGGTGGCCGGAAGCTATAGCTAGTAGCGCATCGCACTGTTCATGTGTGAGCAAGCTAGCCAGATTGATTTCAGTGCACGCACCAGCCTCCCGGGCGGCGGCAACAGTGCGTGGGGTGCTGCGCGTCGATCGGCAAAGCGTACGTGGAGCAACGCAAAGTCTTTGCTTGAGTTGGTGCAGGGGCAACTTCTCGGCCATGACGAAGAAGACTTGCTCTAGTCGTCTCGTGACTCGTCGGTCGGTCGTGCATGTACATACGCGTACCGGACCATGACCGGAAAGCAGCTGGAAATCAACGCAACCGGGCCGGGATTCCGTCTTCTGTTCGATGGCAGCATACGTGTGCAGGGAGACTTTCATATTACTGTACTACTACTATTTCCATGAGCGTTCCTTCGAAGATCCAGAGAAGTTAAGGCCAGCTATCGGCTACAGCCGTTCGTCACCTTGTGCACGCGCACGTACCCATCGACCCCAGGAGGCCACACCTTCCAAAAAAATACCACCAAAGGACACCTTCCAAAAGCCGCCACCTTTTTAGTGCCACTACCACCATGATAGCATCGAAATTACGGCTAGCTTCTCAGAGGCATTTAGCCGTTATAGTTTAGCAGGTAGTACTACGTAGCAAGCTCTAGCTAGCTAGCTAGCTGGATCGACTGGAAGCAACTTTAGCATTTTGGAAGCTGGTTTAGCTGAACTTCATGCCGTTTTCTATGCACCTTCTCAACTCGATCGTGCGACAGATCGGCTCTAGGTGTCATCTGTCCCACTCAAGTAATTGTTGGGATGTGCCCAATGGTGTCTGCGATCGCGTAGAACCGGAGTCTTGGCAAATGCCAGATGTGTGGGTATCACCCTAGTCCACACCGGCCTTCCTTGTTGTTGGAGGCAGGCGTTCTACGCGAATATGGTTTTGGTTTGTGGAGATATCCATGCTACAATCGTATGCGTGGATGACTATCTTTGGGTGTGTACACCATTGATGGGGACTGAATTTTCAATATCATCATGTCGGGAACAGGTAGGTACATTAACACAAAACCAAATTTTCTCTATCGGGGACTGAAGGAACATGTTGTTACTAAAGAACATGGGATTACCCCTTGACACACCGATTCACAGCGGGAACGGAGTTGATGCAGTGCATCGGTGCAGCTATAGTCGAACATTTGGTTCCTTCGAGCCGTACATGTGTAGTCCTATCTACATATACATGGCGAGGCGTCCTGTGAAGGGTTGCTAGATCCGGGCAAAGGACTCGAACGCGAGTTGATGATGGCTAGGGTTTCCAAAACCCTTTATTAGGTGTGCAACCAATCGATCGAGCAGCAAGAGACCCTTCATCTATCCGCACTACTCCACTTATACAAGTGTCCGTAAGTGGGCTGAGACTCAATGCCCTAGCAGACTCTAGTACTTGTATCCACTCCGATCTATCCTGAGTTGGTTTCGTCCCATAAGTGTGTGATATAGGTTCATGATCACCTACAGGGGCAGACCTACGTTATTCTACAAGGGTGCACTGGACACCCCGTAGGCCCGTACAAATGTATTTTTCAATGGCACAACCAATAATTAGTGTTATGACACCCCAAAAACAATAGTTATACAAACTATGGCAACTAAGTGGGCACCTGGTAATTTTGTAGGTCCTCCACTGATCACTTAAACATGTCATGTTAGGCCGAGTAACTCTTACTCAATTTTTGAGTGTCTAGTTGTACCCAAGTTACTCTTACTTGAGTCCTGACTTACTCTAACTCGGACAATAGTTGGTAGCGTCTCTTATCAAAGCGTGCCAACTCCCAAGTGCTCACAATGTCACACCAACGAACCTCACAATGCATCATATGTACCATCCTCGTTGCCTCAAGATATATGTTGATGAACCAAAGGCGAGTATTTGTCATCCTTGTTGGTTGGCTCAACCTCTCTTCTAGAACATGTGATACAAATTTGTGATCACGTTAGCTCTTAACCTTAGCCTTATGACAATCCATTCCAAATTTGATCACTTGAGAGGGAAGAGAGACATTTGACAATTCAAAAGGGTAAATCTCGTCTTGATCGACGATACCGCATAGTAGGTTTCACCAAAATGTTAAAACCACCTCTATAACATCTTAGTTACAGAGTAGTCCTTGCTCTATCCAACGGGATAAAACGTTCCAATCTGTGCAATTGTGTTTTGAACTTACAAGTTGCACCCATAACTGTTTCTCACTTCTTACTGCATGTACCTTTGTCCGTTAGAGATTATGGTTAGCTCTTGAATAAATTAATTGACACGTTCATGAATCATGTTGGGTTTTGGATCCTAGATCTAGAAATTTTACAAGGAATTGATCCATGATTCATTTGGTTCCTGAGTCGTATCAAGAAGTTTGTATATGAATCCATCGTAGAGATACATTGATGGAACTTTTGCTCGGTGAAAATCTTCATGGAACCAAAGTTCCATGAATGTATCTTTATATATGTTTTAGTAGTATAAAGCATAATCCCATTCTTGGATTTGTTCTAGAATTTGTGCTCATTGTACACGATCTTTGGAACAAAACTTGTGTTCAACCAACATGATCTCTAAGAGCATTTCCAGCGATAGCTCCCATTTTCAAGCTCTCAAAGGAAAAAATTGGGGGGGGGGGGGGGGGGGTGGTTGGGGGTCCTTCCATATTTCATGAACCCAAAAAATGCCACCAACTCCAGCAATGGCCCTCATCTCTAAGTTTGTGATGACATGTAGGATCCGCTCATCGATCACTGGATCATTCTTTATCTTTTTTTCTCCCATCACTCTTGCTCCTCTAGTGCCGAGGCTCAGGAACGGTGGATCAGCATACAACAGAGCTCGGGAGGCGTTGTCAGAGCTTGAGAGGGGATACTCCACAACAATCGCTTCCAGGAGGGGACAAAGGTGTTGGAGGGGTTGGGGCTTTTTCGTGGTGGCATGAAGAGGTAGGAGGAAGGAGACCCACTGTGCTCCAAAATAATTTTTCTCATATTAATGCATTTTACAGTCAAGATTGTAAACTATGTAAAATGATTACATGATCTTTGAACAGAGTGGGAAGTGAGGAAGAAATGGGGGCCTATGCTGTAAAATTTCATCATGAATCTCCAACAAATAGATGTTCTGGATAGACCGGTGACCCCAACTTTTGGAGGGAATGCAATTTTGCAAGACTGTACTCTGGTATGCTAAACAAAGATTGTACTTCTTTGCTATGTTAACATCGAAACTAATATTTTTGTAGTTACATGTGCTAATGATTGCCTAGCTTGCTGCATGAACGATTGAAAGCAACTTACTCACCATTTAGCAAGCTGGATACTTCAGTGCTTTCCAAAAGCTTAATTTTCTCATATGCACCAAAGAGACTAATATATCATCCGGCAGTCTAGCTGCCCACACGGCATTCGCTCTTTTGAAGAAAAAACATCTCCTCTTTTGTAAAAGGGACAACTCACCCTCGTTTTTTCTTGAAGATAGAATAGACCAAGACGACTCGGCGTTGAAATTAAGGATCCGGGACAGTAATGCCATTGGAAGTACATAGAGTAGTCGTCCTTGCAGATTTTAATTACTATATTGCTTGCATGCCCATTCTATTCTTGTTTCTCTTGTCCTAGTTATCATCCTTGAATGACTAACACTAACCAATCCGACCGGGTTTCACAGGTTGTGTGGTACAGAGTACTCCACCCGTTTTATATTAATCCAGTTTGTAATTTGGGTCTAATTCTGACTCCTGATTTGATGAATGAGAAAAAATTTAAATGTCACAAATATTACCATTGATAAGTACTCCATCCGTTCCTAAATATTTGTCTTTTTAGACATTTCGAATGTACTACCACATACGGATGTATATAGACATATTTTAGAGTGTACATTCACTCATTTTGCTCCGTCTGCAGTTTTCTAGAAAGACAAATATTTAGAAACGGATGGAGTATTTGAAAATGAGTTTTTTTCATGTCGTATTTCAAAATAAGTTTTCAGTGATATAGTTCTACAACATATAAACAATCAATCAACTTGATAAATTTCTATTCCCAGATAAAGGAAAAAGTCAGTAACTTAATATAGTAGTAATATTTTGCAAGCTGGCTTCCTGCCATTTCCTCAGCTGAAAACAACTCGCTAACCTTGAAACATTGTGCTACCCTTGGGTGCTACTGTAAGAGCATCTTCAATAGATGGTCCAAAATTTGGTGGTCCAAAATCGAAGATGTAATATTTAGGCCGTCAAAAAATGCGTTTTGGAGCTCTGAAAAAAGCTCAACTCCAATAGATGGTCCAAATTGATGGTCCAAAAGAGCAACTTCAATAGATGGTCCAAAATGAAGATGTAAATTTCTTAAAACGACAAACTACTAGTCCATTCAACATAGTTCAAACATCAAATTCAACATAGTTTCATACATGAACTTCAACTACTACTTATTCAAACTACTAGATAAAATACTCCTCATCGTCAGAGCTGCGGAACTGCGCCCAGAACTCCTCCTTCTCTGGGTCGTCACACCCCTCCTCCTCCTCCTCCGAGAAGTCTGCCCAGTCCTCCTCGGAAGAGGACTCGATGGGGATCACCGTCGAGGGAGCGGCCTCGTCCTCCTTCTTCTTTTGCTCCGCCTCACGCTTCCAGTAGTACTCCAGCTCGGCCTGGACCTACTCCAGATGCTCCCGAGCAAACCTCACCATCGCCTCCTCGCCGGTCTCGCTAGCATTGACGACAACCGATGGCTTCTTCGTCGTCTTCTTCTTCGTCGTGATCTCCTTCATCTTGATGCCCTGCGGCACAAGCATCTCCGCTTCCACCCGACTCTCGCTCTCTGGGAAGTTGAGGTGCTCCCGAGGCCTCTTGGCACGCCACACCACCACGTCGTAGGCACGCGCGGCCTCGTGGGCGGAGGGGTACGTGCCAATCCACCAATGCCCCCCCGGCGTCGGGGAACTCCACTCCGCAGCTACCGAAGGGCTTCTGCCTCACGCCGAAGAAGCCCGACTTTCCCTTCGACATCTTCTTCGGCGCCGTCGGAGAGCGGTGAGAGCGGTGGAGCGGCGGCGGCGTGCTGCCGGGGCGGTGGCGGACGGAATCGGGCTGGGCGGTGGCGGAGGGAGCCGGGCGGGGCGGAGCAGCAGGGCGGCGGCGGCGTGTGGGGCGGTGGTGGACGGAGCCGGGGCGGGTCGGAGCTACGGTGGGCGGGCCGGGGTCGGGCGGAGTTGCGGCGGACGGGGCGGGGCGGACGGGGCGGCGCCGTGCACTGCGGCCGCGGCCGGATCCGCGGCGCGCGGGCGGGCAGCGGGACGGTGTGGGGCGGGGCGGGGCCGGATCTGATGCGGGCGGTGTGCGGGGGGGGGGGGGGGGGGGCGGCGGTGGACGGGCGGGCGGGAAAGGAAATGAAGTGGCGGTTGGGCGTTCACAGGCGGCGGCTGATTTTGGACCAGATGCACCTCGTGATGTAAATTTGCACTGCGAGATGTTGCATTTTACATCATGAGAAGGCCGCGGTTCAATTTTTTTTACATATGAACCGTCTGTTAGAGCTAGTTTTTTGCCTCAGACGGCCTAAAAGTTAGTTACTTTTACATTTAAATCATCTATTGAAGATGCTTTAACACTATGGTACTGTCCATAGCCCATTCTCCCATCCTTGTAGATAAAATAAAGGATCGATTACGCGGCGTTGAAATTGAGTATGCGAGACAGTAATACATCAGTGAAAGGACATAGAGTAGTCGTCCTTTCAAGTGTTGCCCGCCTGGCTGCCTCCTATGTCTATCTTTTTCCTATCTCCTAGTAGTTATCTCTCAAGAATAGTATTTTTTCTGTAAACTAATATAAGACATTTTAGATCACTAAAATATGATGGTTGTCCCATATTCCCATACTTTATCAATCATTTGGATCTTATAGTAAGACACTAACAGCCTAGCCTATCCAAAAAACAAGGACATACGCCCACGTCTCCCAGAATATAAGCATCCGTTGTTTTTGGAATACATGCAAAATAGTAGAATGGACCTGGGTTTCGATGTACCAACTTTCTCAACAGTTTTGAAGAATCTGAAGAAAAGAATCTCCCACATATATCTTCAGTTGAAACTTAAATCGTAACATCATTTTCTCATTTTTATGCGGGTCAGACCTGATCATATTATTTAACAAATCTTCACATAAGTAAGTTTCAACATAATATAAATAATTTTCAAACATACACGAATGTTTTTTTTTGCTAAGTTTAGGAATGAGTTTCGGCGTTCCTAGTTTCCAAAAATCCGCTCTAATAATAGATGAGCTTGCATATAGTTAGGTCTGGTTAAACTGAGAAGAGAGTGCATAGATCTTATGAAAATGTCACCCCCGTCATTATTACAGAAATGTGACATTGAATCTATTTCTTTTCTTTTCAACATAATTTTATTTATCTAGTAAAAAATTAGTGCCATATAGTCATATGCTTTAGACTAAACCCGGGCAAACGTCGGGCCGGGCCGGGTTTCGGGCCGGGCTTATAAAAGCCCGACCTTCATTTCCCAAGCCCGAGCCCGGCCCGAAGCCCGAAATACTCCCTGTTTTCAAGCCCGAGCCCGGCCCGAAGTCAAGCCCGAAGCCCGAAAGCCCGGCCTGAAAGTTTAGACAATGGTCGAAGCAATGGCTTATCCAAACTACAGAAATATAATAATCTATTTTTAATGCGTTTGTGAGAAACCGTGAAAAGAAAAGAGCCAAAAGACTTGCATTTTGGATTTCAACATTCAAAAATTTCCAAGTTGTTTTTTTTAAGGAGGATGTACCCCCGGCCTCTGCATCTGGGCGATGCATGTAGCCATTTTATTACATATGAATTTGTAGCCAACAATTTATACACAAATAAGGTGATAGCCCAGCAGCAACTCAATAATCTTGTGTAAATAAAATCGAGTTCTTTGCTAGGAATTTCAATTTCTAACGCATGTGTATGCGTCTCTAGAAAATACGTAGTGTGCACACGCGCTTACACTGCACACCAGTATGTTACATTTCCGTATAAGTAAATCAAAAGGTCCGCTGAAAGTAAAAAAAAAATTGATCGGATGTCAAATATGATTCTAAACATGATTTTAAACATGTAGGAATAGAAAAATGCATGATTCAAATATTATGCCCATTCAAATACTACGGGATTTTGTTTTGATTTGGCACATAGAAATTGGAAAGGGTTATTTCGCAAAAAACAAATATCTAACGAAATGTATTCCGGAATATCCCCGCAAAAGAAAAGAGAAAACCTTAAGGAAAGAAGTTCTATAGAATCGTACAAACTAAACAACCGATGTACAAAAGATTCTTAAGAGTTCCAATTCTTTAAAATTTCTATAAAAATCATCTGAACCAAACAGATCTTTAGAGTCTTGTATGTACTGTTCTGTCCGTGCGTAGCTGCATTGCTTATCTTCCTTTTTTTAGACAAAAAATGGTCGCTTATCGATTGGTTGCTTCAACATTGGCACTCCTATTCTCTAACCCATGTGGGGACAGTGGGCAAGCAAGCCCCCCCCCCCCCCCCCCCCCCACACACACACAAAAAAATGCCGCGCGCGCGTCTTGTGGCGACCGATTGCGGGGCAGGAAGACCATGTTTTTTTGTTTTTCTTTTCTGCTTATGTTTTATTTTCATTTAAAAAATCAAAATATTAAACAATGTTCATGAGTCCAAAACAAAAATCATAATTTGAAAAGTCTTCCTTACTTTCAAAAAATGTTCTGAATTTCAAAAAATGTTCTGAATTTCAAAAACTATTCTCAAATTTGAAGAATATCTTTTAAATTTCCAAAAAGGATCACTGATTCAAAAAATATTCCTGGATTTCAAAACATCTTGACAAATTTTATTTTATTCAAATTAAAAATGTTCATGGATTAGAAAAATGTTCCTGGATTTCCAAAAAGGTTCACATAATTGACAAATATTCCAGGATTTCGAATAATAATCACGGTTTTTCAAAGCTACCCATATTTCAAAGAATGTTCACAAATTTGAAATATGTTCATGATTTCAGAAAATATTCTCGAGCAACAATTTTTTTTTCTAAATTTTCACAAAGATATTCAGGATTTAAATGATTTGGAGCAAAATGTTCTGAATTTAAAAAAATGTTCGTGAAATGAAAAATAATATGAAAAACAAGTTATAATTAACGAAATAAAAAACACAAAAAAAACAGGAATAGGGAGTCTCGCGGGCCCAAACCAGCCTGGGAAGGTTCTCGAATGTGCCTACTCGGCCTAGCCCAATATCGAGCTAGGCGATCACAAGGGTATGCGATTGGTCGCTGCTAGCGACCTACGCTGTAAATAGCGATATCATTAATTAAGGAGCACTCTTTACAAATGTCACTCCCACCTTCTCAGGTTGTGACAAGTGGCGCACTTGTCGCAACCTGCGAGTTTCCCTTTTTTCATAGGTTTGTTTATTCAAAACATTTTATCTCTTAAATCGTGCGTACAAATTTAGAACGGTTTCCACCGTTCAATTCGTTGCGTCGAGATCTTTGAGACTAGATCCCATTTTGATAGATTTTAACGAAAAAAAATCATGAAAAACCCAAACGAAAAAACCTGAACCGGAAGCATGTTTTTTCCTTTCTGAAGAGGCACTCGTGGAAGCAAATCTGTGCCTCCACGAGAAGTAAATCTTTCTCTCTCATGGAAGGAAAAAAGAGACATCTTTCTCTTTTCCAATAGGCATTACTGTGCATCTCGCAAAAGAAAATATATGCCTTCACAAGAAGTAAATCTGTGTATCTCGCAGAAGAATGAAAACGTGTTTTTTCACACAATTCTTTTTTGTCCAAAACCAGGGAAAACCCAGAAAAATCATCTAAAAGCCAAAAATACGTACATCAAAAATAGAGAAGGAGCGCATGCGGCACGTGGTGGCGACTGAAAGCGCGCTAAATGACATGCTCTGAGCCCACACGAAGTGACCTTTGAGGGGTTCCCCAAGGAGTACTCATCAAAATAGGATTTGCACTTCAGCATTTTGGCTTAGCAGGATGATGCTCCAGCAGGTCAGCATAAAAAACTCACGGGCCTAAATAATCAGCCCAAACCTGCGGCAGAGACCAGTTTCCTCCTGTTTTTCCATTTTTCTTTTCTCTTTGTACATAGGCCCAGGAGCTTCACGGAGGAAGTGGTTGAGGTGGGAGCTCCTATGCGCGGCATTTTGCAGCAAACAGTTGCAGTTTCGCAGAGGCAGGTGTCTGCCTGGGCCGGCCCATGAAGGAATCAATAGGCAGCGAGTCGTCTTGTAGCTCAAAAATTAAGCCGCGCAGGGGATCGAACACCGGATCTTAATCAACAAGACACACAGTACTACCGATTGAGCTAGGGAATGTTATTGAACATAGATCAGCGTTAACCTTTAAGAAGCAACATACGCCCAGATCCGACATATATTTAGAATTTCGAAAGCATATTTTTTTAAAAAAACCCTGAGTGTTTTATGAAAACACAAACACTTTTCAACTTTGTAAAAGAACTTTTTACAAACAAAAGCATTTTCAAATTTTTGAATTTTTTTTGGAAATTGGCGCATTTTCAGAAATTCCCAAACATATCTTAATTTGTGAACAAACTTCAAAAATCGAACATTTATTGAATTGGTGAATAAAATTTGAAAATAGGATTCTAAAATTCCTAGATTTTTATGATTATGCGAATACAAATGAAAAATGTGAAAGTTTTCTGAACTTGTGAACAAATTTTGAAAATGGGAACCTTTTTTGGATATTGTGAACAATTTTCGAAAATGAATTTTTTTTCTAAAATTCCTGAGAAATTTCTAATTCATGAACAAAATTTAAGAACATGAACATTTTTGAATTTTTGTACAAATTATCAAACATGAATATTTGCTGAATTTTTGAACAAAGTTGGAAAACAGGAACATATTTCTTAAACCAAACGTTTTTTAGTTTAGGAGCAAAAATTCTAAAAAAAAACACTTTTGAAATTTGGAACATTTTTTGAAAATAAGCGAACAAATATTGAAATCCTAAACTTTTTCGAAATTTCTGAATAAAAATTTAAAAGCAGGAAAATTTTCTGAAAAAACAAAAAAAATCATTTTTTGTTAAACTTCTGAAACATTAGTTAAAAATAGAAAAAATACAAAAGAAAAGAGAAAGAAGAAAGAAAATAAAAACAGACAGAAAAAGACAAACAGAAAAAGATAGAGAAAAAACGAAAAAGAAAAGGTTAATCAAAAGTAAAAGCAAAAAAGAAATATATAATGAAACAACAGTTCAGGAACCTTCTAAAAGTTTCCCAAAACCGGAAAAAAAATCAGCTAGGAACATCCATTGAAGGTTCCCAGAGCCGGTATGGTTAGAACGCTATAGGCCGGCCCACCCCCGAGCGCTCGGTCGATACCTGTGCGGAACCCCGACTGTTTGCCGCAGAGAGCGGCAAATATGGTTTTCCGCCGTTGAACTTATGGTTTCAAAAAATAAATAAATCGGGAGCTCCTATACGGCTCTGCAAACACTGAACGCAAAAAGCTCGCAAAAAAACAGAAACACATATTGCTCTCTGCGAACTCAACACATCTTGTTAATGTACAGATGCCTCCGGCCCCACAAGCTACTTGTCATCAGTGAACCATTCATCTACTGTACCATTTAGTTATTTTGAATTATTTGGAAGAAAAGATCGTGATTTTGAAAAAATTCTTCATTTTGGAAGAAAAAGTTCACACACCTGAAAAAATCTCATTGATTTTCAAAAAAAAAAGTTCATCGATTTTCCAAAAATGTTCATCTAATTTGAAATATGTTTACAAATTTTTAAAAGAAAAACTATCAAATTTGAATAACGTTCGTGGAATTTTAGAAAGGTTCATCAACTTTGATAAAAAGTTCAGTGATTTTGAAAAAATTCATCGAATTTTCAAAAAAGTTAATCAATTTTCAAAAAAGTACATCAAATTTTAAAAAAGTTCATCAAATTCGAAAAAGTTCATCAAACTTTAAAAAAATCATCAAATTTGAAAAAATTTCATTGATTTTGCAAAATAGTTCATCAAAATTTGAATTTTTTTCACAAAATTTGAAATAAAAAAAATCAAATTTGGAAAACCTTCATCAAATTTGAGAAAGGTTCATCAATTTTGATAAAAGTTTCAGCACTTTTGAAAATGTTCATTGAATTTGAAAAAAGTTAATAGATTTTAAAAAAAAAATTCATCAAATTCGAAAAAAATCCATCAAACTCGGAAAAGGTTCATCGAATTTCATAAAAAAATGTAAAATTTGAAAAAAAGTTCATCGATTCTGAAAAAAGTTCAAAATTTTTAAAAAGAGTTCTTCGGTTTTAATTTTTTAGAAAAAAAATTGAGAAAAGTACACGCATTTGCAAAAGATAAGAAAACAAAAAAGAAACAATAAAAAAGATAAGAGAGAAAAGAAAACTGGTTGATAGGGTGAAAGAATAGAAGAGAAAAATGAGTAACCTGTGACATGTGGTCGGTTGTACCAATTGGTTGCTACATTGCTGGTGTATTATCTAGGTTGCAGGTTTGAATCCTTTGCAACACTTTTTTTTCCAGTTTTTACAGGAAAAGGAGAAGGAAGGAAAGATGCTGGGCCGGCCCAAAATCATGGCAGGGGTGTGTGCTGCTGACGTTCGTTAGCAAAATGCCCTGTAACGGACGCCTGCAGCACCAAATAGGGTTTGCCAAAAATATCGTCGAATATATGATCGATGGGAGCAACTTGTTGGAGGATGGTGCCCTGTGGTGGTAATTTTCCTAGCCCAAGAGTGCTTCAGCACGACATGTTGGTGCGCTCCAGTGCCGTCATATGTTGTGTGTTGGGCGTTGCCTCTTCGGGACGGTTAATTTAGTTTTTTTTTGTTTTTTCCAGGTTATTTCAGATTTCATATTATTTTTGTGGTTTTCTATTTTCAGTTTATTTATTTTTTGTTTCAGTCTTTTTGGTTTGCGTCTGGGAGGAGCGTGTGTTTCCCATTTGAAAAGCACAGTACTATAATGCTTCATTCTCCGTGGTATTGTTTCGAAAAAGCCGAACGGGCGAGGCCACCGTTCAGTTTTTTACTGATTGGATCGCCGGTTCACTTGACTTTTTTATGCCATAAATGATACATTTTGTGTACTAGTGTCATACTAAATAGAGGTACAATACAATTATTAAAATATATATTTTGAGGGATAATTATTAAAATAAATTTGACAAGAAAGCTTTTTCTAGGGGTATATGACAAGAAAACTAGCTAGCCGAGGTGGCTATTGGGCCAATGCTGCAAGTTATTTTTTTTAATGTTGGCAGGTGAACTGCCAAATTCATTGCTCAGAACAAGGTGTTACAAGAGTCCTCGGAGGAGGAGAGCACCGCAAAGGCAGCAGAAAAAGAAAAGAAAGAAGCCCCATCGGCAGCAAACACAAGCTCTACCAACAATCGTGAACACCATTGGAACCCATCGGCGAGATCACCAAGGTGACGCCTCCAAGGAGGAAAATGAAGTTGAGGACTCCGCTGTCACTCAACCTGGCATTGCCCGATCTTAGGTTTTCACCCGGAGATCTCACGCAATTGGGAGGGAAGGGCAAACGACTCCGCAACGATACCTCCAAGGAGGAATACGACATATGTGGACTGTTGGAAATATGCCCTAGAGGCAATAATAAAATGGTTATTATTGTATTTCCTTGTTCATGATAATTGTCTATTGTTCATGCTATAATTGTATTAACTGGAAACCGTAATACATGTGTGAGTACATAGACCACAACATGTCCCTAGTGTGCCTCTAGTTGACTAGCTTGTTGATCAATAGATGGTTATGGTTTCCTGACCATGGACATTGGATGTCATTGATAACGGGATCACATCATTAGGAGAATGATGTGATGGACAAGACCCAATCCTAAGCATAGCACAAGATCGTGTAGTTCGTTTGCTAAGAGCTTTTCTAATGTCAAGTATCATTTCCTTAGACCATGAGATTGTGCAACTCCCGGATACCGTAGGAATGCTTTGGGTGTACCAAACGTCACAATGTAACTGGGTGGCTATAAAGGTGCACTGCAGGTATCTCTGAAAGTGTCTGTTGGGTTGGCACGAATCAAGACTGGGATTTGTCACTCCGTATGACAGAGAGGTATCTCTGGGCCCACTCGGTATTGCATCATCATAATGAGCTCAATGTGACTAAGTAGTTAGTCACGGGATCATGCATTACAGAACAAGTAAAGTGACTTGCCGGTAACGAGATTGAACGAGGTATTGGGATACCGATGATCGAATCTCGGGCAAGTAACATACCAATAGACAAAGGGAATTGTATACGGGATTGATTGAATCCGTGGCATCGTGGTTCATCCGATGAGATCATCATGGAACATGTGGGAGCCAACATGGATATCCAGATCCCGCTGTTGGTTATTGTCCGGAGAACATCTCGGTCATGTCTGCATGGTTCCCGAACCTGTAGGGTCTACACACTTAAGGTTCAGTGACGCTAGAGTTGTTATGGGAAATAGTATGTGGTTACCGAAGGTATTCCGGAGTCCCGGATGTGATCCCGGACGTCACAAGGAGTTCCGGAATGGTCCGGCGGTGAAGATCGATATATTGGACGAAGGGTATTGGAGTTCGGAAGTGTTCCGGGGGTACCAGGCTATGGCCAGCATGACCGAAAGGTATTTCGGGAGCCCCGACAAATGTTGGAGGGCCTCATGGGCCAAAGGGGAAGGGGCAAACCAGCCCACTAAGGGGTGGTGCGCCCCCACACCCTTTCCCATGTTATTTGGGGAGGTGGGGCGCCTCCGACATATCCTATTTGGCGCTGCAGGCGCCCGTTAATGTGTATTTTGCAAACGGGCGCCTGCAGCGCCCCGCGCTCGGCCGACCCATATAGGAGTTTTTTCTTCTGTGTTTCTTCTGCGTTGTTAACACGCCAAAAAAGAGTACGCTCGCAGAGATTCGAACTAGCAACCTCCCTCTTTAATACATACTAGTGCAACCACCCCGCCAATCACTCCGATGCGGTTAACTCGAACATTTTCTTTCCCTTGTTCTTTCCGTTCCGTTTCTTCTTGTTTTTTTTCATTTTTTTTTCGTTTTGCTTTTTGCTTTTTGTTTTCTATTTTTCTTCTTCCTGAGACAATAAATTATCTGGCACATACATGAACTTTTTCGTCAAATCAATGAACATATTTTGAAATTCAATGAACTTTTTTCAAATATGTGTAGTTTCTTAAATCCATTAACTTTTTTTTTCATTTTTCTGATGAACTATTTTCAAATCAGTGAACTTTTTTTCAAATCCGCCGAACTTTTTTCAAAATCGATGAACTTTTTTCAGATTCGATGAACTTTTTATAATTATGATGAACTTTTCTCAGATTCGATGAACTTTTACCAATTATGATGAACTTTTTCATGTGTCATGGACTTTTTCTCGAATCCCGTGAACTATTTTCAAATCCGATGAATTTCTTTTTGAAATTTGTGAACTTTTTTAAAATCCGATGAGCTTTTTTCAATAAAAAACTGAAAAAAGTTCATCGATTTGAAAAGAGTTCACGAATTTCAAAAACAGTGAACTTTTTTTCAAATTCAATGAACTTTTTTCAAAATCTATGAACATTTTTTGAAAATCGATGAACTTTTTTCAAAATAGATGAACTTTTTTCAAAATCAATGAACTTTTCCAAATTCAATGAACTTTTTCAAACTTGATGAACTATTTTGAAAATCGATGAACTTTTTTTAAATTCATGAACTTTTTTTAGTACCTGAACCTTTTCAAGTTGGTGAACTTTTTTGCATGCTCATGAACTTCATCTATAATATGTGACATGTTTTCAAATAATTAGAAAATATAAATGATACAGTGTAATGTGCAAGAAATTTCGCGTCTGCGTTTTTATCCTTTTAAAAACTTCACGCTGTTATTATTCATAAGCAGTTGGCTGGTCCAGTGGTTGGCCTCTCCGTGTGGAAGCGCTAGGGCGCGGGATCGAATCCCAATTGCGATGTATTTTCTGTCCTTCTTTTTTCGCGTTGCGCCTTGGGCGATCGTGGGCCGGCCCATCCAGCGGCTGCTGCAGGCGCCAGTTATCTTAGGCGGCGCTGAAGGCGCGCAATAGGAGCTCCCGGCGCCTCCACCTGGCTTGGGAGGCAATCCTCCACCTGCTTGGTTTGGGGGGCAAGTCTCCCTAGGATTTTACCTAGGGAGATCCGATCTGCTTGGCCGCCGCACCCTAGGGGAAACCCTAGGCGCCTCCCCCTCTCCCCTTGCCCCTATATATAGTGGAGGGGTGGGAGGGCAGCCGCACCTCTTCCCTAGCGCAGCCCTCTCCCTCCTCCAACACCTCCTCCTTCTCCGTAGTGCTTGGCGAAGCCCTGCTGGAGAACCACGATCTCCACCACCACCACACCGTCGTGCTGTCGGAGTTCTCCCCCAACTTCTCCTATCCCCTTGCTGGATCAAGAAGGAGGATACATCCCCGGACCGTACGTGTGTTGAACGCGAAGGCGCCGTCCGTTCGGAGCTAGATCGGATCTTCCGCGATTTGAATCGCCGCGAGTACAACTCCATCATCCGCGTTCTTGTAACACTTCCGCTTAGCGATCTTCAAAGGTATGAAGATGCTCATCCTCTCCCTCTCTTGTTGCTAGAATCTCCATAGATTGATCTTGGTGATGTGTAGAAAATTTTGAATTTCTGTTACGTTCCCCAACAGTGGCATCATGAGCTAGGTCTATGCGTAGTTTCTATGCACGAGTAGAACACAAGTTGTTGTGGGCGTCGATTTTGTCAATTTACTTACCGTTACTAGTGTTATCTTGATTCGCCGACATCGTGGGATGAAGCGGCCCGCACTGACCTTACACGTACGCTTACGTGAGACAGGTTCCACCGACTAACATGCACTAGTTGCATAAGGTGGCTAGCGGGTGTCTGTCTCTCGCACTTTAGTTGGAGCGAATTCGATGAAAAGGGTCCTTATGAAGGGTAAATAGAAGTTGGCAAATCACGTTGTGGCTTTTACGTAGGTAAGAAAACGTTCTTGGTAGAACCCTATTGCAGCCACGTAAAACATGCAACAACAATTAGATGATGTCTAACTTGTTTTTGCAGCATATGATTTGTGATGTGATATGGCCAAAAGTTGTGATGAATGATGAATGATATATATGTGATGTATGAGATCATGTTCTTGTAATAGGAATCACAACTTGCATGTCGATGAGTATGACAACCGGCAGGAGCCATAGGAGTTGTCTTTATTTTTTTTGTATGACCTGCGTGTCATTGAGAAACGCCATGTAAATTACTTTACTTATTTCTAAACGCGTTAGCCATAGTAGTAGAAGTAATAGTTGGCGAGCAACTTCATGGGGACACGATGATGGAGATCATGATGATGGAGATCATGGTGTCATGCCAGTGACGAAGATGATCATGGAGCCCCGAAGATGGAGATCAAAGGAGCTATATGATATTGGCCATATCATGTCACTATTTGATTGCATGTGATGTTTATCATGTTTTCATCTTGTTTACTTAGAACGACGGTAGTAAGTAAGATGATCCCTCATAATAATTTCAAGAAAGTGTTCCCCCTAACTGTGCACCGTTGCGTAGGTTCGTTGTTTCGAAGCACCACGTGATGATCGGGTGTGATAGATTCTAATGTTCGAATACAACGGGTGTAAGCCAGATTTACACAAGCAAAACACTTAGGTTGACTTGACGAGCCTAGCATGTACAGACATGGCCTCGGAACACAAGAGACTGAAAGGTCGAACATGAGTCATATAGCAGATACGATCAACATGAAGATGTTCACGATGATGACTAGTCCGTCTCACGTGATGATCGGACACGGCCTAGTTGACTCGGATCATGTATCACTTAGATGACTAGAGGGATGTCTATCTAAGTGGGAGTTCATTAAATAATCAGATGAACTTAATTATCATGAACATGGTCAAAAGGTCTTTGCAAATTATGTCGTAGCTTACGCTTTAGTTCTACTATTTTAGATATGTTCCTAGAGAAAATTTAGTTGAAAGTTGGTAGTAGCAATTATGCGGACTAGGTCCGTAAACTGAGTATTGTCCTCGTTGCTACGCAGAAGGCTTATGTCCTTAATGCACCGCTCGGTGTGCTGAACCTCGAACGTCGTCTGTGGATGTTGCGAACATCTGACATACACGTTTTGATGACTACATGATAGTTCAGTAATGTTAAACGGTTTAGAATTGAGGCACCGAAGACGTTTTTGAAACGTCGCGGAACATATGAGATGTTCAAAGTACTGAAATTGGGATTTCAGGCTCGTGCCCATGTCAAGAGGTATGAGACCTCTGACGAGTTTCTTAAGCCTGCAAACTAAGGGAGAAAAGCTCAATCATTGAGCATGTGCTTAGATTGTCTGAGTACTACAATCACTTGAATCGAGTGGGAGTTAATCTTCCATATGAGATAGTGATGGTTCTCGAAAGTCACTGCCACCAAGCTACTAGAGCTTCGTGATGAACTATAACATATCAGGGATAGATATGATGATCCTTGAGCTATTCGCGATGTTTGACACCGCGAAAGTAGAAATCAAATAGGAGCATCAATTGTTGATGGTTAGTAAAACCACTAGTTTCAAGAAAGGCAAGGGCAAGAAGGGATACTTCATGAAACGGCAAATCAGTTGCTGCTCTAGTGAAGAAACCCAAGGTTGAACCCAAACCCGAGACTAAGTGCTTCTGTAATGAGGGGAACGGTCACTGAAGTAGAACTACCCTAGATACTTGGTAGATGAGAAGGCTGGCAAGGTCGATAGAAGTATATTGATATACATTATATTGATGTGTACTTTACTGGTACTCCTAGTAGCATCAGGGTATTAGATACCGGTTCGGTTGCTAAGTGTTAGTAACTAGAAATAAAAAGCTACGAAATAAACGGAGACTAGCTAAAGGTGAGGTGATGATATGTGTTGGAAGTATTTCCAAGCTTGATGTTATCAAACATCGCCCGCTCCCTCTACCATCGGGATTGGTGTTAAACCTAAATAATTGTTATTTGGTGTTTGCGTTGAGCGTAGACATGATTGGATTATGTTTATCGCAATACGGTTATTCATTTAAGGAGAATAATGGTTACTCTGTTTATTTGAATAATACCTTCAATGGTCGTGCACCTAAAATGAATGGTTTATTGAATCTCGATCGTAGTGATACACATGTTCATGCCAAAAGATATAAGATAGTAATGATAGTACCACCTACTTGTGGCACTGCCATTTGAGTCATATTGGTATAAAACACATGAAGAAGCTCCATGTTGATGGATCTTTGGACTCACTCGTTTTTGAAAAGTTTGAGACATGCGAACCATGTCTATTGGTGTATACGCATGAAGAAACTCCATGCAGATGGATCGTTTGGACTCACTTGATTTTGAATCACTTGAGACATGCAAATCATACCACATGGGCAAGATGACTGAAAGGCCTCGTTTTCTGTGAGATGGAACAAGAAAGCAACTTGTTGGAAGTAATACACTTTGATGTGTGCAGTCCAATGAGTGCTGAGGCACGCAGTGGATACCGTTATGTTCTTGCTTCACAGATGATTTGAGTAGATGCTAAGTATATTTACTTGATGAAACACAAGTATGAATTATTGAAAGGTTCAAGTAATTTCAGAGTGAAGTTGAAGATCATCGTGACAAGAGGATAAGATGTCTATGACATGATCATAGAGATGAATATCTGAGTTACGAGTTTGGCACACAATTAAGACATTGTGGAAATTGTTTCACAATTAATACCGCCTGGAACACCATAGTGTGATGGTGTGTCCGAACATCATAGCTGCACCCTATTGGATATGGTGCATACCATGATGTCTCTCATCGAATTACCACTATTGTTTATGGGTTAGGCATTAGAGACAACCGCATTCACTTTAATAGGGCACCACGTAATTCCGTTGAGATGACACCATATGAACTATGGTTTAGAGAAACCTAAGTTGTCATTTCTTAAAAGTTTGGGGCTGCGACGCTTATGTGGAAAAGTTTTATCTGATAATCTCGAACCCAAAGCAGATAAACGCATCTTCATAGGACACCCTAAACAGTTGGGTTTACCTCCTAATTCAGATCCGGAAGCAAAAGTGATTGTTTCTGGAAATGGGTCCTTTCTCGAGGAAATGTTTCTCTCGAAAGAATTGAGTGGGAGGATGGTGGAGACTTGATGAGGTTATTGAACCGTCACTTCAACTAGTATGTAGCAGGGCACAAGAAGTTGTTCCTGTGGCGCCTACACCAATTGAAGTGGAAGCTGATGATAGTGATCATGAAACTTCGGATCAAGTCACTACCAAACCTCGTAGGTCGACAAGGATGCGTACTACTTCAGAGTGGTACTTAATCATGTCTTGGAGGTCATGTTGCTAGATAACAATGAACCTACGAGCTATGGAGAAGCGATGGTGGGCCCGGATTTTGACAAATGTCTCGAGGCCATAAAATCCGAGAGAGGATCCATGTATGAAAACAAAGTGTAGACTTTGGAAGAACTACTTGATGGTCATAAGGCTGTTGGGTACAGATGGATTCTAAAAGGGAAGACAGACAATGATGGTATGTGTCACCATTAAGAAAGCTCGACTTGTCGCTAAGATGTTTTCCGACAAGTTCAAGGAGTTGACTACAGTGAGACTTTCTCACTTGTAGCGATGCTAAGAGTCTGTTGGAATTGTATTAGCAGTTACTGCATTATTTATGAAATCTTGTAGATAGGATGTAAAAAAACATTGTTTCCTTGACAATTTTCTTGAGGAAAGGTTGCATGTGATACAACCAGAAGGTTTTTGTCAATCCTAAAAGATGCTAACAAGTATGCAAAGCTCTAGAAATCCTTCTAAGGACTGGAGTAAGCATCTCGGAGTTGGAATATACGCTTTGATGAGATGATAAAATATTTTGGGTTTATACAAAGTTTATGAGAAACTTGTATTTCCAAAGAGGTGAGTGGGAGCACTATAGAATTTCTGATGAGTATATGTTGTAAACATATTGTTGATCAGAAATGATGTAGAATTTCTAGAAAGCATATAGGGTTATTTGAAAAGTGTTTTTCAAGGGAAAACCTGGATTAAGCTACTTGAACATTGAGCATCAAGATCTATAAGGATAGATCAAAATCGCTTGATAGTACTTTCAAATGAGTAGGCACCGTGACAAGATTTTGAAGGAGTTCAAAATAGATCGGCAGAGAAGGAGTTCTTGGCTGTGTTATAAGGTGTGAGTATTGAGTAAGACTCAAGACCTGACCACGGCAGAAGAGAGAGAAAGGACGAAGGTCGTCCCCTATGCTTTAGACGTAGGCTCTACAATATGCTATGTTGTGTACCGCACCTGAAGTGTGCCTTGCCATGAGTCAGTCAAGGGGTACAAGTGTGATCCAGGAATGGATCATAGGACAACGGTCAAGGTTATCCTTAGTAACTAGTGGACTAAGGAATTTTCTCGATTATGGAGGTGGTAAAAGAGTTCGTCGTAAAGGGTTACGCCGATGCAAACTTTGGCACTAATCTGGATGACTCTGAGTAGTAGACCGGATTCGTATAGTAGAGCAGTTATCTGGAATAGTTCCAAATAGCGCGTTGTAGCTGCATCTAGGAGATGACATAGAGATTTGTAAACCACAGACGGATCTGAAAGATTCAGACCCATTGAATAATAACCTCTCTCACACGTGAGATATGATCAAACCCCATGGGTGTTGAATTCATTACAATCACATAGTGATGTGAACTAGATTATTGACTCTAGTGCACGTGGGAGACTGTTGGAAATATGCCCTAGAGGCAATAATAAAATGGTTATTATTGTATTTCCTTGTTCATGATAATTGTCTATTGTTCATGCTATAATTGTATTAACTGGAAACCGTAATACATGTGTGAGTACATAGACCACAACATGTCCCTAGTGTGCCTCTAGTTGACTAGCTCGCTGATCAATAGATTGTTATCATTTCCTGACCATGGACATTGGATGTCATTGATAATGGGATCACATCATTAGGAGAATGATGTGATGGACAAGACCCAATCCTAAGCATAGCACAAGATCGTGTAGTTCATTTGCTAAGAGCTTTTGTAATGTCAATTATCATTTCCTTAGACCATGAGATTGTGCAACTCCCGGATACCGTAGGAATGCTTTGGGTGTACCAAACGTCACAACATAACTGGGTGGCTATAAAGGTGCACTGAAGGTATCTCTGAAAGTGTCTGTTGGGTTGGCACGAATCAAGACTGGGATTTGTCACTCCGTATGATGGAGAGGTATCTCTGGGCCCACTCGGTATTGCATCATCATAATGAGCTCAATGTGACTAAGTAGTTAGTCACGGGATCATGCATTATGAAACGAGTAAAGTGACTTGCCGGTAACGAGATTGAACGAGGTATTGGGATACCGACGATCGAATCTCGGGCAAGTAACATACCAATAGACCAAGGGAATTGTATACGGGATTGATTGAATCCCCGACATTGTGGTTCATCCGATGAGATCATCGTGGAACATGTGGGAGCCAACATGGGTATCCAGATCCCGCTGTTGGTTATTGGCCGGAGAACGTCTCGGTCATGTCTGCATGGTTCTCGAACCCGTAGGGTCTACACACTTAAGGTTCAGTGATGCTAGAGTTGTTATGGGAAATAGTATGTGGTTACCGAAGGTATTCCGGAGTCCCGGATGTGATCCCGGACGTCACGAGGAGTTCCGGAATGGTCCGGTGGTGAAGATCG
This sequence comes from Triticum aestivum, assembly GCF_018294505.1. Classification (NCBI taxonomy): domain Eukaryota; kingdom Viridiplantae; phylum Streptophyta; class Magnoliopsida; order Poales; family Poaceae; genus Triticum; species Triticum aestivum. The sequence goes on from NC_057810.1 coordinate 120,294,345, forward strand.
ATATATTGGACGAAGGGTATTGGAGTCCGAAAGTGTTCCGGGGGTACCAGGCTATGGCCAGCATGGCCGAAAGGTGTTTCGGGAGCCCCGACAAGTGTTGGAGGGCCTCATGGGCCAAAGGGGAAGGGGCAAACCAGCCCACTAAGGGGTGGTGCGCCCCCCACACCCTTTCCCATGTTATTTGTGGAGGTCGGGCGCCTCCACCTGGCTTGGGAGGCAATCCTCCACCTGCTTGGTTTGGGGGGCAAGTCTCCCTAGGATTTTCCCTAGGGAGATCCAATCTGCTTGGCCGCCGCCCCCTAGGGGAAACCCTAGACGCCTCCCCCTCTCCCCTTGCCCCTATATATAGTGGAGGGGTGGGAGGGCAGCCGCACCTCTTCCCTGGTGCAGCCCTCTCCCTCCCCCAACACCTCCTCCTCCTCCGTAGTGCTTGGCGAAGCCCTGCTGGAGAACCACGAGCTCCACCACCACCACGCCGTCGTGCTGTCGGAGTTCTCCCTCAACTTCTCCTCTCCCCTTGCTGGATCAAGAAGGAGGAGACGTCCCCGGGCTGTACGTGTGTTGAACACGGAAGCGCCGTCCGTTCGGCGCTAGATCAGATCTTCCGCGATTTGAATCGCCGCGGGTACGACTCCATCATCCGCATTTTTGTAACGCTTCCGCTTAGCGATCTTGAAAGGTATGAAGATGCTCATCCTCTCCCTCTCTTGTTGCTAGAATCTCCATAGATTGATCTTGGTGATGCGTAGAAAATTTTGAATTTCTGCTACGTTCCCCAACATGGACGCCATTACCGCCGGCAACGACAGAGTCGGTGCATGATTTTCATCCGGAGTCGAGTCTTCCACCAACAATCCAAGGATCCGAGGCCACTAGCGCCACAATGCGACATGAGCCCAAACCAACACTACTAGAAACGAATTGGTCAAGCCGCACGTAGGAACTCGGCGAGCACATGCCAACCCAACCGGTCCACACTGCTGCTCGCAGGCCCTGGGCGATCCAAGCCGGATCTGGCCATCCTCTACCTCTGTGCGCAGAACTGGGCGATCCTCCGCACCGCACCGCACAGGAAAGGTCGAGAGAGAGCCAAACATAGCCGGTTCGCACCACCATGTGTAGGATTGGCAGGATCCAGGCCAATGCTGCTGTCACATCCCTAGCTGCTGGTAGTGCTCTAGGCTAGCTTCATGTGTGCATCATGTCTATATTTTCGAAACTTGAATTGAGGAAAATTGGAAGCCTCAAAACCCTAAATAAAAGTAGGGCAAAAACCCTAAAAATCTCATTCATTGTTCCAAAATGCTCTTCTTAAATGTTTGATAATTCTTGGCAAGGGTTCTGGTCCCAACCAAAATATTGAACATTTTTAAGGAATTATTTTTGGGACTTTGGATTTAATTCATTAGCTATTTGAATTTGAATTATATTCGTATAATTAGAATATAATTTCAAATACCCCTGAAATATTTTATAAGCTTTTGGAAAAGTCCATCTAGCAATATAAAATATTCAGAGGAGTTTTTGGCATTGTTTGAATTATTTTAAACTCAAAACAGTGGCAAAATAAATTAAATAAAACAAAATAGAGAAAAAAAAGAGCAAAAGCCTACCTGGCGCTCACCTGGTAGCCAAACCGGCCCAGCACTGCAGCTGGCCGGCCCAGCCCGCCACCGCTACCCCCTGTCGCCTTCCTCCTTTGCCAGGAGGACGGGCACGCGCCCGGCGCGCGCGGCCACGCGCCCCGGCCACCTCCTGCTTCTCCGGCCACCTCCTGCTTCCCCGGCCCCTCCTAGACGACGCCACGGAGCGCCACGCAGCCCTGGCTCTCTCTCACTCTCTCCCTCGCCTCATCCTCTCCTCTGCTCTATCTCCCTCTCTGCCCGAGCGGAGCTCGTCGCCACCGACGCCGTTCGCCGCGGCCACAGCCACCCCCTCGCTCCCTCTCCACACCCCTGAGCTCCGTCCCGACCCCATGGAGCTGCACACCGACGCACGCGACCAGAGGAGGCCCCAGTCGACCGGAGCGTCATCGTCTTCATCTCCGGTGCCCGGAGATCGCCGCCGTAAATTCGCGTCGTCCAGAGCTTCCCCGACCTCGTCGTCGACTCTGCTAGTCCCTACGTGAGCCACTCTTTTTTCCCCCTGGAATCCCCGTCGTTCCCCTTTCCTAGCTAGCTTCCCCACCTCGGCCGAGAGCTTCTCGCCGCCGGCCATGGCGTGGCCGTGGCCACAGCCACCGCAGCTCGCTCCCGAGCCCACCATCGTGCTCAGCACGATCGCATGAACCCGTAGACACCCACAACGCCTCCTGCCGTGCTCCCTAACACCGACCCCGAGCTCGCCGAGCTCCGGCCGCCGCCGAGGTCGACGCCGTGCTCAACTCCGGCCACCTCACGGCCTCCCGCCCGTTCCTTTGGATGCGGAGGAGCAAGAGCTTCTCCCTAGTGCCCTCAGCGCGCCAAACCACCGCTCGTAGTGGCAAACCCGCCACCACCCGAACTCCGGCGGCCGCAGCCGAGCTCGCCGTCATCGGTACCGGCCATCACCGGCACGGCCACCACCACCGTTCGATGCGCATGAGTCCCAGCTCGCCGTAGAACCCAACCGCACCCTAAACTGTGCCCTGTAGCGCGAACCCGATGCGTTTCCGCCGCTCCGTTGGTCGTCGCCGGCGAAACTCCGGCGGGAGCTGATGTGGCTCCGTCATTAGGAGCTAACCCAGTTGGTTAATCAACCTACAGACACTGACAGTGGGCCCCACCCCTGGTCAAACCCCAGCCAGCGCTGGGTTTGACCGGGATTAGTTCCTGTGTCACTGACGTGTGGCCCCCACACGTCAGGTTTGACCTGGACCCGCCCTGTTGACCTGATGACGTCAGGGTGAGGTCATGCTGATGCAATATTCCTTTTCTGGAATTTAGTTTATTTTATAATATTCAGGAAATTCCAGAAAATAGCTAAAACTTCAATAAATCATAGAAAATTAACCGTAACTCCAAATTAAATAATTTATATATGAAAAATTATCAGAAAAATTCAAGGAATCCATCTGTACCATTTTCATGCATGTTAGAACAACTTATAGCTGCTGTATAGCACAAATCAGTTAAATGGCATTTGAATAATCACATATGGAGTTTGAATTTGAATCTTGTATTCAAACCAACTTCATTTAATCTGTTGCTAGTTGCATTAGCTCAAAACACATTCATATTTCGATGTCATAGCATGCATCATATTGTGCATTGCATTGATCGTGTTTCTTCTGTGTTTGCCGGTGTTGTTCCCCCTCGATAGACGTTGTACCGATGATGTGATCGTTGACACTGACGAAGACTCAATGTTATCTTCAGAAGTGCCAGGCAAGCAAAACCCCTTGTTCATTCCGATAAAATCCCACTCTCTCGCTCCTGCTCTCTTTTACTGCATTAGGACAACAACGACAGAATTGTTACTTGCTGCGGTAGCTGAACCCCTTTATCCTTTGCATGACCTGTCATTGCCACAGTAAATAGATGAAACCCACTAGCATGAGTAGGAGTGTTTGAGCCCTGATGTGCCTACTCATTCATGCTTGTTGTCATGCCTGCTACTGCTTAGAGTTGAGTCAGGTCTGATTCATCAGGGATGAATCAGAGGCGTGTGAACATGTCCTGCTGTGTGTGAGCTAAGTGTGTGAACACGATTTGGTAAAGGTAGCGGTGAGAGGCCATGTAGGAGTACATGGTGGGTTGTCTCATTGCAGCCGTCCTCAGGAACTGAGTTCTGTGTTTGTGATCCATGACCAGCTACTACCACACATTGGAATGCTTAAGTGCCCCTCTCGACTTATTAATCAACTTGATCTCTGTCCAGGAGTTGCAACTAGTTTCTAGTGTTTGTAGGTAGTGTTAGTAGTCTACCAAGTGGCACCCGGTACATGTGGGCTTGGGACAGACTAGGCACAGTGGCCCGGTGTACCAAGTGGCACCCGGTTGGTGGGCTTGGGAACCCTGCACACATCGTTTGGGGCCGTAAGCGACACCCCGGCCGGATCTCATTGCGGATGGAACCCGAATAGGCGATAAACCTGGACTAGAGACTTGTTCGGTTAGTCAGGTCGTGGCCGACTCCCTCGCCCGGCTTCCGCTTGAAGGTTGCCGAGGTACATGACGTGTACAGGGCGATAAGTGGCGAGAGCGTGTGTGAAGAAGTACACCCCTGCAGGGTTAACATCATCTATTCGAATAGCCGGATTCCTCGGATATGGAAACTAGGACCCCTTGCATAGTTCATAGACAAGTGTAAGTGGATACTCTAAAATACGCAAGATAAGCGTGAGTGCTATGGATGGCGTTCTCGTAGGGAGACGGGAGCAGATCCATAGTGGTGTATTGATTTGGTGAATATGTGGACTCGTGTGCGCCACCTCAAAAGAGTTACTTGCAGTCGTAGTTCAGGTTAGCCACCGAGTCAAAGCTGGCTTGCTGCAGTCAAACTCCACCATCCCCTTGTTGATAATGATGCATATGTAGTTAGATATGATGTAAGTCTTGCTGGGTACATTTGTACTCACGTTGCTTAATTTATGTTTTTGCAGAGAGACTTCGGTCTCGCTAGTAGTACCGCGTGGACTTCGACGTTTAGCTTGTTACCTCAGCTACGATCTTGTGCCCTCGGCAGGATCTGGTAGATAGTCAGGCTTCTCAGCCTTTTTCATTTATAGATGTCTGTACTCGGACATGTTAAGCTTCCGCTTGTGCTTTGATTTGTATGCTCTGATTGTTGGGTCATGAGACCCATGTTTGTATTATCTCGCTCCTCGGAGCCTATTGAATAAATACTTAAGTTGTAGAGTCATGTTGTGATTCCATGTTGTATTTGCACATATCGAGCATATTGTGTGTATGTTATTGAAATGCTTGGTATGTGTGGGATCTGACTATCTAGTTGTTTATCCTTGGTAGCCTCTCTTACCGGGAAATGTCTCCTAGTGTTTCCACTGAGCCATGGTAGCTTGCTACTGCTCCGGAACACTTAGGCTGGCCGGCATATGTCCTTCTTCGTTCCTGTGTCTGTCCTTTCGGGGAAATGTCACGCGATGAATACCGGAGTCCTGTTAGCCCGCTATAGCCCGGTTCACCGGAGTCCTGCTAGCCCAGTGCTACAGCCTGGATTCACTCGCTGATGACCGACACGTTCGATGCTGGGTCATGGATGCCTGTCCCTGTAAGTTTGTGCCACTTTGGGTTTACGACTAGCCATGTCAGCCCGGATTCTTTGTCATATGGATGCTAGCGACACTATCATATACGTGAGCCAAAAGGCGCAAACGGTCCTGGGCCAGGTAGGGTGGCACTCGTGGGAATACCGTGCGTGAGGCCGCAAAGTGATATGATGTGTTACATGCTAGATCGGTGTGGCATTGAGTCGGGGTCCTGACAGCGTTGGTATCAGAGCTTGACTGCCTGTAGGATTACCAAGCCAAACTAGTCGAAGTTGAGTCTAGAAATTCTTTAGTTATATAAGGGAATTGATTGTGGGATGGAACATAAGGCTCTTTTTACTCCTTATACCTTATGCCCTCCTGATCTGAGTCATCTTATCTTTCCTACGGGGTTAAGGAACTAGGCTTTTTCTTCTTTCTATCAGGATCACGTGTTACTACTCCGTAGACTTATAAGATTGCTGGATTTAAGCTTGAGTTCAGTTTCTACTTCTTCGGTATGTCTCTGATGATCTCGAAACCTTGATATTGTGCTTCTGAGTGGTTATCCCACCATTTTTGTGATTGTACCAAATCTTTTTGAGCATTTACAGCCGTTATGCTATCCGAGTCATCCCAGGTTTCTAAACAGTCTGATGCATTTGCAAATCCCTTCCTTCCGTTCCTGATGTCCTTTTGGGCCAGATTAAGCACACTAATCAGTGAGTTGAGGTACTCTATTGCCTTGACATATATGTTGGAGCTGGTATTATGACCCTAGGTGTCTTAGGGGATCATCTAGTAATTTAGCCATGATTTGTGCCCCAGTGTGATGATTCTGGCCTTTATTCTCGAAAGCATTCCGTGATGCTACTTAGTAGTAGGTATTCTACTCCTGGGTTTTGAACCCGAGATTCACTCTACTTACTTCATGTTGATAGTGTGTGCTAGTTCCTTTAGGATATTAGTAACCTTTGCGTTAGTCCTCGAGGTTCGTGGTACATCTTTCTTCCAATTACCATGAACCATTCTTGGCAGGAGTTCTTCTGAACCAAAAGATGACAACAAGAGTGCTCTCGACGAGTTCTCCATGCTATATTGTGACCCTGCCAGCTCAACCTTTCTGCATGGGTTATCCGGAAGAATTATGTTGAACATGGTTCGACAAACTAATCTATGCATCCACAACTCAGAAAATTTATATGTTCCTTTGAGTTGTTCTCTTTAGTTGCATTATGACCCTCGTCTATCAATTGATAGTCAAGATTATGTGTGCATGCGTTCATCGATGCCTATTACTCTTGTGGTCTGTCAAGCCATTCTATTCCGGAATGATTAGGAGAAACAAACTCCAGTACCTCTTCCATATCTAGGATTGGGTCAAAGAAGTTGTGCTCCGCAGATCAAATTGCTAATCCAGCTTTTGCTCTGCTCTACCTTGGAGTATTACCATCTTTATATCAGGATTGTTATAGGAATGGCACACCATCCTATGAACTCTTGGTACAGTGATACTTCTTGCCATCATTGTTCATTCCTCGGTTCCTGTGTTATTGCAACCGGAATACCGACAAATGAATTGTGATGTGTGAAATCCATACTCCCAGCAACCTCGTTGCTTGGTAGTTAAAGGATAATAATTTCATTCTTAGCGTGTTGGTTCTTGAATCATCATTCTAAGACTGATCGTGCTATCTAGTCCTTATTTCCGGTGCACCCTTCGATCAATGAGTTAGGATTGTGCCAATCCCTCGCTCTGTTGATCATATCGTCTTGCCCTGAAAAGCAAGATTGTTCTTGAGCTTAATAGCATATCGGTGGTTGTGATTTTCTGATTATCTTCTCGGAAGTATCACCGGGTCATCACCCGACCGCTATGTTGAGCTCGTGATCAAGTTGGTTTATCCTTGTAAACCACCCTTTCTCCAAGAATCCGTGCTGGATACCCTGAGCTAGTTGGATAAGCTAAACAACAACTTGGAGAGTTGGAAGATAAAATCTTGTCCGACTTAGTTCATGTTAAGGGATATCTTTTTGTGTGTGTGTGTGTGTGTGTGTGTTGAAGAAAGATGATATCTTCATCAATTGGTCCTTGTGAACAATTGTTGGATCTATTATCTTACCCAAACCTTTGATTGAGTATGGGCTATCGTCAAATCAAATCAGAACCAACGATATTCGTAATGTTGTCTTACTCGTGGTTGATCCCTCGAGCATACACCATTATATCTTTTGGGTCTGACCAATGCTATCACCGTGTTCACTTAACTATGGAATCCCTTTTAAAAGGAAAACCGGATGAATTGTTGTTGAGCCCATCGACAACATCCTGGTCTTCTCCATAATTTTGCCGAACATTAAGCTAGTGTTGGAAACTTTTGAAAGCATCTATTCATGCTAACTCATGAAGCATATGCTGGATGAAAGAAGTGACTTTCTTTGATTCACGTGCATTTGATGTAAGTTGCCGCCGTGGGTTTGAGAAAGGTTTGTTTTGTTTCCTCTGGAATCGTCCCAAGTCAGTCATGCATGTGCAAAGTATACTATGGTTTGGTAGATTAATTACCTCCACTCCATGTGTGTTCCGTAGCACCCCAAGCCACTGACTGATTTGTTCTAGGAGAAGGAGTTCTTTTTAAGAGCTAACCCGGGCTTAATCAAGAACTTTGATATCCTCGATGATGGTTCCCAACCAGAACTCGGTAGTGTTTTATTATAAGACTACCATGTGGTCATGCTTGTCTGGGACAACATGTTCACATGTTTGTAGCAGAACCAGCTCATGTTTTGGAGCTTGCTATCGCAGTTCGTCCCTCGCGAATCTCGCAACATCATCTCGTCGATTTGTGTTGCAAACTTTCATTTTTCTTCCTAGACTCGATGAGTCTAGAATATCCTGACACCAACCAGATCTGAATCTCAGGTAGATATGATGGTTGGAACATTTTCCCAAGAACTATGATACTGATCCCTCGATAACTGGTAAAGTGGATATCGTGGCCAGCACCACCTAGCCGAAGGACCTATTATTGTAGTATCTTGATTGAAGAAGTTGGCCACCTTCCCATAAGGACTTCGTAGGATTTACTCCCTAGTTGTGCCTTGTGATTTTTGTGTTCCGAAGTCCGACCTTTTACTTGATGTTCTAGATACCAAACCATGGGATGGGATACACTAGCACATCAAGGAGAACATTAGAGGCGGAGTGCTAAATGTCTCTCGGTCGATCATCCAGCTTTTATTTCCTTGGCCCCGCCAAGGGTGAAATCTGAGAAAGTGTTATCTTCCTTTGCATCTGCATCATCCATCATCATTCATCATGGTAGTACGTTGTGTTGCCAGGATCCTTGACACGGATGTTGGTAAAATCTTGATGATTATGGAAATGCTCAAGTTCTTGAGAGCACGCGCAAGTGCCAGGTTTGATCGTCGGCATTAACTGTATAGTGCTCTCAGTTTCCTCGGCAATGCTATGACCTTTTCAAACAGTGAATTCACTCTCTATTGTTGGGTTCTTCCCCAGTTACCAGAATCACTCCCAGCATTTGCATTTTGTTCCCAGCTTGCACCGCCAATGTGCCATTCTACCATGGGTCTCTTCCATTTCCGGTGGTAAGCAAATTCATCCATTACGTTGTTTTCAACAAGGTAATCCACATCATCCAAGTCCGAGTATGCCATTCTACCGACCCCGCCAATCGATTGCTGTGATTTGCCTTAGGCTGATATAGAGAGTCTCAATGATCTCTATATCAAAGGTAATTCTTTTTGCCACTTAAGGTAATAATCTACGAATCACCCTCCTCCAGGATGTTTCGTCGTGGTATCATGGCAACTCAACTCCTCGCTACATTGACAATCGTTTACCACCTTTTTAAGTGTGGAATTGTTGTCCACCTAGTGAACCTTCATCATCCGTTTCTTTCCACCCCTCTTGATGTGTATCTCGTGTCTCCACCCGAGAGATGGTTCTATGTCTCAGTCCATGAGTTGTTCGACCTTCGAGAAGTTCGATCCTTCTAGAGTTTCCCTTTCCTCTTCTTGTCATGATTAGCTGAAGTTCTCGAAGCAAGACATCAAGACAATGATGGTGATCGAATCAACGCTCTTATGAAGTGCACCCTGGATCGTGAAGATTATACTAGTTTGCGTTTCCCCTTCATCTTACCCTACGCTTGAATCTCGGGACGAGATTTTTGTTTAGTAGGGGTGAGTTGTCACATCCCTAGCTGCTGGTAGTGCTCTAGGCTAGCTTCATGTGTGCATCATGTCTATATTTTCGAAACTTGAATTGAGGAAAATTGGAAGCCTCAAAACCCTAAATAAAAGTAGGGCAAAAACCCTAAAAATCTCATTCATTGTTCCAAAATGCTCTTCTTAAATGTTTGATAATTCTTGGCAAGGGTTCTGGTCCCAACCAAAATATTGAACATTTTTAAGGAATTATTTTTGGGACTTTGGATTTAATTCATTAGCTATTTGAATTTGAATTATATTCATATAATTAGAATATAATTTCAAATACCCCTGAAATATTTTATAAGCTTTTGGAAAAGTCCATCTAGCAATATAAAATATTCAGAGGAGTTTTTGGCATTGTTTGAATTATTTTAAATTCAAAATAGTGGCAAAATAAATTAAATAAAACAAAACAGAGAAAAATAAAAAGAGCAAAAGCCTACCTGGCGCTCACCTGGTAGCCAAACCGGCCCAGCACTGCAGCTGGCCGGCCCAGCCCGCCACCGCTACCCCCTGTCGCCTTCCTCCTTTGCCAGGAGGATGGGCACGCGCCCGGCGCGCGCGGCCACGCGCCCCGGCCACCTCCTGCTTCTCCGGCCACCTCCTGCTTCCCCGGCCCCTCTTAGACGACGCCACGGAGCGCCACACAGCCCTGGCTCTCTCTCACTCTCTCCCTCGCCTCATCCTCTCCTCTGCTCTCTCTCCCTCTCTGCCCGAGCGGAGCTCGTTGCCACCGACGCCGTTCACCGCGGCCACAGCCACCCCCTCGCTCCCTCTCCACACCCCTGAGCTCCGTCCCGACCCCATGGAGCTGCACACCGACGCACGCGACCAGAGGAGGCCCCAGTCGACCGGAGCGTCGTCGTCTTCATCTCCGGTGCCCGGAGATCGCCGCCGTAAATTCGCGTCGTCCAGAGCTGCCCCGACCTCGTCGTCGACTCTGCTAGTCCCTACGTGAGCCACTCTTTTTTCCCCCTGGAATCCCCGTCGTTCCCCTTTCCTAGCTAGCTTCCCCACCTCGGCCGAGAGCTTCTCGCTGCCGGCCATGGCGTGGCCGTGGCCACAGCCACCGCAGCTCGCTCCCGAGCCCACCATCGTGCTCAGCACGATCGCATGAACCCGTAGACACCCACAACGCCTCCTGCCGTGCCCCCTAACACCGACCCCGAGCTCGCCGAGCTCCAGCCGCCGCCAAGGTCGACGCCGTGCTCAACTCCGGCCACCTCGCGGCCTCCCGCCCGTTCCTTTGGATGCGGAGGAGCAAGAGCTTCTCCCTAGTGCCCTCAGCGCGCCAAACCACCGCTCGTAGCGCCAAACCCGCCACCACCCGAACTCCGGCGGCCGCAGCCGAGCTCGCCGTCATCGGTACCGGCCATCACCGGCACGGCCACCACCACCGTTCAATGCGCACGAGTCCCAGCTCGCCGTAGAACCCAACCGCACCCTAAACTGTGCCCTGTAGCGCGAACCCGATGCGTTTCCGCCGCTCCGTTGGTCGTCGCCGGCGAAACTCCGGCGGGAGCTGACGTGGCTCCGTCATTAGGAGCTAACCCAGTTGGTTAATCAACCTACAGACACTGACAGTGGGCCCCACCCCTGGTCAAACCCCAGCCAGCGCTGGGTTTGACCGGGATTAGTTCCTGTGTCACTGACGTGTGGCTCCCACACGTCAGGTTTGACCTGGACCCGCCCTGTTGACCTATGATGTCAGGGTGAGGTCATGCTGACGCAATATTCCTTTTCTGGAATTTAGTTTATTTTATAATATTCAGGAAATTCCAGAAAATAGCTAAAACTTCAATAAATCATAGAAAATTAACCGTAACTCCAAATTAAATAATTTATATATGAAAAATTATCAGAAAAATTCAAGGAATCCATCTGTACCATTTTCATGCATGTTAGAACAACTTATAGCTGCTGTATAGCACAAATCAATTAAATGGCATTTGAATAATCACATATGGAGTTTGAATTTGAATCTTGTATTCAAACCAACTTCATTTAATCTGTTGCTAGTTGCATTAGCTCAAAACACATTCATATTGCCATGTCATAGCATGCATCATATTGTGCATTGCATTGATCGTGTTCCTTCTGTGTTTGCCGGTGTTGTTCCCCTTGATAGACGTTGTACCGATGATGTGATCGTTGACACTGATGAAGACTCAATGTTATCTTCAGAAGTGCCAGGCAAGCAAAACCCCTTGTTCATTCCGATAAAATCCCACTCTCTCGCTCCTGCTCTCTTTTACTGCATTAGGACAACAATGACATAATTGTTACTTGCTGCGGTAGCTGAACCCCTTTATCCTTTGCATGACCTGTCATTGCCACAGTAAATAGATGAAACCCACTAGCATGAGTAGGAGTGTTTGAGCCCTGATGTGCCTACTCATTCATGCTTGTTGTCATGCCTGCTACTGCTTAGAGTTGAGTCAGGTCTGATTCATCAGGGATGAATCAGAGGCGTGTGAACATGTCCTGCTGTGTGTGAGCTAAGTGTGTGAACACGATTTGGTAAAGGTAGCGGTGAGAGGCCATGTAGGAGTACATGGTGGGTTGTCTCATTGCAGCCGTCCTCAGGAACTGAGTTCTGTGTTTGTGATCCATGACCAGCTACTACCACACATTGGAATGCTTAAGTGCCCCTCTCGACTTATTAATCAACTTGATCTCTGTCCAGGAGTTGCAACTAGTTTCTAGTGTTTCTAGGTAGTGTTAGTAGTCTACCAAGTGGCACCCGGTACAGGTGGGCTTGGGACAGACTAGGCACAGTGGCCCGGTGTACCAAGTGGCACCCAGTTGGTGGGCTTGGGAACCCTGCACACATCGTTTGGGGTCGTAAGCGACACCCCGGCTGGATCTCCTTGCGGATGGAACCCGAATAGGCGATAAACCTGGACTAGAGACTTGTTCGGTTAGTCAGGTCGTGGCCGACTCCCTCGCCCGGCTTCCGCTTGAAGGTTGCCGAGGTACATGACGTGTACAGGGCGATAAGTGGCGAGAGCGTGTGTGAAGAAGTACACCCCTGCAGGGTTAACATCATCTATTCGAATAGCCGGATTCCTCGGATATGGAAACTTGGACCCCTTGCATAGTTCATAGACAAGTGTAAGTGGATACTCTAAAATACGCAAGATAAGCGTTCGTGCTATGGATGGCGTTCTCGTAGGGAGACGGGAGCGGATCCATAGTGGTGTATTGATTTGGTGAATATGTGGACTCGTGTGCGCCACCTCAAAAGAGTTACTTGTAGTCGTAGTTCAGGTTAGCCACCGAGTCAAAGCTGGCTTGCTGCAGTCAAACTCCACCATCCCCTTGTTGATAATGATGCATATGTAGTTAGATCTGATGTAAGTCTTGCTGGGTACATTTGTACTCACGTTGCTTAATTTATGTTTTTGCAGAGAGACTTCGGTCTCGCTAGTAGTACCGCGTGGACTTCGACGTTTAGCTTGTTACCTCAGCTACGATCTTGTGCCCTCGGCAGGATCTGGTAGATAGTCAGGCTTCTCAGCCTTTTTCATTTATAGATGTCTGTACTCAGACATGTTAAGCTTTCGCTTGTGCTTTGATTTGTATGCTCTGATTGTTGGGTCATGAGACCCATGTTTGTATTATCTCGCTCCTCGGAGCCTATTGAATAAATACTTGAGTTGTAGAGTCATGTTGTGATGCCATGTTGTATTTGCACATATCGAGCATATTGTGTGTATGTTATTGAAATGCTTGGTATGTGTGGGATCTGACTATCTAGTTGTTTATCCTTGGTAGCCTCTCTTACCGGGAAATGTCTCCTAGTGTTTCCACTGAGCCATGGTAGCTTGCTACTGCTCCAGAACACTTAGGCTGGCCGGCATGTGTCCTTCTTCGTTCCTGTGTCTGTCCTTTCGGGGAAATGTCACGCGATGAATACCGGAGTCCTGTTAGCCCGCTACAGCCCGGTTCACCGGAGTCCTGCTAGCCCAGTGCTACAACCTGGATTCACTCGCTGATGACCGACACGTTCGATGCTGGGTCATGGATGCCTGTCCCTGTAAGTTTGTGCCACTTTGGGTTTACGACTAGCCATGTCAGCCCGGATTCTTTGTCATATGGATGCTAGCGACACTATCATATATGTGAGCCAAAAGGCGCAAACGGTCCCGGGCCAGGTAGGGTGGCACCCGTGGGAATACCGTGCGTGAGGCCGCAAAGTGATATGATGTATTACATGCTAGATCGGTGTGGCATTGAGTCGGGGTCCTGACAGCTGCAAGTTAGGTATATCTGTCTAGCATTGGTTCAACTGTCGGTTTTATTCCCTCACCTCACACCGAAACTGGCAGGGGCGTCCGTTCCAGTTATTCCATTGGATCAGCGATCCGATCCATTTTTTAAAACTATGTCTTTGGGGGAGCACAGGAAGCACTAGTGCTTCACCCCGCAGGGAGCGCAATTTAGATTGCATTGGAAGCACTATTTAGTTCATATTGGAAGCACAATTTACTACTAGTTGGAAGCAAATATGTTCCCAAAAAGAATTCATCGAAACGATATCAACATGGGATCTAGTTTCGAGGATCTCAATGTGAAAAATTAAATGGTGAAAATGGTTTGTGATTTGGACGCACGGTTCAAGAGATAGATCATTTAAAAAATTATATAAAAAACAAAAAAAGTCAACCTCCCATGCTCACACATTGGGTGAGAAAACACACACCAAAACTCCTTAATTGCGACAATTGGTGTGTACTAGTTGTTGGGGTGCACCCTGGGTGCGCTGCTTGAGGCGTGCATGTGTGGTGCCAGGTATGCAGCGTCCATGCAGCTGCATTGTTGCTTTATTGTTAGCACGTGCACATGCCACTGATCTTGCTTGCTCATGTCAAAAGGGTAAACTCAAGCATCCACAAAATGAAATCATCAAGTGAGGATGATGTATGATAACCATTGGACATAGCCAAAGACTCCTCGATCTAATTTCTGAGTCGTAAAAGAGAATCATAGCAAGCCTATGATCTGGACTAAAATTCTGAATTGTAAAAGAGAATCATAGCAAGCCAATGAATCGTAAAAGAGAATCATAGCAAGCCAATTATCTAAAGTACAACTAAGTTCTTTTCTCCCTCTATCTCTGAATTACAAACTTCAGCAGTCAGAAGCGCTTGCATCTGCAAATGACCAAACAAAGGAGTATAAATCATTGAATCGATTTAACTTCGCCTCTTTTTGAAACTGCAATTCTCTAGTTGGAGAAGTTCATTTCTACTCGAGTAATGCATTACTGACAATGCAACATATGGAAAACCAATGGAATTATTGTAATTGTAACACACTAAAAAAAGGATGGTAGTAACATAAGTTCATAACTATCTCTATAACATTCTCCTTGTACCATTTGGCAGCCTACCTCTGGCCACCAGACCCAACAGAAGGTATGCAATTGCAACCACAAGATTACCAAACAAGTGCATACCATATAAGCAACCACGGGAACATCCAAATCCCGAAGTGTGACTTCATTTCATAAATATACAAATAACATTAAACAACACATTATGACGAACATAAAACCCCCCGATCAAGTTCTTGCATTTGTGATTAATGTAGGCAAAAGCTAAATGCAGCACAATTTGAGAACCACCAAAGCTATCAGCTAGCATTTCTTTTTCATCCTCAAATTGACTCGGTAGCCACCGCCGTGCCTACAGGCAAAGCCATCATCTTCCCTGTTGCTTGCTCTGAGGAGAAAAGAGGACTCAGGAAGAAACGAGTAAGACAAAGATTGGCAAGGTGGTATCTATTGCCGCATGTACTATATGTTGTTGTATTCTAGCATAGGTGCACATGTCAGGTGATGGCAAAGTCCCTGTCATGCTTTGCTATTGCTACCACCACACCACATGAGAGCAGCTCACAAGATCATATACCACTCAGTGACATGGGCATCTCAAATTGCCCAAAAACACAACCTAATTTGATCCCTCCCTTCAAATTGGCAGCTAAGCCTAAAGGTGAGTTAAAATATCTCAGCCCCTCCTCGTGACCTGGCTGGCCTTTGTGTGAGAAGATTCAAAGTTGAGGCAACATGAGCAACTCGTATCTGGGTTCTTTACATAAAAATAGTGCGGGTCATATAATCTGCAGTCGATTTTGATATGATAAATCTCAAATCGTCTTGTATTTTCTTGAATGAGGTAATGTTCAAGGTGTGGTGTCATCAGATCAGAGAGACAGTCATCTGAAACTTGCATGTGTCCATCATTAGTAGGATTTATGATATGATGCGGGTAAATTAGGATAGTTGAGTAGGAAAAATTTGGGATACTTTTTGTATGTCATTGCTGATGGACATTGACGAAAGAATACTATAGTAGCATATATATTATATTAAGAAGACATGATAAGCAAATCTGTATCACTAGCTAAAAATGTGTAGGCTGCTGCTTGTGTGTGTGACAGTCTGACTGACGTTGATGACAAGTATGAGTAAAGTCCCTAGATATTATGTTTGCAACAAGTAAAGGAAAAGGAAAGGGTGGAAGAACCAATGAGTGGCTAAAGGTGGGCAGTATTAGAAAGAAATGGTTATTTAGTGGAGTATTTTAAAAATGGGAGATGATCGGAGGAAACTAATAAAGGGAGGTTTATTATAATATACTTGACACCTCCTCCTTTTCATTGTCTCTGCATATAATAGTACGTAGTCTGCGTTTTATTCACCCCAATAGTAGAGGCCGTCGATATTCAAGGCGGGGCATGAAAACAAGAAAGGAAAAGCAACATTATAATTTATCTCGACGGATGGAGAAGAGAAGAAGAATTGGAGGCGGCAGCCATGGTACAACAAGCAATTTGAGTGAACGCCTTTTAATCAATTGATCCCCAAACTGAATTGCAGCCAAGAAGTAGAATCAGACAGAAAAAACTATTGTGTTTAAAAAATATTAATCTAGTAGTTTGGATGGAACAGAAAGAGATACAAGACCCAGTTGATCTGATCCTAATTGGTGCAGTGGCATGCATGTAGACCAACAAATAACAGGAAGAAAAATTGCGAGGGGGAGAAGGAGGAGGAGATAGTGGTACTCATGAGGTGGTGGTAGATGGTGGCTGCGTCGTCGCCGGGTGAAACAATAGTAGCAGCAGCGGCTTGATGTTGTTGTTGATGTCGATGCATGAGGGGCAGAGGAGGTGACGGTGGCTATACCAGCCTGTACACAATCTTTGTAGTGAATAAAACTAACAAATAGAGTTCAAAAGGGTTGTGATGACCCACAAGTATGTGGAATCAATTGTAGCCTTTTCGATAAGTAAGAGTGTCGAACCCAACGAGGAGCAGAAGGAAATGACAGGTGGTTTTCAGCAAGGTAATGTCTGCAAGTGCTGAAATTGTAAGTAACATAGTAGTTTGATAGCAAGATAAGTTGTAACGAGCAAGTAATGATGGTAGTAAAAAAAGTGTAGCAAGGTAGACCAATCTTTTTTAGGCAAAGGACAGGACAAAACGATCTCTTATAATAAGCAAAGCGTTCTTGAGGGTGCACGGGAATTTCATCAAGTCACTTTCATCATGTTGATTCGATTCATGTTCGCTACTTTGATAATTTGATATGTGGGTGGATCGGTGCTTAGGTGTTGTTCTTACTTGAACAAACATCCTACTTATGATTAACCCCCTCGCAAGCATCCGCAACTACAAGAAAAGTACTAAGAATAAATTCTAATGATAGCATTAAACTTTTGGATCCAATCGGTCCCTTACGGAATAGCGCATAAACTAGGGTTTAAGCTTCTGTCACTCTTGCAGCCCATCATCTAATAACTACTCCACAATGCATCCCCTTAGTCCCAAATATGGTGAAGTGTCATGTAGTCTACGTTCACATGACACCACGAAGGGAATCACAACATACACACTATCAAAATATCGAACACATATCAAGTTATCATGATTACTTGCAACAAGATTTCTCCCGTGACCTCAAGAACAAAAGTAACAACTCACGAATGATAATCATGCTCAAGATCATACGTGTATTAAATAGCATATTGGATCTGAACATATAATCTTCCACCAGATAAACCATATAGTAATCAACTACAAGATGTAATCAACACTACTAGTCACCCACAAGCACCAATCTATAGTTCCGGTACACAGACTGAACACAAGAGATGAACTAGGGTTTGAGAGGAGATGGTGTTGTTGAATATGTTGATGTAGATTGCCCTTCCCAAGATGGGAGAGTTGTTGGTGATGATGATGACGATGATTTCCCCCTCTGGGAGGGAAGTTCCCCTTGCGGAATCGCTCCGCCGAGGGCAAAAGTGCTCCTGCCCAAGTTCCGCCTCGAGACGGCGGAGCTCTATCCCAAAAGTCCTCTCCTTATTTTTTCTAGGTGAAAATGACTTATATGCCAGAAGATGGGCACCAGAGGTGGGCTAGGCTGAGCACAATCCACCAGGGCGTGCCTGGGCCTCCTGGTGCATCTTGGTGGGTGCTGCTCACCTCGAGCAGCCCGTCAGGTGCTTCCTTGGCCCATTGGCTTTCTTCTGGCCCAAAAAAATCCTCCAGGAGTTACGTTGCATTTGGACTCCGTTTGATATTGATTCCTGCGCTATAAAAAACATGCAGAAAACAACAACTGGGACTGGGCACTATGTCAATAGGTTAGTACCCAAAAATGATATAAAATGACTATAAAATGATTGCAGAACATCCAAGAATGATAATATAACAACATGGAACAATAAAAAATTATAGATACATTGGAGACGTATCAACATCCCCAAGCTTAATTCCTGCTCGTCCTCGAGTAGGTAAATGATAAAAACAGAATTTTTGATGTGGAATGCTGCCTAACATGTTCATCACATTCTTTTCTTTATAGCATGGACATATGGACTTTTATATGATCCAAAGCAATAGTCTAGTTTTGACATGAAGACTTTAATACTCAAACATACCAACAAGAAACCATGTCTTTCAAAATATCAACACTAAAGCGAGTTATCCCTAGCCCATCATGCTCAATCATTGATCCATTTATGAAACACACTCGAATATTAGCTACACCCAATGCTCAAATACGATCATAGTGCCCCTTAGTTGGTGCTTTATAAGAGAAGATGGAGACTCAAATTCAAAAAAAATTGCATAAGTAAAAGAAAGGCCCTTCCCGGAGGGAAGTAGGGATTTTGTAGAGGTGCTAGAGCTCAAAGCTTAAACTGAGAGATAAAATTATTTTTGAGAGGCATACTTTTCCTACCAACGAAAACGACTTGGAGCATCCCAACACTTTCTGTGCTAGATACATCATAGGCAGTTCCCAAACAAAAAATAAAGTTTATTCCTTTTTCCACCATAACTTTCACTTTCCATGGCTAGCCGTATCCACAGGTGCCATCCATACCAACACTTTCCAAGGAATTTATTATTTGACAACATAATGTAAATTCATTTATTCATTTCGGGACTGGGCATTCCTAGTACCTTTGTCGTACTCTCGTGCAATGACAAGTGAATAAACACTCATCATGAGAATAACACATCTAGCATGGAAAATATTGGCTACCTTTTACCGCCTCGCGAGTAGTAGAGCACACAAAAGAGAAATTTATTTTGAACATTAGAGATGGCACATGCAAATTTGCTTAGAACAACATGGAAGTACCACATATAGGTAGGTATAGTGGACTCATATGGCAAAACTGGTTTAAAGGGTTTTGGATGCACAAGTAGTGATCATACTTAGTGCAAAATGAAGGCTAGCAAAAAGATTGAGAAGCGACCAACCAAAAGTGAAAAATCTCGTACCCAAGCATTAAGCATAAGTAACACCGAATAATGCACCATAAGTAGGATATAAATTTCATTGCATAACTATTGACTTTCGTGCTTGCATAGGGAATCACAAACCTTAACATCAATATTCTTACTAAAGCACAATTACTCATCAACATGACTCACATATCATATCGTCATATCTCAAAACCATTACTAAGAATCAAGTTTATTTTGTCCAATGATCTTCATGAAAGTTTTTATTATATCCTCCTTGGACATCTATCACTTTGGGACTATTTTCATATGTTGCTTTTGATAAGCTCAAACAAATATAAGTGAAGATCATGAGCATAATGTTTTCTTTCTCTCAAATTAATCTAAGTGAAGCAAGAGAGAGTTTCTTAAAAAGTTACTAAATCCCAAATAAATCTAAGTGAAGCATGAGAGCATTTCTTCAAAATTAACAAAGCACACCGTGATAAAAAAGATATAAGTGAAGTACTAGAGCAAGTCCATGGCTCTAAAAATTGAAGTGAAGCGTAGGAGCAAGCATAGCATAATTTTTGGCTCTCTAAAAAGGGTGTGTCCAGCAAGGATTCAACACTTAAAACACAAATCAAAACAAGGAAAGACTCATATCATACAAGACGCTCCAAGCAAAACTCATATCATGTGAAGAATAAAAATATAGTTTCAAGTAAAATACCGATGGTTGTTAGAAGAAAGCAGGGATGCCACTCGGGGCATCCCCAAGATTAGTTGCTTGCTACTTCTTTGAATATTATCTTGGGGTGCCTCGGGCATCCCCAAGCTTGGCCTTTTTCTTATCCTTATTCCTTCATCCATCGTAAGATAACCCAAAACTTGAAAACTTCTATCACACAAAACTCAAACAAAACCTTCGTGAGATCCGTTAGTATAAGAAACCAAACCACTACTATAAATACGGTAGCAAACCTATTCTTATTTTGGTTTTGCATTATATCTACTGTATTCCAACTTTTCTATGGCAAAAACTCATTAAATAAAACCATAGAATCATCAAAACAAGCACACAACGCAAAGAAAACAGAATCTGTAAAAAACAGAACAATCTGTAGCAATCTGACAATTTCGAACTTATGTAACTCCAAAAATTATTAAATAAATTGGTGGACGTGAGGAATTTGTCTATTAATTGTCTGCAAAAATAATAAACTTAAAATCACTCTTCTGTAAAAAATTACAACGAATCTTGTGAGTGCAAAAGTTTCTGTTTTTCAGCAAGATCAAATAAACTTTCACCCAAGTCTTCCCAAAGGTCTTACTTGGCACAAACACTAACTGAAACACAAAAAATACAATCATAACAGTAGCATAATTGTGCTAACACTCAAGAACAGAAAGCAAAAAGCAGAAATAAATTTTATTCATTGGGTTGCCTCCCAACAAGCGCTATCATTTTACGCCCGTAGCTAGGCATAACGCGTATGATCTAAGTTTTGTCATCTTTGTCCAATTCTTCGACCGAGCACTTAGAATTTTTCAAGGATTTTGCATATACATTCTCAGAGGCAATACTTCTAGGCACAAGATTGAAAAACTTATTTTCGCAAAAAGGATCTCTTATGACTTCAGTAAAGTTGGGATGGATACTAATCATCTTAAGATCTCCTTTATCATTGCTAGAAGTTGATCCTTTGTTTTTGGTGGCTTGAGTAGGCTTGCTAATTTTCATGGGAGTTTTAGCGGAAGCAAAAGCCATACCTAGATTAGAAAAAAAATCTTCTAGTTTATCAATCCTAAACGGACTTTCTTCAATTCTTTCATGAATTATAGTTCCTTTTTCTTTTAGCAACTTGAAAATGACTCCTGCTTTTGACCCAACTTTAGTAGCATAACTTTGCATTTTTCTATCCAAATTTTCAATATGTTCTATTGTAAGCATTTTCTTTTCAATAACATCTAGCCTTTCCATAACATGCTCGAGAGTTAATATTGTTTCATTGATCATGAGTGGTGGTGAACCCACTAAATTTCCCAAAGCATTAAAAGCATCAAGAGTAGACAACATCAAAGAATTCCCACCGATAATCGTATCAAGGACGAATCTATACCAAGTGGTGATGCCCACATAAAAGCAATGAAGAAGAACAATGGTAGATTTCTTGCGGATAGATCTATTATGAGCATTGCAAATCCTATACCAAGCATATTTGAAACTTTCTCCTCCCCTTTGTTTAAAGTTGAGAACTTCGTTCTCGGGGGCGCATGCAATAGAAGAAGAGAGATCCATAACGACAAAAGGTGATAAGCAAGTTTGCACACGGGAAACAGATCTGACGAGAAAATGGCGAATGAGAAAGAGGGCGAATAAAACGGCAAATTTTTGTGAAGTGGGGGAGAGGAAAATGAGAGACAAATGGCAAATAATGTAAATTGCAAGGAGAAGAGATTTGTGATTAGGAACCTGGTTGATGTAGAAGATCCTCCCCGGCAATGGCGCCAGAAATGGCACATTGACGGGAGACTATCTTGAGGTGATCCTCCCCAGCAACGACGCTAGAAATTCCTTTTGATGTCTGCTAGAACTACGTCGGTATTTCCCCAAAGAAGAAGGGATGATGCAGTATAGCGACGGTAGGTATTTCCCTCAGTGTTGAGACCAAGGTTATCGAACCAGTAGGAGAATCTCCTCACACCAGGTAAACAACACCTGCACACAAATAAAAAATACTTGCAACCTGACGTGTTAAAGGGGTTGTCAATCTTGTCGGGGATATACCCCGCGGCGTAACCCGGCCGGAAGTATAACCCGGCCGGACTTGGCTTGTCACGGGTAAACCCCGTTGTCTGAGACGCCCCTAAAGCCGCCAGGCCGGGTCAACTCTGCTCACGAACCGCCGCCGCCGGTGCGTCACTTCGACCTTGCTTCACCATCCGTGAGCCACCGTCGGGGCTTGCGTCCGCAGCCTCCTCTCCCCTGATCCGCGCCCGCCGGGTCGGCTCCCGCAGGTGCCCACACCGATGACCCGGCCCGTCTGCCGTTAAGCTCGCCCCCGGCACTGAGCCGCTGCTATCCGAGGACCCCGCCTGTCGCCATCATCAAACTGCTTGTTGAGCCGCCCTGCTGAGACGCTGCTTCACTGAGCGCCGCCACCTCCGAGCTGCCATTTTCGTTGCCGCGACCCTGAACCGGCCACGCCTTCAGGTCCGTGGCCTTGGTGACCCGTTGCAGCGGCTCCCCTCTGCTCGCAAGCATCCCTCATGGCTCACGCCTCCGTGGCGTCACCTGCGCCCGCACGCCTGAGTCTCCCGTTCGTTGGTTTGGCTCCGCCTCGCTGTGCCCCGGAAGTTAGGTGTTCATACCGGATTGGTCTCGCCTCTGCTTCTGCTACAGTGCTGCTCAAACCGCCCGGTGTTGATCCGCCGACCTTTGGTCGCTGCTACTGCCACTATTTGATTTTGAGTGCAAAACGGCGTCAGGTGTGTCACCATTACAAACTGACGGACGATCAGTGCAAGGATCACGTCGCAGGAAACGATTGGAAATTTTTGCAGCGTATTATGTGATTGGGGAGCGGTCAAATCACAAACCGCTGAGAACCTATGGCCGACTCGCCCATTTGTGCTGAATTATAATGATGGCGCCATCCCTTCCTGTCCGCGCCGGCTTACAATGTTAGGGTCGACTTATCGGTTGTCCGGGCGAATCAGGTGCTATCCCTCCTACGTATTTTATCCGCACATACTTTGTTTGAGAACATTTACTCTGGCCTATATCTTTTATACAAGACAAGTGCTCACTATAAAAGTGATGCCCTACTGCGGATGGCGCGCGCTAGTTGTTCTACACCGACATCTATGCATATCACATTGATGAACCGGAACACAAACCGCCACACCCGCAGTCCGGACTACATCAACAATGCCGCGGCCGACTCTCTTGTCCGCGCTGGCTTATAACTCCGCGGTGGATAGCTTCTGGCCAAACGTATCAGGTGAAATCCATCCAGTATATTTTTATTATATATTGATTTCTTTAAAAAGAGCAATTACTCGGGCTTGCAAAGTTATCTAATGCAGGTCCCTAAACTGCCATATTGGTAAAAATTCAAAGGCTGTCAGAAAATTTCTGGCTCAAAAATGAAGATTCCGGTTTAAAATCTGGTTCAAGGGAAAGATGTTTCCCACAAAGCTTTTAAGCTCTCGAAATCCGGTTTAACATCCGGTTCAAGAAGAAATATCTCTTGCAAAGTTCGAGTTTTCAAGAAAAATCATTTAGGGGCTTGGTCGTATTCAAACCGTAGCTACACCTCTTGATCGGCGTAAGGCCACCAGGGAAACCATTTGGGGGCTTGGTCATATTCGAACCATAGCTACACCTCTTGATCGGCGTAAGGCCAATAGGAAATCACTTAGGGGCCAAAGAGAGTGTTGCAAAAAGCACAACTCAAACATAGACACCCACTGAGCACAACTCAAAATGTTACCTGGGGGCTCTTTGTGCACAACAATAATGAGTTTCAAAGGACCCTTGTAATAGGCTATCAAGCCAGGCTTGGAAGCCAGGTGTATTCACCTAAAACCCTGGGTTACCCTGCCTTCATCAAGTAAGTCACTCCGCTCAGGTAATCCTGGTATGACCTGCCGAACGTTTGACAAGTCAATCTTATACAGACCCTGAACTTGTCAAAGTTAAAACGACGATTGGTTAATGTGAGGTCCATCTTAAAAGGCTTTGTAAAATGGTTTAACTCAGTGGCCTGGCAGCCCATGAAAAGCCTCGAATTTGGGCCTGGCAGCCCTTGAAAAGCCTCGACTACAAGTTTTTTCATTTTCTTTTATTTGTCAAAGTTTTTCTCTTTTGATAAGGTTTTGAGGCAAACCGGTGCCTATTAACCCGGCCTGGCTTTGGACTATAAGTCCCCAGTATATATTTGGATTGCGCCACTGGAATCATGCGCTTATAAATCATTGGGTATATTATTCAAATCTTTAATAGCCAACATGGCTGGATTTTTATTATGGTTATCAATAATCAGTATTATGATTAAGGTTTTCAAAGTCGCTTTAGCGCAATGGCTATCATATTATCAATAGATATGATTTATTCTACAATTGAAGGAATAGTCCCGAGTTGCTGCAGGCTTACGACCCGACACTTGGGGGCTACATTATTTAACTTGAGATTACATCAAATATGCAAGTCCCATGTCACTGCCAGCATGCACCATGGCACTTGGGGGGCTAATGCGAAGCCATTTTCTGCTCAACTTATTGAAGACCCAACTCATCACATTCTAAATGAGCCGGCCCTTGGGGACTACCAATTGCTCCTATCAAAAATTCAAGGTACACAAGACTTAATCCATTATATTGAAGGGTTCATTGTTTAGTTGGTAGAGGACAAGACTCTTAAACTTGTGGACGTGGGTTCAAGCCCCATGGTGGGGTTACATCATATGATGTTATTTTCAATGAAGTATATATGAAGTCCCTTCTCAGTATTATCTTACTAAGCCGGCCCTTGGTGGCTACACGTTGATGCTTGAATCTACATGATCATACATACAAAGTCCCTGCTCATTATTGCATAATGACCCGGCCCTTGGGGGCTACACTAGTTGAAGTTTTTATGAGCATAAGGCAATTTCAAGTCCCAGGTCGCTGCAAGCATGACAACCCGACACTTGGGGGCTACATATGTGGAATATTCAGTTTTTGAGATGAACAATCTGGACTTCTTCAAAGTTGCAACATTTATATTGAAGCAAGTCTTAAGCTATCACTATGTTCTCCTCTTAAGACTTGGGGGGCTACAGGTAATATGCATATAAGGAAGGAATATCTCCAAAGTTATCAGTTTTGAGTAAGTCAGGGATCATATTACCAGTCTTGGCCTGAATAACTCAAGAAGATCAATTACATGACCTGGCGTCTGCAACAGTTATGACCCGGCATTATCTGTTTTATAACTCAGAGATTTCGGAAATTATAACTCGGCAAGTTCTACATTTTAAGCCAGTGGAATATCAGTTGAATATTTCAAGACCAGTATTTCTGTCAAATTAGAGCATTAAAGGCCGACTCAAATGGATTATCTGTTTACAATAATTCTTCTACAAGAAAATTGATTATGAAGCTAGTCTATTGACCCGGATTTTCTAGAAGAAGGAAATGACAAGGACTTAAGGATGTTCAGGTGCCGGTTTACAAAAATTCTTAACCCAGAGCACAACCTGTCAAATTTGTTCTTGTGTTTATGTTGCAGATCAGTTTAGCATGAATAAATCCAAATTAAACTGGGGGCTAATGTCGGGGATATACCCCGTGGCGTAATCCGACCGGAAGTATAACCCGGCCGGACTTGGCGCTTCATTGATAACCCGCCGGAGGACTGACGGCTCACTGGTCTGGCGGTTCACTAGTCTGTCGACTCATTGGTGACCCGGTGAGTGTTTAGATGGATGAAAAGGCCCAAGGCCCAGAAGGCCGGCTCATGCTATGGTGGGCCAGTTTAAGAGAAAGCATAAGGAATATTCTCCTACAAAGGAAGCAAGACTAGGACTCCACTTGTAATAGAGTAATCCTAATCCTACTAGGACTAGTCATGTAACCCGCCCGTTCAACATATATAAGGAGGGGCAGGGCTCCCCAAAGGGGAGAAGCAATAATCTCTAGGGCTAGACACAACTAGGAGAGCCGGTTTACGGCGACTCCCCCATGAGCATATTGAGACCTAGCCTCAAACAACATGTAGGGCTATTACCGGATGATGTTTCCCAGGGCCCGAAGCTGTCTAAATCATCGTCTTGCGTTGCATATCTCGATTCCGCTCAACCCCTCTCAAGCTACTACATAGATGCGTTGGCCTCACGACTAAGTCCTCACTCTAGGACATTTGCCGTGACAATTCCACGACAAATCCCTTTCGGGTACGGCGCCTCTAGTGGGCAAATAGCGTGAGGTAAAAAGTGGTAGATATGATAAATAGATCACGGAACAAATAAATTGCAGCAAGGTGTTTTCATATTTTTGGTTTAATAGATCTGAAAATAAATGCAATAGAAAATAGATCGCAAAGGGAAATATGATGAAAAGACACCCGGGGGCCGTAGGTTTCACTAGTGGCTTAGCAAACGATGGGAAAGCAATTATTGTTGGGCAATTGATAGAACTTCAAATAATCATGATGATATCCAGGCAATGATCATTATATAGGCATCACGTCCAAGATTAGTAGACCGACTCCTGCCTGCATCTACTACTATTACTCCACACATCGATCGCAATCCAACATGCATCTAGTGTATTAAGTTCATGAGAAAATGAATTAATGCATTAAGAAAGATGACATGATGTAGACGAGATACATTTATCTATTGCAGCAGATATTGATCTCATCTTGTTATCCTTAGTAGCAATGATACATACGTGTCAGTTCCCTTTCTATCACTGGGATCAAGCACCGTAAGATCGAACCCACTACAAAGCACCTCTTCCCATTGCAAGATAAATAGATCAAGTTGGCCAAACAAAACCCAAATGTCAGAGAAGAAATACGAGGCTATAAGAAATCATGCATATAAGAGTTCAAAGAAGACTGAAATAACTTTCATGGATAAAAACATAGATCTGATCATAAACTCAAAGTTCATCGGATCCCAACAACCACACTGTCAAAAGACTTACATCATATGGATCTCCAAGAGACCATTGTATTGATAATCAAGAGAGAGAGAGGAAGCCATCTAGCTACTAACTACGGACCCGTAGGTCTACAAAGAACTACTCACGCATCATAGGAGAGGCACCAATGGAAGTGGTGAACCCCTCCATGACAGTGTCTAGATTGGATCTTGGTGGTTCTGGACTCTGCGGTGGCTGGATCAATATTTCGTCGACTCCCCTAGGGTTTCTGGAATATTTGGGTATTTATAGAGGAAAGAGGCGGTTCGGGAGGCACCCGAGGTGCGCACAACCCACCAGGGTGCGCCTGGGCCTCCTGGCGCGCCCTAGTGGGTGATGCTCACCTCGAGCAGCCCCTCAGGTGCTTCCTTGGCCCATTGGCTTTCTTCTGGCCCAAAAATCCTCCAGGAGCTATGCGTTTGGACTCCGTTTAATATTGATTTCCCGCGATGTAAAAACATGCAGGAAATAACAACTGGCACTGGGCACTATGTCAATAGGTTAGTACCAGAAAATGATATAAAACGACTATAAAATGATGGTAAAACATCCAAGAATGATAATATAATAGCATGGAACAAACAAAAAATTATAGATACGTTGGAGACGTATCAACGACCAACAGAATTATCGGACTGGGGTGGAGCATAACTGGCCTGAGAGCAGTCATGTGCATAGTGTCTTGGCTTCCCGCATGTGAAGCAAGTCCCTGAAGTTGGACGTGGACCCGCATTGACAAACGGTCTACAAATAGGCCTTGGTGGAGCATACGACTGAGCTGGGTGAGGTGCCACATAAGATCCGACGCTTCTGAGAACTAGAACCGGAGGAGGAACCCAAATCACGGGTGTGCTTACGAGACCCCTTGTAAGTTAGCTGAGCTGTCTCTGCATTAATGGCCTTGTTCACAAGAGCTTGGATTGTATCACAATGATGCAGGTGGAGATCATGACGCAACTTGGGGTTGAGACCCTTCCGGAACCTAGCCTGCTTCTTGGCATCTGTGGACACCACTTCTGTAGCATAGCGGGTGAGGTTCTCAAACTCTCTACTATAAGCATCAGCAACCATCCTACCCTGGGAAAGATTACAGAACTCTTCTCTCTTGCGATCGATGAGGGCCTGAGGAATGTGATGCTCGTGAAAGCCTCAATGAAATCTCTCCAGGTAGGTATCTGGCCAGCTGGAATCATAGCCTCATAGTTCTGCCACCAAAGACTAGCAGGACCTTCCAGGTGATATGTAGCATAGGTGACCTTGTCATCCTCATCTATATTCGCGGAACGCAACTTAGGAGTGATGCTATGGATCCAGTTATCTGCATCGAGTGGCTCAATGGAATGATGAAAGGTAGGTGGGTGCAAGCCGATGAAGTCGTGGATGGTCGTAGACTCTTCGTACTGATGTGCGGTGTTCTCCTCGATACGTGCTAACAAGCGGTTAGACTGACGCTTGTTTCTCTCCATCTCTAACATGAACTCTGCCAACGAAGGCTGGTCGGGAGGATCCTCATCCGTACCATCTCCGTTGTTTAGGCTGCGAGCAACAGAACTTCGCTTAACTGGCGACATCCTGAGAAACAAAACCAAGGATAGAATCAGCATCAACGACAGACTGCAGAATGTAGGACAAGGAAATTAGTATCCTTTGAACTCCTAGGACAATTCCGGTAGCATAACGGCAGTAAAATGCTCAAAATGAGACATCCTGCAAATGATGGGGTAGTACAACAACTCAACATCTTCACTGAAGGTTCTATGGTAGTACTAAACAGACTACCCCGGAAGAACTCGAAAACTGGAATATGACTCTGATCAACAAATCCTATGAGATTACGGAGTAGTAACTCGTGATCCTAATAGACGGAAGAGAAAGCCTAGTTCCTTAACCCTGTAGGAAAGATAGGATGACTCAGATTAGAGGGCCATGAGGTATAAGGAGTAAAAAGAGCCTTACGCTCCTTCCACAATCAATTCCCTTATATAACTAAGAATTTCTAGACTCAACT
Source organism: Triticum aestivum (assembly GCF_018294505.1). NCBI lineage: Eukaryota > Viridiplantae > Streptophyta > Magnoliopsida > Poales > Poaceae > Triticum > Triticum aestivum. The sequence continues at coordinate 120,323,226 of NC_057810.1, forward strand.
TCGACCAGTTTGGCTTAGTAATACTACAGGCAATCAGGCTCTGATACCAAAGTTGTCGGGACCCCGATCCTATGTCACACCGATCTAGCATGTAACACATCATATCACTTTGTGGCCTCACGCAGGGTATTCCCATGGGTGCCACCTTACCTAGTCCGGGACCGTTTGTGCCTTTTGGCTCACGTATATGATTGTGTTGCTAGCATCCATATGACAAAGAACCCAGGCCGACATGACTAGTCGTAAATCCAAAGTGGCACAAACTTACAGGGACAGGCATACATAACCCAGCAATGAACATGTCGGTCATCAACGTATGAACCCAAGTCGTAGCAAGCTACAAGGACTTAAAGGAACAACGCGTGACATTTCCCCGAAGGGAGAGACATAGGAACGAAGAAGGATACATGCTGGCCAGCCTAAGTGTTTTGGAGCAGTAGCGAACTACCATGGCTCAGTGGAAGCACTAGGAGACATTTCCCATAAGGAAGGCTACCAAGAATAAACAACTAGGTATCAGATCCCACACATAGCAATACACGTTACACGTACGCATAACATGCAAGTATGTGCTATACAACATGGAATCACAACATAACTCAACAACTCATATAGATAAAGGCTCAAAAAAGCCATCATAGCATTTATTACAAACATGGGTCACATGACCCAACATACAGAGCATACAAGCAACAGAAGCATAACATGTCTGAGTACAAACAACTACAAATGAAGAAGGCTGAGGAGCCTGACTATCTACAAGACCCTCCCAAGGGTACAAGATCGTAGCTAAGGTAACAAGCTACTTGTCGAACTCCATGCGATACTACTATTGAGACCAAAGTCTCCTCCACTTCAAAAAAAACACTCCTGTGATGATACATGTTTGTCACAGTAGGTAACATTTTCTGTCATGCATGTACATCCATGATGATTTTATGACAGAATCAAGATAGTCATACATGTGCTGTCGTAGAAGTGTTCCATGACATTACCAAAATTATCATCACGGAAGTGTCCACTTCCATGACGATAAATCGCGTGTCATAGAAGTGCTTTCGTCAAGGGTGACCCACACGTGGCATCCACCGTAATGGAACACCGTTAAGCTATCGGGTCCGGTTTTGGATCCGGTAACCCGTTAACAGCCCCGACCGATGGGGATTTTCCACGTGTAAAATCATCATTGGCTGGAGGAAACACGTGTCGGCTCACCGTTGGGATAGATGTCATCCACTCATTGGATCCAAGGTGCCTATGATACGTCGACATGTGGCATGGCCCAACAGAGGCCCATTCCTGTGAAAAGGCCGGCCCGTTTGACTTGGTCAAATGGTGTCGGGCCGGCTCACAGAAAGCCTGTTAACGGCATGTCCGCATATAGCCCATTTACAACCCGCTAACCCAGGGCCCGTTACGCCCTATCCAAATTAGGCCTAGTAGCATCATCTGGGCCATCCAATATGATTCCAGCCCATGTGTGTCCCATGACTTCTTTCGGCCCATATGAGGCCCTTTGTAACTCTTGGCCCATTAACGACCCCTGGTGAAACTATCCCGTAATGAATAGTGTATCACTTTATACCCATTAACGACCCATTATTCCACGGGGCCATTTCCAGCCCAAGTTATCTTTCGGCCTTCTCAGGGCCCATTTATTCTTGGGCTCATTTGTAGCATTCAGTTACTTACGGCCCGTTACTGTCATTTTCTGCTTGTGGGCCAAATTCAGCCCGTCGTTACTGTCGGCCCATTTGTGGACCGTTAATACGTTGGGCCGTTTTCATGTCAAAAAAACGCGTTGGGCTGTTTTCATATAGTTATCAAATACGGCCTATTAACGGCCGTTATGGTCCACGAATAGTGCGGCCCATGATTGTTGAAATGATGATACGCCCCGTAGAAGGCCCATGGATCCTATGGCCCGTAGAAGGCCCATGGACCCTAAGGCCCGTAGAAGGCCCATGGATCCTACGGCCCGTACAGAAGGCCAATGGATCCTACGCCCGTAGAAGCCCGTGGATCATATGGCCCGCAGGAGGCCCATGGTTACAACAATACGTGTGCTGCCATGATTATTTTGGCCTAGTTACCAAAAATAGGCTATTGTGGCCACTAGAAAAACACAGAAAAAGAACTGCAGTGACTACAAGCAAACAACTAAACAAGACAATGAGGAAATAAATAAGCAAGTAATTAATGCTAGCCTATTACCGCTATTACACATATTACATCCACTGGGCATCAAAGTTCGCCACCAGTGCAAATATAGGGAACAAAGCAGCATATTACATACACTGGCCGTCAAAATTGGCCACCAGTGCAAATAAACATGGCAGCAAAACAAGAGCATTACTGAAACAACTTCAGAAGAGCTCAAGAAACGTTATCCTGGGTATCTAGCATGCTGGCAATAAGCTTAGCAAGCTTATTAGCTTTGTCCTGTTTGGCGCTAAAATTCTCCAACGCTTGCTGTTGCACCAGAAAGTATGCATCTGAATGCTCCAGGGACTTCCGCAGTCCTTCCGCTTCTTGTCGCAGCACAGCTGATCGATGTCTTTCAGCTTGTAGTTGAGACTCAAGAAACCAAATTGATTCAGACAGTGAGTTTGAATAGCTTGTGCAAGTGGTAGTGGCCAGTAGCTCGAACACTAAACCATGACTGGACTTTGGGGTTGTCTCACTGTCTTCAAGATAGTCTTCCTTAGCTGTTTTATCAGCTTTGTTGGAGACCAACAAGGATGTGTCACTATCCTGAACCTTATCTGCATTACTTCCTTTACCATTGCTTAATAAGGCACTCTTCCCCAATATTCTGTCAGCATTCTAAAAGAAGAAACAAGCAGACACATAACATGTTTAGCATGTACTTGTATATGAAACTCATTTCGGTGAACCAGTTCATTAGTAAGGTGGACATGATTAAACTACCAATTCTTCTATTACCAAGTACTAGTACATAATAAAAGCATCAAACAAACATATATCTATGTCCTATGGTCACTGCATTGTCTTGCCAAATCAAAATATAGACACGGTTCAAATCATATCAGTTCAAGACAAAGCAGCAGTGAAAGAATACAAAGCATGGGAAACTACATGGCACAACAAGATTTCAGATGGGTACCACGGGTCTACATGTACAACAACACTATTGGCTTTGTTGTGATGTTAGTAATATGCATGATATGAGAAGTCAACTGTATACACAATTGCAATTGAAATCAACAGAGCTATTGATAAGAGCAAACCTGTTAAAGAAACATGCGTGAACATACCTGCTGTGCCATTAGAGTTTCGATTAGATCCTTCAATTTAAAAATAAGTTTGTATGAGTAAATACATTGATACAAGAGCAAAGCAGTATGCACGATAACAATCATAGTTAAAAAAGGCGCTCCTAGGCTCTAGGCGTTGACAAAACGCATTGTGCATAACTACGCTTAATCTGTGCATAACTGCGCATAAGCATGCGCTTTGGTCAGTAAAGCGCAAGGCGGTGGCAAAATGCACAATTAACGCCTAGCGCTTTTTTGAACTATGATAGCAATGGAATCTTAAATTAGAACGATTGTTCTTCAGGTTTAGGCACTTGTTCTACATGAATAGAGTACAGTAAGACGCAAGAATATAGTACTTAAAAATAGAAAATGAGCTCATAGACCTTACCAAATTCTTGGTTCGGGACCAGTACAGAACAAGGCGTTCCCACTCATCATCCAGTAAATGTGTCTTAGGAGAACATATGGGAATTTGATGAGTTTTTTGTCGGTGAAGTACATTTTCTTTAGGTAATTCCGATACTGCCACCAAGCATTCTTGAAGATATCAGAGGTATCAGCTCAGGTTACCTCATCCTGAGTTTCCAAATCGGTCCTTCTCTATAGAGAGAAAAATGGGAAAATTTGCCATAATATAACCATCATGGAGGTAGGATGTATGGAACAAAGCAAAATAATTGCCATGAATAACATTACTTGCACATAACTTGATGTAGGGTGGAACCCTATAGCGTCGATCTTTCACGTTTGGAGTGGATCCTACGGGGAATCACGAAGAACACACGAAAGCACAAAGGGAAAACACGGGGAAAACGAGAGAGAATCGCTAAACCGACAAGGAAGCAATAACACAAGTGCTAGATCGAAGAACACAAAGAGATACACGAGATCCAAAGTCAACAAAGGTAAGGATACAAAGGTAACCGATCTTCTCCGTGAGGAGGCCTTGAAACCACAAGGGGATATTCCCACGAGGGGGTCTTGAATCCGATAGGATCTACTCTGAAGAGGCCGCGGTCTCTCACGAGGAGGAGATCCGATGGATGAGCGAAGCTCTATCTCTAACTTGAGCTAAATCAACGCTAACCCTAACTAGGAGGAGGTGGTGGAGTATATATAGGCCTTGGCCACGAAGGGGTAAGTGAGAGGGATATATGGGCCCTTGGCCCGTTCTCCGCGCACAGGCAGGTGCCGGATGTCCGGGCTGGGGGCCGGATGTTCGGGGCTTCGCGACGGGCCGGATGTCCGGGCTGGGAGGCCGGATGTCCGGGCTAGCCTGGGTCTTCCAGATGCATTCGGTGATGGAGGTGCCGGATTTCCGGGAGAAGGGGCCGGATGTCTGGTGGCTCGCGAGGGCCGGATGTCCGGGCCTGGGGACCGGATGTCCGGGCTGGCTTGGCTGATTCTGGAGCTTCCTGGATAGAAGGGGGGCCGGATTTCCGGGCGATGGGCCGGATGTCCGGGCTGTGGCCGGATGTCCGGGGCCTGTAGCAGCTGGCTCTTCTTCCTTCTCCTCTTCCATGCTTCTGCGCACGCTCGGCCTTGGTCCTTGGGTTCTCCATGGTCTCCTCGGGTGTACCTGAGTATGCACAAGGTCCGCGCTTGAAGTAGCAACCATGTCTCACGTGTGGAACGTGAAGGTTTAGAGAGGAGCGAGTTCACCTTGTGTCCAATGGCGTATGCTCGAGGTCTCGTCATATGTCCTCTTGGGGCTTGGAGAGTAGTCGGAGTGTACATGGGGATGAACGTGGGATGCTCCGCATCATCTCCCCCCCCCTTGGGAAAGATCCGACCTCGGATCGTGATCCTCATCACCATGGAAACGGTTGTCTTAGACGGACTTGTAGTTGGATGAAGTTGAAGGCATGGCACAATCCAAGTATTCCAAGGTGTCGCCGGAGTGGTATACATGCAAAAGAAACAAACACAAACAACACTCGGAAATACCATGGTTAGCGCACACAAAGTGTCCATCATGCAAGAATGAGTCCGTGCGGCAAGATTGGCCGTGACAAAGCGCATGAAGCTTATCAAGATGATCTAGAATGAGATGCAAAGCATTCATGGGAGGAAATGCAATCATTGTGCACACAAATGTGTTGTAAATATGATCAATGCAACCACGGTGCAAAATGATGTCATAGTGAGACGGTTTATCAAATGCATGAACATGGCAATGGATGCTCAATATGTGAATATTATCATGCAATTGATGGTCGACAATATGATGACTATGTATGAATATGCCATCAAGGAAGATCACAACAAATTTGCTAAGGAAGTGCACAAGCTCAAATATCATGGATGACATGGGAATACAAGATGCAACAAGGCAATCATAATGTGAGTCAATCCATGCATAGGGTGCAAACTTGTGGTGAGTATGATATGTCCATCGAGCATGACATGTATGAGCATAATCAACAAATATGGAGGTGTTGGTATACCAATGCTCGATGTTGTGGCAAGAGTGGAAGACCGAAGGTGCATCCAAGTTCAAGCGCTCCTCAATGTAAAGGTCCATAGAGCCAATCTCCAATGTCGCTCCTCCGTCCGTGAGATGTATCATGTAGGCAACAAGAAGGAAACAACAATGAAAGAGTGACCCATCCAATATGCTTATTTGAGGATGGCTCAAAGAGAAGGAGTTCACCTTTATGAGAATGTCGAAAATGTTGTTGTCGCACATCATGTAGACCTTTGCAAGACCAATATGGCTCATGATGGTACTGCCTTGTGAATCCTTCAAAATGAAAGAACATGACAAACACTCGGAAAAACAAATGAGGTTAGCGGAAGTGCAAAATCTATCATTCATGTGGTAAGATACCAAACAAGTGTATGCATCATGCTCATCATAAGAAAGTACAAGGGAGCATTTCATAGTATGGAGGCATATGATGCGGGAACAACCAAATACAAGAGGCTCAATCAAACAAGCATGCATCACAAGTATAGTGTCCAAGTCTCCAAGATCAATAATCATAGCAAGTTGGCACTCAATACAAGGTGATATGAGAGATGCAATTAATGGAGACAAGAGACAATGATCATGACAAATCAAGTGAGAGGCATGCGCATATATGTCATCAACCCAAGAAAGCGAGTAAGAGTGGAACATGGGTGATGCAACCAAGCAAGCAATCATAGCAATCAAATCAAGCAAGCTAGTAGTGCGAAGATGCAACATACTAGGAGGAATCATGGCAAGCATGTCATTGGTGCAAATAGTGTGCATGAATAATTCACATGTCATAGCACAAGCATGAAAGCAAGATATGAGTAAAATATCATCAATGTATTGGCGAGAGAGCATATCTAAGTAGCAATGGGGCATCATGACTCTCCCAACACAACAAGCATCAATAGCATGGGGCACATGATAAACATGGCAATAGCAACAAGGATCTCCACCAAGCATGCAAATACACATAGGAGTATCATAATGGTGAAGCATGGGTATATGCAAGCAAGGGTCACAATTGCATGGTAAAGGCATAGAAGCAAGCATAACATGCAAAGTGAACACAATAGTATGGGCATAAGGTGACAAGTGGTAAATAGCCCATAGCCGTGTGAGAGCCAAGTAGAAGAGATACGCGTAGTCCGTGCGCGAAGGGAACGGTGGTAAGGATAGTCCACGGGATTCCAATTCATCATTGCTCTCAAGAGCTCGTTTCGTCAACTTATGGGATTGTGAGGTTGACGAGTGTTCATAAGTACCTACACAAAACAAAGGCAAAGGAAAAATTGTGTGTGCGTGGTATATGTACACATCATCCATCATGATGCGCACGTGCTTGTGTTGGTTAGCACTAAATAGCCAATGCTCAAATAAATGAGATGCGTGATATAGAAACATGTCATTCATCATGAGAGGTTTGTTATTATGTATCGCATAATGGAGACTCAAATTGTGTAATGCATCATGAGAAATATCTAGAGCATTGTTGTTCATGGAATGCATATGGTGCAAGCAATCATGGAAATCATGCAAAGGATGAAATGCATCAAGATATCCTAATATGTATGAGGAAACTATGGGGGTCTCCTCATGAGCATGAGTAGCAACATCACGTGGAGAATATTGACAACATCCAAAACAATGCATATTTGGAACAATGTGATCATGGCATGGCATATTGGATGAATTGCGCAAATCATGTAAAGGAAGCATGGCAATATCATCACATGAAAAACAAAAGCCAATGACCATCATCTCGTCATCTATGCCATAAGTGCAAATGGGATTGATTTTAATGGGGCATGCATAGTTACTATGTTGAGATTGAAATGAAGCAATATGGGAGATCTCACTCATAGCATATGACAAGTTCAAAGGATTCTCAAACATGAAGTGACCCATAGAATTTTCACATGATATCCTATGAAGCATAGCATCACAACTAGGCAACTCAACATGCTCATCATCATATTCATCATAAATAGGTAAGTCAAGGCATGAAGAAGTCTCACTAGCATGAAGCATGGGAATAGGTGGGTCAACATCATGGGAGCAATTGATGTCAAGAGAGTCCACTAGTGGGACAAGAGAAGCACCCTCACCTATGTTACCTTTGGAGCATCGCTCATGTGTTGTAGGTGAGGTGTTGAAGATCCACTCGTTGTCATCGTTATCTGGATGGAACCATGTGGGGGGTGTATCATCGTCCACCATGTCCATCGGTTTTTCCATTGGAGGGATGGACTCATCGAGGGTAGGCATGTCGTCATGTAGGAGACCTAGCACCAAAGAAGAAAACACACAAGGAGTAGAGGTAAAGTCGTTAGAAATCATAGTGGCCTCACATGCCGTGTCAACTACCTCACTCACTAAGTGTTGTGGCTCACTCACTCCCTCAAGGATGCCCTCACTCATATGGTTTGTGGAGTCACTCAAATGGCGCTCAACCTCGCATAGGATGTGTGGCATGCTCTCATATGTGGGGCTAGTGGTGGTCACACTCATCCTCTCATAGGAAATGCTCTCAATGTCACGTATGGTGGAGTCACTCATGCCACTCATGTGGTGGTGGCTCTCCTCACATGGCACTTGGGGCATCTCAACAAATGTGGGTGTCGGAGATATGTAGGTGCAAATGTCTCCATGCTCAACTCCTATCGCCATGGTCGAAGGGGTCTTGCTCGACCTTCTTGTCACCGTCATGGTGTGGGAGGACCATATGATGTGGCACCTCATAGCTCGTCTCCATGACCGAAGGGAATTTCCCATGCTCGGCCATCTTCCTTGGGGGGCTTCCGAAGATGGAAGTGTCGCCCTCGCTCGTAGGTGGTCGCCTTGGACTTGATGAAGTCGTTGTAGGCGTACTCGTGGGAAGTAGGCGAAGATGCCGTACGTCCAAAGGCGAAGATGCCTTGATAGCACTTGGCGAAGATGCCGAAGTGGTGGTGGTAGCCGTAGCGCTGTCTTGTTGGTGGTCATCTCGCGGTCTTCTTTTATGCTCATGAAGCTTGGACTTGGCGTGAAGTAGGGCTTGTTGGGACTTGTGCACTTGCACTTGTGGAGCATCTTCATGATGATGATGTCGTTGTCGTGCTTGAGCTCCTTGGAGATGTCGTTCATCGTCATCGTGCACATGTTGCTTGGAGGTGACTTGCCCTTCATGATGATGTTGATCACGAACGTGATGGTGGTCGCCATGTAGATGTGGACGAGGACGATTTGCACTTGCATCTTTTTCGCGCTCCGAAGACTTGTGTCTTGAACATCGTCGTCTTGAGGATGATGAAGTGGAAGAAGACTTGATCAAGGCCCGAATCTCTTCCATCCTCGCATCTTGCTCCTCCTTTTGTGCGGCAAGCTTGTTGTCGATGTAGTCCCTTTTCCTTGCTTCGGAGTGGAAAATGTCGATGGAGATGTTCTCAATGCGCTCTTGCAATCTTGATTGTGCGCCTTGCATTTGTCGTTGTAGATCGAAGATGGACGCTTTGTTGATGTAGTTGTTCACGCCGTCGTTGTTGTCATAGACCGGAGAGGAAATGCCTTGCCTATCCATCACAAGACTCGAGCAAATATGAGTGGGAGAAAGAGAAGAACTTATACCAATGTACCTTGACCGATGTTGACAATGAATCAAGTTCACTCAAATGCGGACAATGAAATAGCACTATTGGTACCAATCCTTGTCGGTTCTCACACCTACACAAGTAAAGCTTATGGAGGAGCTCGGTGAGGATAGTGGCACAAAAATTTAATGCAAAATGTTAGCAAGAGTCAATAATGTTGAAAGAGATTCACAAATTCGCAAGTGAAACAAATGGACCAATAGCAAAGAATGGCACACGGAAACGCACACACGGATAGATAAATGGGGTCGTGCAACCAAGGAATGAGCACAAAATGTGGAATCCACGGAAAACGATCGTGTTGCACAACTCAAGAGAGACGCTAGCACGATTACTCTATTGGCGGATACGACACTTGTGCACAACCTATAAGATGCAAAATGGATAAACTTCTATCCCAAGTATGCTATGTATGTATGGTTCCCGATGTTTCTCTCAAGATGGTCCAAGATGATCGGATATGATAATCTTATGTGCAATGTGGTATGATGCTATGGCACTTGCTTACAAGCTTCTTTGCTCTCTTTCTCTTTTGCTTAAAAGCTTCTTCTTCTTCTTCTTCTATGGCCACTTTGCACAATGCACAAACCAAGATAGCAATTGTGTATATGCGGGAACAAACTTGTGACACAAGATATGATAGCAATATATGCGCCACGATGATATGGTATGTATGCTATGGGAAGTATGGATCACTAATGTGCACAAGTAACGTTGCCGGCAATACTCAAATGGCTAGTCTCGATAGGCAAGTGACGCAAAATGGGCTAGGGGTTAACAATGCAATGGCTTGGGGAATATACAATGGAGGGATACCACGATACCAAGATGATATGGAGGTTACCGTCCGGCGATGATGAGTAGTGGTGTTCTTGATGTAGAAACCAAGATGATGGAGACTCGTCCCTAAGTAGCCCAAACACCTTAGGAAACGGAAAAACCGCGAACTCAAAATCTCAAACGTCAAATGTCAAAATGGTGGTAGCGGGAATGCGGTGGTGGTTTGCACTTGGCAATGTGGAAGTGAAATGATGGGCTATACACATGTCAAAGTTGAAGTTGCCGTCCCTAAGTAGCCTAAACACCTTAGGAGACACAAGCCACAACTCGACCAAGCTCAAACAAAATTGGGTTAAGTTGGGGGTGGCGGAAGTGTATGGTGGGCACGCCTATGCGGAAGTGGTGGTGGTGGTTGATGAAGAAGCAATCGTCCCTAAGTAGCCGAAACACCTTAGGAGACTCGAATCACTACTCAAGCAACCACTAATGCTATGGGGAACAAAATGGGTTAGGTTGCGGAAGTCGGTGGTGGCTATGCGGATGATATGGTGGAAGGCCTAGGCAAACTTGCCAAATTTTCAAAAATTTGATGGAGTCAAATGATGTTGGTGGTATTTTTGTGGGATGGGGGATGTCAATAGCTTCAAAACGAGCTAAAGAACGTCAAAAACGGACTCCGGATGAATTAGTTATGGTCAAAACGGTGAAACGAAAAAAAAACTGAAATCCCAGGGGCCGGACATCCGGGGGTCGGGCCGGATTTCCGGGATGCACTCCAGGAGCCGGATTTTTGGGCTAATGGCCGGATTTCCGGGATGGCCGGATGTCCAGAAACTTGTGCGAAAATGCACTCCAGGAGCCGGATTTCTGGGCTAATGGCCGGATTTCCGGGATGGCCGGATGTCCGGGGGTCGGGCCGGATGTCCGGGCTCCAAATCCGAGGATGAACTCGAGGAACTCGATTTTGGGGCGGAATTTGGTGATTTCGGGGGCAAAATTGCGGAGATTTTGTGGATGGAAGATGGGGAAACTTGGGGAGATGCTAGATCCATTTGAAACCAAGCAAATCCATGGATGAAACTCAACAAAACATCATCAAACCAACAAATCACAAAAAAATTTGGGGGCTATTTTTGGTGGGGATTTTCGGATTTATGACGAAATCAACAAAATCAAGCTAGAAAAAGAGGGGTAGGGGCTCCAAAAACGTGATCAACGTGGCTCATGATACCAAGATGATGTAGGGTGGAACCCTATAGCGTCAATCTTTCACGTTTGGAGTGGATCCTATGGGGAATCACGAAGAACACGCGGAAGCACAAAGGGAAAACACGGGGAAAACGAGAGAGAATCGCTAAACCGACAAGGAATCAATCACACAAGTGCTAGATCGAAGAACACAAAGAGATACATAAGACCCAAAGTCAACAAAGGTAAGGATACAAAGGTAACCGATCTACTCCGAAGAGGCCGCGGTCTCTCACGAGGAGGAGATCCGATGGATGAGCGAAGCTCTATCTCTAACTTGAGCTAAATCAACGCTAACCCTAACTACGAGGAGGTGGTGGAGTATATATAGGCCTTGGCCACGAAGGGGTAAGTGAGAGGGATACATGGGCCCTTGGCCCGTTCTCTGCGCACAGGCAGGTGCCGGATGTCCGGGCTGGGGGCCGGATGTCCGGGGCTTCGCGACGGGCCGGATGTCCGGGCTGGGAGGCCGGATGTCCGGGCTGGCCTGGGTCTTCCAGATGCATTCGGTGATGGAGGTGCCGGATTTCCGGGAGAAGGGGCCAGATGTCCGGTAGCTCGCGAGGGGCCGGATGTCCGGGCCTGGGGACCGGATGTCCGGGCTGTCTTGGCTGATTCTGGAGCTTCCTGGATAGAAGGGGGGCCGGATTTCCGGGCGATGGGCCGGATGTCCGGGCCTGGCCGGATGTCCGGGCTGTGGCCGGATGTCCGGGGCCTGTAGCAGCTGGCTCTTCTTCCTTCTCCTCTTCCATGCTTCTGCGCACGCTTGGCCTTGGTCCTTGGGTTCTCCATGGTCTCCTCGGGTGTACCTGAGTATGCACAAGGTCCGCGCTTGAAGTAGCAACCATGTCTCACGTGTGGAAAGTGAAGGTTTAGAGAGGAGCGAGTTCACCTTGTGTCCAATGGCGTATGCTCAAGGTCTCGTCATATGTCCTCTTGGGGCTCGGAGAGTAGTCGGAGTGTACATGGGGATGAACGTGGGATGCTCCGCATCATAACTCCTAGACAAACACCTGCAACTGGCATTTTCCTTCATCTTCAGTATAATATTTCCAAGATGGGAAGATACACACATACGATTTAACAACATCAAATGCGATAGCTGCTAAACTACAACTAGCTGGTTGTGCTTCCTCCATAGGAATAGGCGTACTAACTGGTGGAGTTGGGGTTTGCTGTGGTAGTACTGGCCCTTTGAGCACTGGAGCTGCCTTACTAACTGCTCTTGTTTGAGAGCTCTGTGGTGGAGATGGTGCTGTGTCAACAAGAACTGGGTTACTATCTGCTGGGGTTGGGGTTAGATTGGGTGAAGCTGGTTCTCTGTCCATCGCAGTAGGGGTGCAATCTACGAGAGTTTGGGTTATGTGTGGTAGGGCTGGTTCTGGTGCATGTAAAACCAGGGTGCTATCTCCACCAAGAGGTAGCACCGTTTTATTTGAAGACTATGTTTTTAGTCCGCTGGATACTGGCATCACCCGCTCCAATTCAAATGGCTGATAAACAGGAACATAGTTGAATGTACAAACATTGTATGAGAGACAGATGCAATAGATAGTGTGGAAAAAAGGCATGAAATAGTTGACATGTATATTGTTTAACTAAAATGGATAACATGACATAATTTCACATATATGATGTCTATCTAAACTGGATAGCATAGCATAACATAATTCAAAGATATGATGAATAACTAAACAAGATCGCATGACATAATTCACCTGCATGGTATCTAAGTAATTAGGATCGCATCATTTAATTCACATATGTGATTTATATGCTAAACAGAGGGCATTCGATATGATGTCTGAACTAAGAACATGGTGTTGAATATTGTGTATATGATGTCTAAACTATGCAATGCAAGACACCATATGCATGATATGAGCAGTATAACCATGCCAAGTTTGAGCATACACCTCGGTGGGGGAATAGGACTGGTCATCTGTCTTTGAATCCATTTCTGAGGAGCTATCGGGACCCAACAAGAGATCTGTTTTGACAGGTAGCACTGTCTGCTCTGAAGGCCTTGTTTTCACTCCAGATTTTTCCATCTTCCACCCAAATGGCTGATTCACAGGAAGAGTAGTTTAATGTACAAACATTGTCGACAAATGGAAATGTAATGAAGAAAAGGATGGGCAAGATATCATTCAAATATATGATGCCTCATTAAACAGGATGGCATTGCACATTTCACATATATTATGGCTGGCTAAAAGACATGAGACTGCATAATTCCCATATATGATATAGAAACTAAGCAGGTGGCATTACAGAACATGTCTAAACTAAAAAGATGACATATATGATGTCAAAAGTAGGCTCTGCAAGGCAACATATGCATGATATGACTAACATCATCATGCCAAGGTAGAGAAAACACCTTGGGGGTAAATAAGAGTGGTCAACGGCATCTGAATCCGCCTCAGAACAGATATCTTCCTCTGGATTACAATCTGGAGAGGGGTGGGGAGGGTTTGCCATTCAACCCACCATGGAGCGATGCCTGCATGACATTGCATTGCCCCGCAAAACTCCTCTTTTTCTCTACATGTTCAACATGACTGTGTACAATGTCTGACATGCATACAAAAAAAAATGGTGATGTTATGTAAGGAGAGCATGCAAAAATTTAGAGTGATGGTAACAACCAGTGGATGGATCCAAAAATAATAATAGCAGGCTGATGATTGCTTTAAATTAATAAAAAGAAAGATGATGATTGCTTTACTATTTGTTTCCCACCCAAAATGAACAACATAGGCATACCCTAGGTGAACCAGATATTAGACAAACATATTATTCATTGCTGCCTTGATATGTGCCCCACAACTAATTTAGAACTGAAGTTTGAACATTAATTTGGACCTGACCTGGAGTCCAAGAGGTGAACAGGATGATAAAGTAGCAGGTAATTTTAAGCAATGCATAACATAAGCAGAAACAAAAGTGTGCGACCTCTCTTGTGGACCCGTGTACTCCTCAGGTTCATATGCTGAGTCGATGATGGTGATGCTGTTCCGGTGGGTGCCGGTGGCAGATCTAAGGCGGCGAAAGACGAGTCGTGATGTCTGGTTTGGTGGATGCTTCTGTCGATGGAGCTGCTCAGGTGAGGTGGACGACGTCGCGGCAGGAGCAGGACAAACCACACAAAGTTCCCTTCGACACCTACCTATAACTGAAGTAATTCTGTAAGGGCTCATTTGGCTTGCATGATTCTTAAAACGCAGGGATAGGAAAAACACCGAAATAGGATAGGAATGCACATGGTAAACAGAGCATTTGTAAACACAGGATTTCTGTCAACTTGGGTGTCTGGTTTACAGGAATTGGAAGAGCAGAGGAATGCAAAGAAAAATGGCCAAAATAAAATGAAACCATATGAAAGCGTGTACAGTTAGAATGTTATTCTGCCACTAATGCACTTGGTCTTGTTTTCATGCATAGGACTTTGAAAAGTAGGTCCAGGTGGATGTTTTGCTTCATTCCTTTCAACAAAATGCATGAATAATTGAATAGTAGAGTGCCATTGGAAAATTCCCTATTGCTATGTTTTTCCATTGAACCAAAATAGCCCTAATGGATCGACGTGAATGTATAGTAATAAGTGATGCAACAAGTGTAAAACCTCTTTGCCGTAGCCGTGTCGACCTCAGCATCATTGGGTTGGTCGCTGAAGCAGTTGAGGCAGAGGTGGCCGTCGGAGGTGTGGAGGAAGATCCGAGGAATCTGTAGACGGAGTCCAGGGCATTGCTCTATTGTGATGGATCATTCTGTCATTGGAGCAGATCCGGTGAGCCGTAAGACGTCAAGGCTGAAGCAGCACAAGACAGACATCGTCAATCTCAAGTGGGATTCTAATAGCATGTCCAATGGATGATGTAAAATAGATGTAAAATTTACATCACCAAAAACCACCTGACTACAATAGATGAGGTAAAAACTGTTGACTCTGAACTTAACTGTCGAAACTGAAATTTACCATGGAATCTGAATGCTACTGTCGAAACTGAACGCAGTGGTAGCAGAGAGGCACTTGACATGTAGTTTAGGGATGGCCTACAGTTCATCTTCAATCTGCACTCCCCTGAGCCGCCAGCCACCAACAGCCGAACCGCCGGCCCCAGCGCCACCTCGCCGCCCCGAAACAACTCCCCACCATAGCCCCGGCCAGCCCTCTAGGCCCCCCGCCCCCCTTGAACCCTAAGATAGATAGTGGGGTACCTCTCCGGGGAGCCCCCGTCTTTGCTGCGGGTGGTTCTTCCTTAACTCCGGCGAGCCCCACCCCTGAAAATCAACTGACCCAAAAGTGGATTCAGTCGACTGAAGTGTGGCTAAATCGGAGCAGAGTAGCAGCACGAGCGAGGGGGAGAGCAGCAGCAGCAGCTGGGCGAGCGAGCGATCGAGCGAGAGCCGGAGCAACAGCAGCAGCGCGAGCGAGCGAGAGCCGGAGCAGCAGCAACAGATCTGGCTGGTATGGCCGCCGCCGCCGAAGGGGCCTCACACTGGGGGAGAGCCGCCGTGGAGATTACTCCCGCGGCACCGGCTTCAAGGTAGCCGCTCCTTTGGGGTGCGGGATGGAGCACTATCGGTGTCGGGAGGTCGAGTTAAGGAGAAGGTGCGATGCGATGAGTGTACAACCTCTTTGGTGGCGCCGAGTAGGCCTTGGCTTCGTCCGAGGAGTCGGTGAGGATGCTGCGGTTCTGGTGGAGCAGGTTAAGGTGGCGATGTGGGGATGGAGCAGCCGTGATAGACAAGGCGATTGTCGGAGCAGCTCCTTGGAGGTGGAGGACGGGGCGGCTGAACCGACGAGACGACGAGATGGACGACGGATCCTCAGCCGGGGAGGTGGAGGAGGGACGTCGAGCTGTTGCGGTGGACGACGTCGTTGCGGGAGAGGCTCCGGCTGGGTAGCAGTGAGGTGGCGGACGGAGGAGGGTGGGGTTTCGCGGCTGGAGCGGAGAGGTTATGGCTGCCTGGGATTTCAAATGGCGAAAAGGGGGCAATGGGAGGGGGTGAAGCATGACTTAGGGACGCGCTTGTCCAAAATGTAGGGTATGTTACAAAAGTATGCCCCACCGATTTGAACTAGCGGCCCTTTTGGCTCAGGGTTAGAAGGGGGATTTCGGGTGTCGGGATTTGGTAGCTGGAGGGAGTTTTTGTGCGCGTTGTAATTTCGGGATAGCAAGGCGCGGGTTGTGAAGGCGCCTGTTTTGGGAGCACAATATCTGAATTTTCGGGATATAACAAGCCGCAGGTTGAATTTTAGGGACAAGCCTAACGTGTAGTAATATTGTACTTGTACGTACCAAATCAATTCACACTTCCCTCAACCAAAAAGAAAAAAAAATAAAACTATTCACACCACACAAAGAGAGAGTCTTGCCCCGTTTTACTATACAAATGCTATTCAAAGCTACTCCCTCCTTCCATCTATATTGGACCCAATGCATTTTTCGATGCTAACTTTGACCAAATATTAGAGCAATAATATATTACATGCAACTTACACAAAGCACAACATTAAATTCGTCTGTGAAAGGTTCTTTCAATGATATAATTTTCACATTGTGCATGTCATGTACTATTAATCTTGTCAATAGTCAAAGGCGGTCCTAAAAATCTCATTACGCCCTATATGGATGGAAGGAGGGAGTATGAATCCATATTATGTCCAATTAAAATTTTCACTTGCTGTATAATGCATGTAACGACCTACTCATACCAACATTTTAGTGCATTCCAAATGTCTATACTACCGCTGCAATTCGAACCAAATTTGAATTCATTTCTCTATTTCAATAAGAATCTACAATCATGATTGTTGCCAACTTCAACCATCATTATTGTATTACCTTAATAACATACCACATGATTACTATAGAGATAGATATGAACTATGTGTACTACATGAACTCGAATTCTATTTTTTGAATGCACTTGATGTTGATTCCAAATAATAGTACATTTGATGTACTAACTATATATTCATAATCTAAACCATGTTCCATACGTACACCATGTTTATCACATAAAGTATAGTGCCCCGCCCCCTACATTATGACAAGTATTTAGACCTGAGCTGCAAAAGCCACACATTAGCCCAAATTATAATCAATGTTCTATGTATTATACGTATTACTAGCAAGATGGCCATGCGTTCCACAGAACATCAACATGATCAAGGGGCCTAATTTGCAAATATGGAGAGGGGTGTGGGTATCTTTTTTCATAATTGCCATAGTTTCCTTCCTATCCGCCAGATATATATCGGACGGCCTATATTGCAGGATGGCAAGCACACCATCATCAACAACTCCGTTTTTATAAGAGTAGAGATAAAATATATTATATGTAGTATAACATGTTCATAACCACACCATGTGTATCACCGTTATATATACTCACACATGCGTCGGTTTAAAACACTATGATAAATTCTTCAAATGTTAGAATCCGCTTTTTGTAATGAAGTATGATCTCTATTCGTCTTTTACACCGACATAATCCTCTTATCTTTGTAGGTAGCGCTAAATTTCTCTCGTGCATGCACACGCCCGCATCCCTCTCACCCTCCCTCATCATTCTCTAGCTCCATTGCACAAATTCATCTTTTTACTTTAGGTCGTTCACCCACGGTGTGTGTAGGCCCTCCAGCTCCTTCTTTACGGCACACATCGATCGATATGCCTCTCTAGCCAGGTGTGCCTAGCACAACACAAACTTCCTCTCTTCTCTTATCACCATCCATGCCTCACTCCCACCACTCTTTTCATCGATCTCGTACTCGCACACTCCTTCCCCCTTGGTATAGTATGCCCCTCGTACCACCTCCTAGATGCATGCCTCTCTCTCTATCCTTCTCCTTGTGCCTCATTTGCTTCTAACACACACATGCATGTATACCGATTGATCTCCCAACATATACCTAGATCGACTTTAACTATCCCCCCATCGATCGAGGTACCTCACAAGTTATGTCTCTCCTTTCTCTAACAACGGGCGATTGATCTTCCTATGTAGTTATGTCTGCTTACCACAGCCATATCGTCCCCCCTCATCATTCGTGCACGCCTCCTGACCCGTCTCTCACACGCACGTGCACATACAACAAGCAACCATCTCCTCTCTTATTGATATTGCGGGCGTGCCCTCCGTTTGTCTAGCAAGCCTATCCCACCATTTGTTAGAAGCAACTCCACTACCACCCCCTCCAACACTCTAGCTCTGTCTCTCTCCCAACCTTATTCCTCTCCTGCACATATGCATGGATGCCGATCGATCTCCCTTAATACATGAGGTAGATCGATCTCCTTAATACATGAGGTAGGCCTCTCTCCTCCTCCACACATATACCAGCCATTGTACCTCTATAGTTAATTGGGCCTCCCTCTTCCCCCACCACACACCGATAGTCGAGCGCTGCAGGTAGGTATCCATGCCATAGAGACAAACTGCACATGTCCCCTCTCACGGTCCAGTAGGCTAGCCACTCTATATCTTTGACGTGGGCACACACAAATTCGATGGCACTCTTTATCAATCGCGCGTGCGCACACACACACACATCATCATCATCCCTCTCTTTGATTCTATGGACACCTCGAGCCGATGATACCTCCACTCTCTTCTCGTGAATCACCCCCTCTATATATATGTTATATCCAGGACTCTATTTCACATACATTGCATATGTTACATTTTTTGATTGCCCCCCCCAAAAAAACTCTCACGAACCCACACACTACATCTCTCTAGGTTTTCATCTCTCTCACACAACCCCACGTAGGTGGTGTACGTATACAAGAAGAGAATAGGTGCACCGTGCACGTACTCACACTTCGTGCCCAGCCACACCCGCGTGGGTACATGGTGGAGCTCATTTCTTTACGAAATGGCAGCCCACGTGCTAATTTGAACGCATGTAGCGGTTGTTTACCTAGGGAGGTCGTGTATCACGCGTGCACGAAAAAAAGTTCGACTTGACACGTTGCCGCATTATTTTTAAATAAAGTTATAGCGCTCAATGGCACGTACACAGAATATAAAACAATTTTGATGGAGAAAAAGGTAGTCTGCTCCACTATATACAATGGAGCCTGCCTGCCTGGTTTGTCTCTCTTCAAAGTATCTCACACAAGATTGCGGTGGCCTCTCTCTCTCTCTCACCGTTGGTCACTGATCCGGCCGCATCCTGTCCGCCGGGGGAAAGGGAGGAAGTGCATCATTTCTCCGTTCGACGGCGCCGAGGCAGCACATCCTGATCTGCGGTACACGTTGTTCTCTCTGACCAAGCTCCGGCGCGGTAGGGCCTACGCCACCTGCTCGCTGCCGCAGTATGGGCAGATTCCGCCCGCCGCTGCTCACCTAGTTACATCTCGATGACCTCCAGGTATCCCCTCCGGCCTTGCTCCACTGCCCGTCTTCCCACGTCACTGCATGTGGATCTTCCGTAGTTCTTTGCCCAAAACGTAGTTCGTCCGGTGTACTTTCCATATTGCAGTCTTGTCCTCACACCTTTTAGACAAACACAACCGTGTTGTTATCTTCCCTTGGGACAAGGAACATGCTTCTTTTTTTGTCATCGCATGTGTCATCAACTGTTATTGGCCAGTAATTGTTTCCTTTCTACCTCTTTTTTGCAAACAGGGTTATCCATTTCACCTCGTTGCTATTGCAACCTTTTGGTGAACTGCACAAATCACTTTTTTCTTAAGAGTGTTTTGTGCAATTGTACTAAAATGTCACACGGGCAACGTCTCTACATTTCAGTGCGACTGCACAAAGGGAGATTGGTTTTGCTCTATCCTCCTCATCGAACTCCAAACCTAATCTTCTCCAACTAGTTAGTCTTAAGAGACACTGCAAAGGTGACCGGCTTCTATTTTTGTGTTTATTGTTTCATCAGCAGTCCTCTATTATCGGAATCACACTTAATATCTTTGGAACAGGGACGCTCAGCTCTATTTTAATGGAACTGCACAAAATGATCGGAATGTTGCATGCTCCAGACAGCTACTTTTTTTCCCAACATGCCTTGTTGATTTAGACAGAGCTGGGGGGATGTTGCTGCCAATGAAAGCATGGATCAATTTTAATTTAACACCTTCTCACAACTTAGTTGTGATGTAAATATTAGCCCTGATCTGCTAATAATTGATATGCATTAGCAAGGATGTTAGTTTTTTATTGTTTCCGGAAGAGCATCGATGGCAAGACACACGAAACAAAAGCTGAAAGCTCACACCATTGTACAATTTCATGTCGCTGGAAAATTATTTGTGTAGTACGTCAATTATGTAAACAAATGCTGGAAGCTTCATAGAATTGCCAGAAGCCTCTTCAGCATCCGGGTCCATGTGCCATGCACAAAATTATACTCCTTCGTTCCTAAATATTTGTCTTTTTACAAATTTCAAATGGGCATATTTTAGAGTGTAGATTCACTCATTTTGCTTCGATGGGTACTCCCTCTGTTCTTAAATACTCTATTCGTCTTTCTAGAGATTTCAACAAGTGACTACATACGGAGCAAAATGAGTGAATCTACACTCTAAAATATGTCTATATACATCCGTATGTAGTAGTCCATTTGAATCTCTAAAAAGACAAATATTTGAGTAGTCACTCGTTGAAATCTCTAGAAAGACAAATACTCCGGAGTATATCTAAGAACTGAGGGGTAGTGCACAACCGCATGGGAGACTCAGCCCGGTCATTGCGACACATTAATAGTGAGTAATGAGCAGTCAAATCATAAGCCCCACCTTTCCCACTATAAGTTGCTCGGAAGAAGCAACCATCAATACGCTCTTCTTTGAATCCGCTCATACTACTCTATCCGTCACTGTTTATAGAGCGCGCTTCAGAAAAAAGAAAAAAAATCCGTGGGACCAAGGCGACTAGCGATCGGCCTAAAAAATAGCATTGGTAGTTATAGCACAACGTCTATTACTAGAGGGAATAATGTGTACACACATGCATGCAGTGCTTCCACCCCGGGTACACACATGCATGCACTTACTCCACTCCATAGTAGTACTCCCTCCTTTCCGGTTTATAGTGCTCAATTCAAAAATCTCACCAATCAAGGTACATGGTGAGTGGTGGAATACTTTTTGTAGTTTTGCAAAAGCACCTAATTAATGCTCTTGTTTTCCTCAAAAAATTATGTTTATCAATGCATTAATTGCAATGCATGCATGCATAAAGTACATGCATTGGTCAATTTTCTCTTAATACTTGCATGCAATGATTTAATGCACCTTGGAATCTGAACATGTGATGGAAAACAACCAAATTGAGCCTTATAAAATGGAAAAATTAAATTTTGAGATAAGCCCTATAAACCGGAAAGGAGGGAGTACATCAAGAGAAAATTGTTGACTTGAATGCGGTTACCACGCCCTAATTAATTGCTCATTAAACCAAACACGTCTAAAGTATCTCTGATGGTGGAAATGCAATGAGAGAAATGCATCATAATGAAGCGCGCCCTTTGAACTATGACGGAGGGAGGAATAGTATGAAGGTGCAAAACCAAGTACGCATATGGCCAGTCGGTCAACGCACCTCCTCTTGGCATATCAATGACATGTGGGACAGGAGTGTGAGCAAATCGATCTCAATTGACGGCAAAGAGCCAGCCCGCCGTTCCTTGAGAGAGACGAGGAGCGAGAACACACAGACGGGCTTGCACGGAGGCCAAGATATATTCGAGCATGGTTGGTTGATCGATATCATCATTACATGTTCGGCTGCCGTTTTCCGCCCTTCTCCGAAATAAACGTGTACTTTATCAGAGATTAAAAAAAAATAAGAGTACAGACGCTCCACCATGCGGTTCTAGTAGTAGTACTACTCGTACTACTAAACCTTGCGCTTGGCTCTTTGCCTCTTCGTGAAGTTGAACAATGATGGTACTCCGCATGTTGGGTACTATAGTGTATGCCTCTAACAATCTGACAACGAATGGACTCATGCATGTCCACCGAGGGTAGGTTGCATTAGTCAAAAGGCATAAGCGAGCTTCACCTTGTCTTGCAAGCTTCTCCTCGTTCTGCGAGTTGACGAGACACACCAAAAAGTAGTGCTAGTCCATACTCCCTCCTTTCCGGTTAATATGGCTTAATCTTTTCTGCGGGTAAATGAGAGCGCTTTATTCATATATAGGCATTCTTAGGACGATCATCCAAGACACTGGTCACTAGGAAGCGAGGTACCCCGCAAAAAAAGAAGTAGGAAGCGAGGTGTTTCATCAAGCCAGCTCTCGGCCACATTCAAAGTGCAGCAAGCACGGTTTGCACGAAGATGCGCCGCAAGGTTTGCTTACCTGTTTACATGCTAAATAACAAAAAAAGAGGAAATATTACCGAGCGCTCCTATTTGTAATAGGATATGAGCCAGAATTAAGCGAGAATTGTGGCGAGTGTTCCATGCAATCAACTTCCATTATCACATGTGAGAACCCTCGAAGAGAACCAAATGTGTTGAAGATTGCTTTATCACATTTTAAAAATATAATAAGAGTGCAGACGCTCCTCCATCCGGTTCCTAGTACTAGTATAGTACATACCTCTATAGGCTATAGTAGTAGTACTAGCACTACTAGTAAACTTTGCGCTTGGCTGTTCGCCTATTTAGGAAGTCGAACAATAATAGTACTAGTAGTATAGTGTATGCTTCTAGCAATTTGACACCGAATTAACTATTGCACGTCCACCACCTAAGCGAGGGAGAGCTTGCATTAGTAAAAAGTTTCTCCTTGTCCTGCGAGCCACCGCGCGCAAGCTTCTCCCGTCGTGCAACCTTCTCCTCGTTCGGCAAGTTGACGGGACACAGCAAAGTAATGCTAGTCCATACTGCCTCCTCTCTGGTTAATATGGCTTAATTTCAAACGAGATAAATACACTGTCTGTCACTGTATATTTGTAAAAATATGGTCAGTGGACTTCATAATACGCTCATTGCGCTCAATATATATATTTTCCGGTGTTTATACGGTCACTAGCTCACCCTGACTGAGTATGTGTGTGCATGCACATGTAGGTTGAGCACTTGAGCGTGACCGTGTGGGTTCCGTCGTGTGCTTGGACATGCATGCATTAGGGCGTGGCGCGCGTTTTTGCGTCCATGTGTACATGTGACGGTTGCATACACGTAGGGGGAGTACGTGTAGGGGCCACTAATGAGCAGTCAAATCACACAGTAAGTTAGTCGGAAGAAGCAACCATCACTCTTCAATGACACGTACACAATATAAAATGGTTGATATGAAGAGAAAAAGAAAACCACTATATATACACTAGCAGGAGCCTAAGCTACAAGCATGCTTGCTTAGGTTGCTCTCTTCACAAGCATAAAACGACGGTGGCCACACCGCTGGTCACATATCTGGCCTGTTCCCGCATCTGGGGGAAGGGAACAATGTTCTGCGTAGACGCGGTCGACATCGGCGAGGGAGAAAACCCACAGTCGGTGCGTCCCAATCGGGGTCACCGCGGTATGGGCTGATGCCGCTCCCAACCGCCCTTCTAGCTACAGCCCGACGTCCCAGGTAGTCCATCTTCCTTTTGGAGCCGGCTTGCTCCACTGCCATAGCTCCATCTCCATGTTGATCTTTCTCTACTTCTACTGGCTTCTACTTGTGATGAGTTTATGTCTCATGAACTAGTGCCAGTACTATTATTCTAATCACACTTCTTCAGTATCTTTGCCATCAGGGATGCTCAGGTCGATTTTAGTGGAACTGCACAAAAGCATCGTATGATCCGAGGGTTCCAGCCGTCTTTCCTTCGACAGGTTCTACCTGGCCAGGAAATTAAATCCTGTTTAGGGTTTAGGGTTTAAGTCGTAGTGACCCCATCAATAGTTTTTCTTTCGTACACGCTCTCACAACTTTTGTCTTTAGTTGTGAAGTAAATATTGGCTATGATCTGTGAATCATTGAGATGCATCAGCATGCGTGTTAGTTTTCCTTTGTATTTGATGGAATGTTGTAACGGGGCAACCTTGGAATAGGAATGAAAATGGAGTGGAAAGTTTCCGCTTTTCCAGAGAAAAAATGGAAACGGAGAGAAACCAACGTTTCGTTTCGTTGGATCGCGCCATCGAGCAAAAACCAACGTTTAAATCACGTCTGTCGTGTTCGTGTCTCACCCTCCTCCACGGCTCGACCCCACACGGTTGTGTTCGTGTTCCCGCCTGCTTGTCGATGGATCGCGCCATGGAGTACTAGCACTACTGGAAGAGATTGACGAGTTGGGGGAGGACAGCTAGCTGTAGCACGGACTCCCAAGAACTTTTTACATGCATGTTGTGGCCGGCTATTGCGACCTTTGAACGCGGAGCAGTCGTGTGCACTAGGAAGTGGCGCGGGCGACGCTCTCTCGGCCGGTGCGCCGCTTCAATGCCGGAGCCAGTGAGAGGTCGCATCTGCTCTGGCCGGGCATGAATGCGGCACTGACCGTTTCGGGCGGGAAGCACGCGCGTGTGATGAAGAGGGTTCGGGTTGGTCAGGACCGGCCGTGTCAGCGGTCCGAACGCTCGCAAACAAGAGATGCTGTATGTTAATATTGTTGCGTATATAATTAACAACATAAATAATGTGCTAGTTGGACAAATATGATTGGAGATGCAGATGGAAATGGAATTTTACGTAAACACGGATATGCATGTCTATGTCTATGCATGTGCGTGCGACGACTCTCGCAACCTGGAAGCGGGAGCGTGTTTTTGATCGAGTTTTCTTTCTGGGTACGTTAAAAGATTGTCCGCCAGTTTTCGTTTCTTTTTTCCGGGAACACACGTATTCTATTTAAAACCACTACTATGGAGAGATTTTTTACTCCATTACAGCCTCTTGTTTGATAGAGTTTCTCGCGTCTCGCTCTCTCACCCACTCCACATCAAAACAAGATGACAATGTCCACTCTATCTATGTCCTCACCGATGGTCACAGATCCGGCCGAATCCCGTCCGCTGCGGGAGGTGAGGAGGTGCAGCGTTGACATTGTCGCCGTCGGCGATTGCTACGTCTTGAGCTTGCGTTGGTTTTCCTCGAAGAGGAGAGGGTGATGCAGCAAAGTGTAGCGTAAGTATTTCCCTCAGTTTTGAGAACCAAGGTATCAATCCAGTAGGAGGCCCCTCAAAAGTCCCACGCACCTACACAAACAAACTGAGAACTCGCAACCAACACAATTAAAGGGGTTGTCAATCCCTTCACGGCCACTTGCGAAAGTGAGCTCTAATAAAGATAGTATGATAAGATAAATATATTTTTGGTATTTTATAAGATAGATGCAAAAAGTAAAGATGCAAATCAAGTAGATGGAAAGCAAATATTATAAGAGATAGACCCGGGGGCCCTAGGTTTCACTAGAGGCTTCTCTCAAGATAGCATAAGTATTACGGTGGGTGAACAAATTACTGTCGAGCAATTGATAGAAAAACGCATAGTTATGAGATTATCTAGGCATGATCATGTATATAGGCATCACGTCCATAACAAGTAGACCGGCTCTTGCCTGCATCTACTACTATTACTCCACACATCGACTGCTATCCAACATGCATCTAGAGTATTAAGTTCATAAGAATAGAGCAATGCATTAAGCAAGATGACATGATGTAGAGGGATAAACACATGCAATATGATATAAACCCCATCTTGTTATCCTCGATGGCAACAATACAATACGTGTCTTGCAACCCTTTCTGTCACTGGGTAAGAACACCGCAAGATTGACCCCAAAGCTAAGCACTTCTCCCATGGCAAGAAAGATCAATCTAGTAGGCCAAACCAAACTAATAATTCGAAGAGACTTGCAAAGATAACTCAATCATACATAAAAGAATTCAGAGAAGATTCAAATATTATTCATAGATAAACTTGATCATAAACCCACAATTCATCGGATCTCGACAAACACACCGCAAAAAGAGATTACATCAAATAGATCTCCACAAGAGAGGGGAGAACATTGTATTGAGATCCAAAAAGAGAGAAGAAGCCATCTAGCTAATAACTATGGACCCGTAGGTCTGTGGTAAACTACTCACAACTCATCGGAGGGGCAAGGATGTTGATGTAGAGGCCCTCCATGTTTGGTTCCCCCTCCGGCAGAGTGCCGGCAAGGGCTCCAAGATGGGATCTCACGGATACAGAAGGTTACGACGGTGGAAATTGTGTTTCGTGGTGCTTCTGGATGTTTTCGGGGTACGTAGGTATATATAGGAGGAAGAAGTACGTCGGTGGCCGCCCACGGGGCCCACGAGACAGGGGGGTCACGCCCTACGGGGGGGGGGGGGGGCGCCCTCCTATCTCGTGGGGCCCTCGGAGCTTTCTTGACTTGCACTCCAGGCTCTCTGGATCAGATTTGTTCCCAAAATAACGCTCCCGAAGGTTTCATTCCGTTTGGACTCTGTTTGATATCCCTTTTCTTCGAAATACTGAAATAGGCAAAAAACAACAATATGGGCTGGGCCTCCGGTTAGTAGGTTAGTCCCAAAAATGATATAAATGTGTAAAATAAAGCCCATAAACATCCAAAAGAGGTAATATAATAGCATGGAACAATAAAAAATTATAGATACATTGGAGACGTATCAAGCATCCCCAAACTTAATTCCTGCTCGTCCTCGAGTAGGTAAATGATAAAAAAATAAATTTTTGATGTGGAATGCTACCTAGCATAATTCATAATGTAATTTTCTTTATTGTGGCATGAATGTTCAGACCCAAATGAATACAAAATAAAAGTTCATATTGACATAAGAAATAGTAATACTTCAAGCTTACTTATCAAAGTAATCATGTCTTCTCAAAATAACATGGCTAAAGAAAGTTATCCCTACAAAATCATATAGTCTGGCTATGCTCTATCTTCATCACACAAAGTATTTAATCATGCACAACCCCGATGACAAGCCAAGCAATTGTTTCATACTTTAATAATCTCAAACTTTTACAACCCCGATGACAAGCCAAGCAATTGTTTCATACTTTAATAATCTCAAACTTTTTCAACTTTCACGCAATACATGAGTGCGAGCCATGGACATAGCACTATATGTGGAATAGAATGGTGGTTGTGGAGAAGACAAAAAGGGAGAATATAGTCTCACATCAACTAGGCGTATCAATGGGCTATGGAGATGCCCATTAATAGATATCAATGTGAGTGAGTAGGGATTGCCATGCAACAGATGCACTAGAGCTATAAATATATGAAAGCTCAACAAAATAAGCTAAGTGGGTGTGCATCCAACTCGCTTGCTCACGAAGACCTAGGGCACTTTGAGGAAGCCCATCATTGGAATATACAAGCCAAGTTCTATAATGAAAAATTCCCACTAGTATATGAAAGTGACAACATATGAGACTCTCTAACATGAAGATCATGGTGCTATTTTGAAGCACAAGTGTGGAAAAGAGATAGTAGCATTGTCCCTTGTCTCTTTTTCTCTCATTTTATTTTTTTTCTTTTCTTTTTTCTCTTTTTTTCCTTTTTTTTCTTTGGCCTTTTTTTCTTTTGGCCTCTCTCCCTTTTTTCTTTTCTTTTTTTTTCTTTTTGTAAAGTCAGAAGTCTCATCCCAACTTGTGGGGGAATCATAGTCTTCATCATCCTTTCCTCACTGGAACAATGCTCTAGTAATGAAGATCATCACACTTTTATGGATTTACAACTCAAAGCTAGAACAAGATATGACTCTATATGAATGCCTCCGGCGATGTACCGGGATATGCAATGTATCAAGAGCGACATGTATGAAAATTATGAAGGTGGCCTTGCCACAAATACAATGTCAACTACATGATCATGCAAAAAGCAATATGACAAAAGTAGTGCGTGTCATATGAACGGAACGGTGGAAAGTTGCAAGGCAATATATCTCGGAATGGCTATGGAAATGCCATAATAGGTAGGTAAGGTGGCTATTTTGAGGAAGGAGTATGGTGGGTATATGGTACCGGCGAAAATTGCACGGTACAAGAGAGGCTAGCAATGGTGGAAGGGTGAAAGAGTGCGTATAATCCATGGACTCAACATTAATCAAAAGAACTCATATACTTGTTGCAAAAATTTAGAGGTCATCAAAAACCAAAGTACTACGCGCATGCTCCTAGGGGGATAGATTGGTAGGAAAAGACCATCGCTCGTCCCCGACCGCCACTCATAAGGAAGACAATCAATAAATAAAATTGTGCTCCAACTTCATCACAAAGCGGTTCACCATACGTGCATGCTATGGGAATCACAAACTTCAACACAATAATTCTTTAAATTCATAATCACCCAACTAGTATGACTTTAATATCACTACCTCCATATCTCAAAACAATTATCAAGCATCAAATTGATCATAGCATCCAATTCACTTCTCTATGATAGTTTTTATTATACCCAACTTGGATGCTCATCATTCTAGGACCAACTTTATGATCATAGCAAATACCATGCTGTTCTAAAAGACTCTCAAAATGATATAAGTGAAGCATGAGAGACTAGCAATTTCTTCAAAATTAAGACACCACCGTGCTCTAAAAGATATAAGTGAAGCACTAGAGCAAAAACTATTAAGCTCAAAAGATAGAAGTGAAGCACATAGAGTATTCTAGCAAATTCTAATCAAATAGGCTTCTCCCAAAAGGTGTGTACAGAAAGGATGATTGTGGTAAACTAAAAAGCAAAGACTAATATAATACACGATGCTCCAAGCAAAACACATAACATGTAGCGAATAAAAATATAGCTCCAAGTAAAGTTACCAATGAACGAAGAGGAAAGAGGGGATGCCTTCCCGGGGCATCCCCAAGCTTAGGCTTTTGTCTATTCTTGAATATCTTGGGGTGCCATGGGCATCCCCAAGCTTAGGCTCTTGCCACCCTTTATTCCATAGTCCATAAAAGCTTTACCCAAAACTTGAAAACTTCACAACACAAAACTCAATAGGAAATCTTATAAGCTCCGTTAGTGAAAGAAAACAAAACCACCACATAAGGTACTGTAATGAACTCATTCTTTATTTATATTTGTGTTAAACCTACCATATTCCAACTTCTTTATGGTCTATAAACTAATTTACTAGCCACATATGCATTGAAATAAGCAAACAACACACGAAAAGCAGAACCTGTCAAAAACAGAACAGTCTGTAGCAATCTGTAACTAACGCAAACTTCTGGAACTCTAAAAATCCTACAAAACTAGGAAGTCCTGGAAAAATTGTCTATTGAACAGCAGCAAAAAGAATCAACGCAAAAGCACGTTCCTGTGATTTAACAAAATTATATTCGTGCGTGCAAAGTTTCTGTTTTTCAGCAGAATCAACTCAACTATCATCGTAGGTTATCCTATAGGTTCTACTTGGCACAAACACTAATTAAAAGATAAAAACACATCTAAACAGAAGGTAGATGCAATATTTATTACTAAACAGGAGCAAAAACAAAAAACATAAAGAAAATTGGGTTGCCTCCCAACTAGCGCTATCGTTTAACGCCCCTAGCTAGGCATAAAAACAAAGATAGATCTAACGAGTGGCAACTTTGGCACTAAATTCATAAGTAGCACGCATGATAGATTCATAAGGTAATTTAACTTTCTTTCTTGGAAAGTGCTCCGTGCCTTTCTTTAATGGAAATTGGAATCTAATATTCCCTTCCTTCATATCAATAATCACACCAATCGTTCTAAGGAAAGGTCTACCAAGAATAATAGGGCAAGAAAGATTGCAATCTATATCAAGAACGATAAAATCTACGGGCACCAAATTTCTATTTGCAACAATAAGAACATCATTGATCCTTCCTATAGGCTTTTTAATGGTGGAATCCTCAAGGTGCAAATTTAAAGAGCAATCATCAAGATCATGGAAACCTAGAATATCACATAAAGTTTTCGGAATCGTGGAAACACTAGCACCCAAATCACACAAAGCAAAACACTCATAATCTTTAATTTTAATCTTTATAGTAGGTTCCCACTCATCATTAAGTTTTCTAGGTATAGATACTTCCAAATTAAGTTTTTCATCATAAGATTGCATCAAGGCATCAACAATATGTTTGGTAAAAGCTTTGTTTTGAATATAAGCATGAGGAGAATTAACAACGGATTGCAACAAGGAAATATAACCTTTTAAAGAGAAATTATAATAATCAAATTCCTTGAAATCCGAGATAGTAAGTTCACTATTATTAGAAGTAGAGGATTCTCCAATCTAACTTTTACCAAATTTAACATCAAGATCTAAAGACTCCGAATTTTTGGGATGCCTTCTAGGAAAAGTTGATTCATCATCACTCCCATAATCATCAAAATTCATATTGCAAAACATAGATCTAATCGGAGACGCATCAATAACTTTAAGATCCTCATCATTATTTTCATTAAGACTAGAAGAACACGCTTTTATAAAGCTTTCTTTTTTAGCACGCAATCTAGCGGTTCTTTCCTTGCACTCGTCAATGGAAATTCTCATTACTTTGAGAGACTCATTGATATCATGCTTAGGAGAAGAAGATCCAAGTTTAAGAGAATTAACATCAAGCGAAAGTCTATCAACGTTCCTAGCCAAATCATCAACTTTGAGCAATTTTTCTACAAGCAAGGCATTAAAATTCTTTTGAGAAATCATAAATTCTTTCACACTATTCTCAAAATCAGAGGGCATATTATTAAAATTACCATAAGAATTATTGTAGGAATTTCCATAATTATTAGAGGGATTACTAGGGAACGGTCTAGCATTAACATTTCCTATATAAGAATTGTTTCCAAAACTATTCCTACCAACAAAATTCACATCCATAGACTCATTATTATTCAATCAAGGAAGACAAAGGCATATCATTGGGATCAAGGGGAGTATTTTTAGTAGAAAACATCTTCATAAGTTCATCCATCTTACCACTCAAAATATTAATTTCTTCTATAGCATGCACTTTTTTACTAGAAGATCTTTCGGTGTGCTATTGAGAATAATTAGCCATAATATGATCAAGAAATTTTGTAGCATCTCCTAACGTGATTTCCATAAACGTGCCTCCCGTGGCCGAATCTTAGAGATTTCTAGAAGCAAAGTTCAAACCGGCATAAATTTTTTGTATGATCATCCATAAATTCAAACCATGAGTAGGGCAATTGCGAAGCATCAATTTCATTCTTTCCCAAGATTGGGCAACATGCTCATGATCAAGTTGTTTAAAATTCATAATATCGTTCCTAAGAGTGATGATCTTAGCGGGCGGAAAATACTTAGAGTTAAAAGCATCTTTGCACTTGTTCCAAGAATGAATACTATTTTTAGGCAAAGACGAAAACCAAACTTTAGCATGATCTCTAAGTGAAAACGGAAATAACTTCAATTTAACAATATCATTATCCGTATCTTTCTTCTTTTGCATATCACACAAATCAACAAAAAATTTTAGATGAGTAGCGACATCTTCACTAGGAAGGCCGGCAAATTGATCTTTCATAACAAGATTCAACAAAGCGGTATTGATTTCACAAGACTCAACATCATTAAGAGGAGCAATCGGAGTACTAAGGAAATCATTATTATTGGTATTCAAGAAGTCACACAACTTGATATTATCTTGTGCCATGGCAACAAGTAATCCAACACACAAGCAAACAGAAAAATGGCAAGCAAAAAGAGAGGAGGAGATTGGGAAAGAGAGGGTGAACAAAACGACAAGGGTAAAGTGGGGGAGAGGAAAATGAGAGGCAAATGGCAAATAATGTAAATGCGAGGGAGATGGGTTTGTGATGGGTACTTGGTATGTCTTGACTTGAGCGAAGACCTCCCCGGCAACGGCGCCAGAAATCCTTCTTGCTACGTCTTGATCTTGCGTTGGTTTTCCTCGAAGAGGAGAGGGTGATGCACCAAAGTGTAGCGTAGGTATTTCCCTCAGTTTTGAGAACCAAGGTATCAATCCAGTAGGAGGCTCCTCAAAAGTCCCACGCACCTACACAAACAAACTGAGAACTCGCAACCAACACAATAAAGGGGTTGTCAATACCTTCACGGCCACTTGCGAAAGTGAGATCTAATAAAGATAGTATGATAAGATAAATATATTTTTGGTATTTTATAAGATAGATGCAAAAAGTAAAGATGCAAATAATGTAGATGGAAAGCAAATATGATAAGAGATAGACCCGGGGGCCATAGGTTTCACTAGATGCTTCTCTCCAGATAGCATAATTATTACGGTGGGTGAACAAATTATTGTTGAGCAATTGATATAAAAGCGCATAGTTATGAGATTATCTAGGCATGATCATGTATATAGGCATCACGTCCATAACAAGTAGACCGACTCCTGCCTGTATCTACTACTATTACTCCACACACCGACTGCTATCCAGCATGCATCTAGAGTATTAAGTTCATAAGAACAGAGCAACGCATTAAGCAAGATGACATGATGTAGAGGGATAAACACATGCAATATGATATAAACCCCATCTTGTTATCCTCGATGGCAACAATCCATGTCTTGCAACCCTTTCTGTCACTGGGTAAGAACACCGCAGGATTGAACCCAAAGCTAAGCACTTCTCCCATGGCAAGAAAGATCAATCTAGTAGGCCAAACCAAACTGATAATTCGAAGAGACTTGCAAAGATAACTCAATCATACATAAAAGAATTCAGAGAAGATTCAAATATTATTCATAGATAAACTTGATCATAAACCCACAATTCATCAGATCTCGACAAACACACCGCAAAAAGAGATTACATCGAATAGATCTCCACAAGAGAGGGGGAGAACATTGTATTGAGATCCAAAAAGAGAGAAGAAGCCATCTAGCTAATAACTATGGACCCGTAGGTCTGTGGTAAACTACTCACAACTCATCGGAGGGGCAAGGATGTTGATGTAGAGGCCCTCCATGGTTGCTTCCCCCTCCAACAGAGTGCCGACAAGGGCTCCAAGATGGGATCTCGCGCATACAGAAGGTTACGGCGGTGGAAATTGTGTTTCGTGGTGCTCCTGAATGTTTTCGGGGTACGTAGGTATATATAGGAGGAAGAAGTACGTCGGTGGCCGCCTGAGGGGCCCGCGAGACAGGGGGCGCGCCCTACAGGGGGGGCACCCTCCTATCTCGTGGGGACCTTGGAGCTTTCTTGACTTGCACTCCAGGCTCTCTGGATCAGATTTGTTCCAAAAATAACGCTCCCGAAGGATTCATTCCGTTTGGACCCCGTTTGATATTCCTTTTCTTTGAAATACTGAAATAGTAGGTTAGTCCCAAAAATGATATAAATGTGTAAAATAAAGCCCATAAACATCCAAAAGAGGTAATATAATAGCATGGAACAATCAAAAATTATAGATATGTTGGAAACGTATCAGCGATGGAGCATGCCGATGAACACCGTCCTCTCAGAGCCGGCGCTGGCACGGACGAAGGTCCTTCACACCCTTGTTCGCTGGCGTCGTGTGTGCAGATCCCGCCCGCCCGCCTAAACGACATCTCGCCCACCTGAGGTATAACTTCTTGTACTGGTCCAGCTCCCCAGGTCGCTGCGTGCAGGCTTTCTTCTATGCGACTACTCCCCAGCTCCCCATGTATAGTAGCTAGGGTTTGCCGGCTGGTCCAACATCACCTACTATTATAGAGGAAATGCCACTCGAAAAGTTGTCCTGATTTATGCCTCGGTGGAGGTATACATGTTGTTTCGACAAAAAGTACATGGTGGTTGTGCGGTCATTGTCCATATGCTCCTATTGCTGCTGCTAATCTAATACTATCACTGGTTAAATGAAGAAATTCTTTTTTTCTCGGGTATCCTGGTTTAGTTCCCATCAAGATAATTATGATGCTTTTGTTTGTTGGTGTACTTTTCATTAATTCTTATTAACAATTGAGATGTCGTTGCTAATCTTGTAAAACAAAGTAACAACACTATATCCTTTTTTTATATTTTTGGAAACAGCGATGCGTATCTCCATGTCCGGGCATGTCTTCCTCAATTTTAGTGGAACTGCACAAAATTGGATGGCCATTGTTGTTCCACCTCACTGTCCTCTTCCATGTGGTTCTTCCTTCCTCGAGCTTGATTACTGAGAAGAAATAGACCACAATGAGGATTTGTCGAACTTCATAGGTGCCTCACCCAAACTTGATGCCAAATGGATGAATGCATCACCATGATGACCTATCGATGCTCATGGTTGCGCCTCATGGTTGCATCGGCTGGTGAAGCTGATCGATTTTTAATGAAAAACAAGTTGTCTTCCATCAGTGCTCTTTGCTTGTTACGCACAAAGATGATATCCTTCGTCAGTTCACCTTGGTTGTGTTGGAGACACAGTCGTCTTTCACGTTGGTGCAATTTTATCACACAATTGGCTATGAACCAAATGTTTCCTCGAAGAAGGATCGACGTTCGTACTAAGAGCATAAGTTTTGTATTGATTTCTAAGCCTTCTCACAACTTTGTCTCCAGCTCCCCTGTAATTTTATTTGTCCAGCTATTAACTTTGATTTAAAAAATGGTGTGGACTAAAAACCCGGATGGACGTAGTAGCCCTCCATTTTTATTTACTCCGCATATTAGATTTGACTGAAGTCAAACTTTGTAATACTCTCAAACCTTTCAGATAATTAAAATTAAAATTATTTATTTGTACACACTCTCACACGTTTCCGATAATTTGGTGCATGTGTGGTTGTTCACTTAAGGGAGGGTAGTGTACCGCACGTGAAGGACAGGAAGTGCGACCAGGACGCGTGGATCATTAGTTCATCGGAAGTAGTAGTAGTTTTCTTCATTGTACGTTAAATAAAGAGTTTCGTTTCATACTTACACAATTTAAAATGATTGTTATGGAGAGAATAAGAAAACCACTCCACTATATATTAGTCGTATACACGAGTACTATATGGACGCAACTTCATTGACTTAGTGCACCTGCCTTTGGGTTTATGACAGGTGGGCCCAAAATGTGGCTGGCTCACCTGTCATACAGCCAAAAGCAGGCGCAGTTAAGGCACCGGAGCTCAATCCATACTATAGTAGTATATATAGAAGCTGGAGCCTCAGCGCTTGTTTGCTAGGGTTTGCACTCTCCACACTCTCACCGCACTACATATATATATACACACTGGAGGCTCAACGTTCATTTGCTAGGGTTTGCTATATTCACAGTCTCGCACCCTCTCTTCACCAGATCTAAACAAGAATGCGTTGGCCTCTTGTCTCTCTCTCCTCCCCTCACAGTTGGTGAAGGAGGCGTCCGGATCTCGTCGCACCGGGAAGGGGAGGAGGTGCAGCATTCACTCTATCGCCTTCGGCGAGGGAGGCAATCCACTGCCAGCTGTGCTGTTCTCTTTCACCCAGGGCCTGTGCGGGAGGGCCACCGACCCCTTCCTCGTCGTTGTCGTACATAGTGTGGGCAGATCCGGCATCCCGCCGCACGCCTTGCCACATCCCGACGACCCTAAGGTATAAGTTTCTTTGAAACCGTCGTTGCTCTAGCTGCATGTGGATCTTTTTCGATCTGTAGTCGAATCTAGGTCTTGGTGCAAAGAGGAAAGAAGGGTGCCGTGGGCTGGAGCAAGAATCTAGGACATGTTTCAATGAGGAAAGGAGGGACGGAAAGTAGTATAGACTGGCTATCCAGCCGCTTTGTTGGTCGAAAAGGGAAAAAGGGGGTAACCCAGTACACACATCTGTAAGGAACCGATCTCTTTGTTGAAAAGGGGAAGAAACTGGGGGTCGCGTAGTTTGTGCAGGACTAGATTTGCTGTCCTCACATAGGAAAAAGGTTCAAAGAGAACAAATATGGGACCATCGTATATATGCTGCTTGTCTACATACTCTGCATCACCAATTTATACGTGTGGATGCACATGGTGCTAGCATGTCCCATACATCTATTTTGCTATTATTAATCTAAGAATGCTGCCGGAAAATTGAAGCAATGGCACTGTTAAAAGTAAATTACATTTTTTAATGAATGTTGTTTTAAGACAATGTCTCTATTAATATGAATCAATGCAACCATTTTAGAAATGCTACTATCCTACTTTGTTTTCCATCCAAGATAAGTTAGATGCTTCTTTCTGTCACCATTTGTTTCATCCTCCTTTATCGGCAAGTAATTGTTTCCTTTTTTGCCTCTGTTAAAATAGGGGTATCTATTCAACTTGTTGCTATTGCGACATTTCGCTTCGCTACTCTAAACACTTTGCTTGATTTCAGTGCAACTGCACAAAATGAGATTGGATTTCCTATTCGTGTTGGCAGATTCATACATTATCTTGTGTGCGTCATGACAGGTTGGTACTTGCCTTCATCCACATGATCGTGCAGTGTGTTTTGAGATGCTGTGCTACTTGTATTGGTACTTTTTTAAATAAATGTTGGATTGAAGCTATTGTATTGCTCTCTTTTCCCATTAAGTAGTGAACAAAAATGGTACCAACCCAGACATGATGCTTGTTGCTTTGTTACAACAAACTCTGCATCACCCCCTTTATAAGTAGATGTAAGCACATGGTGTTGTTGCGCCCACTCTCCCCTGGAACTGTTTATGCTTTTTGTTAATCTAATGCCGCTGGTAAAATTAAGCATTGCCACTCTCAAGATTAACTACTAAATCTTATTTTAAAACTGCAACACTTGTTAGGGATTGGCGGGATTACCATTTTTGTGGCCGCATGTTTCATCCTCATTTATTAGCCAGTAATTGATTCCTTTGTTGCCTCTGTTTAGACAGGGATATCTATTCAACTTGTTGCTATTGCGACATTTTGCTTCGCGTCCTAATATGGTACTATCCTGCTTTGTAGTTCTTTCTACATGTTTAACCAAGGTATTGTTAAGATAATGTCTCTGTTAAAATGAATCAGTTGCATTGTTTTAGGAATGGTACTTTTCTGCTCTGTCGTTCTATATACATGTTGAAACAAGGCATTGTTATGATAATGTCTCAATCAATATGAATGAATCACACTGATGGAGAATTGCTACTCTCCTGCTTTGTCTCCCATTAAGATAAGATAGATCAGTAGGTGCTTTTCTTCTGGGAGTACAAGTCATCAACCGTTATTTCTCAGTAATTGTTTCCATTATACCTATTGTTGCTTACAGGGATATCAAAATTAAAGCTTGGTTTTATTCCGACTTCGATTTTAGTTGAACTACACAAAAGGAGCCAATGTGTCCAAGGCAAACTGCTGCATTACTGGGTCCAGTTGGTCATTCCACTTTGCAGAAAGAAGCAGTCACTGTTTGCGCTACATTACAGAAGGAATGACCGAGAAGCTTTACAGAGTATTATTAGACGCTGGTGACATGACTAGTCTGCAGAGAGCATTGGCAATTCTACAACACATGGAGTGCACTGGGTAAAAAGTGCCCAAACAAGTACAAGAAGCCACGATAGGACTCCACGTTCATAGGCATTACATATTTTGAATGGGAAAAGCTTGTCAAAGTTTAATCATTGATGTTAGCAAGAAAACGTTAGTTTAATACATTAGAATTGGAAAACCTTGTGAAAATTTTCTCATTGATGTTAGCCAGAAGACATGCATTTGATATTTTTGAGTGGGACGCCCTTGCTGTTAGCAGCGTCGATTGTTTTTTTTCCTATTCCCGTGTTCAGTTTAGAAGTAAATAGTTACTCTGCTGAGATATTCCTGTGTTAAGAGTTTGTTCTGAATATTGTCTATGTAATGCCAGGCCTTGTGTTTGATTGCAAATTTGAGCTTGGAATGTTGTGGCATGCGGCATCACGAGCTGTTCACCGTGCCTCCTGAGAATAATGCTTCGTATTGTTTTGCATGTCGATCTAATGCTAGTGATTTGATTGTTAAGAAGATCATCCTCTTCTGTTGTTTCCGTGCTTAAGAAGTTCATCGTCTTATGTTTCATTCATAGCCTATACGACAAGGCGGGTAGGTTAGACATGAAACCATATGATCTTCTGACCAACTCATCATATTAGGCCGTGATTAGATCATCGTTTTCCAATGTAGGTTAGACGTGAAACCATATGATCTTCCGACCAACTCATCATATTAGGCCGTGATTGGATCATCGTTTTCCAACCAAAACCGCTTGTAAAACTGACGCTTGTAAATAAAAGCAGATGGTCTCGGGCGAAGCTCTTGGTTGGTCGATTTTGCCTAGTAAAATATACACTGGTCTCTCAAATTACACGCGTAACCCATCGCTTTTACTTACAGACCTCGGGCCCTCGGTTTCATTACGCCTGTATTTTACGCATTGTTTCCGATGACGAGTAAATTACACTTGTATGTTAATACATGTGTGAAATAAACTAGAGCTCCCAAGCGCGGCCTTACCGTTTCATGCCGTCTCAGTTTCTCGAAGGTGCTCATAAGTGTCCGATGATCCTAGCTTCCTGAATGAGCAACAGGCGCTGTATCAGACCATCCGTAGGGCCCGCGAGGCCCTCTCCGCCGTCCTTCGAGTTGTTGCGCTCGCCGTGGCGCCGGGCATTGTTAACATCGTCAACGAACATGAGGATTCAGGAGATGACTTTATTTTGACTGGATGACACTAGGGACCCACTAGGGCCATAGCCGTACGTACGCAGGTGCCTCCTTATTATGTATAACTATATTTTTTCCTTCCTCGTGGCTTCCTGACATCACGGTCCCACACCATTGTCAACCTATGTAGTCAATATAAACGAGAGAATTGCACAAGGTGCAGCCGACAGCTGGGACTAAGCAGCTCAAGCAGTATTTGTGTTTTTGAGGCGTGAGCACTGCAGAGTTTTTCGTGGTGATGATTTTGTTGTTGTTCAGAGGAGAGCAAGGTATTAACTGGGCGGGCTGTGGCCCGTCTAGCCCAGGCCAGATATCCAGCCCAGATATTAATTTTTTCAATATGAAAATGGCTAGCCCAACTATACGTTTTTTGAGGAATACCCCGGCAAGGTCAACTTGTTATTCTCCGCCCCGCTGTGCTGCAAATCTTTCCTAGGAGGGATGCATTAGGCTTAACAGGAAAATGAGCTTTAAAAAATAATAAATGGGATGTAATTATAAAAACTGGGCAGTAACTATAAAAAATGCACCAAACACGAAGTTAGTTTATAAAATATTATATATGTATTTTGAAAATATTAATTTTTCATTATTGCGCGCGCAATGTTTCGTTGGATTTTTACGTAATACAAATTTATATTTAATCTGACTAGAAATTTCGGGATAAAAATATTTCGGATCCCATCAAAATGTGGCAGATTTTATTGAATTCTGTCTTCAACGGTTGGTTGAAATTATTAATCGTTATCCTAACTAGAAAATGGGCTGTACTTTTAACAAACTGTAAATGGGCTGTAGTAAATTCCATTAGAATTCAAAAATGGGCTGTACATTCTTACAAATCGCAAATGGGCTATAAGTTCTCTAGCACACACTTGTGGGCCTACTAAGTTGATGCGTCCCCTAAAAAAGATAAGTTGACGCGTATGCAAGGCTTTGTCAACTTATTATAGTCAACACACGTTTCTAGCAGCGGTGGCCGTTGGATGTCTATCCAACGGATGTCGTGCTTCTTCTT
Organism: Triticum aestivum; assembly: GCF_018294505.1. Classification (NCBI taxonomy): domain Eukaryota; kingdom Viridiplantae; phylum Streptophyta; class Magnoliopsida; order Poales; family Poaceae; genus Triticum; species Triticum aestivum. Next base: position 120,363,190 of record NC_057810.1, read on the forward strand.
CAATGTCGGATATTCTTAGCTTTGGCCGCCCAAAAAATGATTCCTCCCCCTGACATCTTGGGCGCACCGTTTCGGAGGCTGACCTGTGGGCCTACTAAGTTGGCGCGTACCAAGGGCTTTGTCAACTTAGTCAATATAAACGATTCTAGCTTCAGTGACCGTACGATGTCCATCCAACGGCCGTAGTGCTTCTTCAACCTCTGGTCTTCTTGCTCCAGCCTCCCAAAGCAGCGCCGGTCGTGCCGCCTACTCCTACCTCTCGTGGTCGGCTGTGCTGCCGCGGAGGCCTCACCGCCCCCATACCACTCCCACCGCTGGCCAAGCTATCCCTCCACTCACCCACACCCCCTGTTATTCTGCGGCGACGACAGCCTCACACCGCAGCCGAACCAGTGAACCCTCGTACTCCTCTCCGTGTGGGCATTCACTGCCGCGTCTTCCCCGGCTCCGCGTCATCCCCTTCCTAGGCCTCGCCGTCGTCCACCGCTGTGGTGCTCTCGGCGCGGCGTGGGCAATGTGGTGAACATCCATCGGAAGAGTACTGTACATGGAGAGGTTGACATCTGGGTCCACGATAGCCGCAAGGAAGTGCCTCCTTATTACGAGCAAAATAATTATTCCTCCACCTGACAGCAGGGACCCACCGGACGGGCCACCATATTTCAGAAAAAAAATGTTTCCCCCTGACTGCTGGGAACCACTCGACGGGCCACCGTATTTCATGAAAAAAACGTCCCCCCTGACTGCTGGGACCCACCGGACAGGCCATCGTATTTCGTGAAAAAACATTCCCCCCGCTGTCAGCTCGGACCCACCGGAAGTGCCTCCTTATTACGCACAAAAAAATGAATACTCCCCCTGCTAGCTGGGACCCACCATGTTGGGAGGCTGACTTGTGGGCCTACTAAGTTGACTGGGACGGAGGCCTTTGTCAACTTTAGTCAATATGAACGATTCTAGCTCCAGTGACCGTACGATGTCCATCTAACGGCCGTAGTGCTTCTTCAACCTCTGATCTTCTTGCTCCAGCCACCCAAAGCAGCGCTGATCGTGCCGCATGCTCCTGCCTCCCGTGGCCGGCTGTGATGCCGCAGAGGCCTCACCGCCTCCTACTACTCCCACCGCTGGCCAAGCCATCCCTCTACTCACCCACACCCCCCTGTTATTCTGCGGCGACGGCAGCCTCACACCGCAGCCAAACCAGTGAACCCTCATACTCCTCTCCACGTGGGCATCCACTGCCGTGTCTTCCCCGGCTCCACGTCGTCCCCTTCCTAGGCCTCGCCATCGTGGTCTCGGCGCGGCGTGGTTAATGTGGTCAACGACCGACTTCCATCGGAAGAGTACTATACGTCAAGAGGCTGATAGCTGGGTCCACGACAGCCGCAAGGAAGTGCCTCCTTATTACGAGCAAAATAACTATTCCTCCACCTGACAACGGGGACCCATCGGGCGGGCCACCGTACTCTGTGAAAAAAATGTTTCCCCACTGACTACTGGGACCCACCAGGTAAATCTTTGCACGCAAGGAAGTGCGTCCGAGAAAAAATGATTCGCCCCCCTAACTGCTGGGACCCACCAGCTACATCTTCGCACGCAAGGAAGTGCGTCCGGGCAAAAAAAACGATTTGTTCCCCTGAATGCTGGGACCCACCATCTACATCTTCGCACGCAAGGAAGTGCCTGACAGTTGGGACCCACCTGGTCGAAGCGTACATAGCATTGTCATTCTGGTCACAAACATGTACGTACATACTGGTGGATGTAGAGGCGCACATGTGTCGTAGTAGAGGCGCGCATGTAGCATGTACACGTATGTACAACGGCCAGGGTGCAAGAAAGAAAATACGGCCACGTACGTACATACGGGTGGGGTCTCGAATGCCTACTCGCGCATACGTACGACCAGGGCTCGTGTACATGGCTGGGTCGGAACGGAGAAACTGCGTCGTCGTCGTGTTCATGGGGAGGCAACGGAAAGTGTCGTGTTCATCGGGAGGCAACAGAACACGTGGGAGCTAACCGGCTTGGACGGAACAAGCGATGGAAACGAGGCCTGGCGTAACGCAGAACGGAGGAAACAGCCTTGTGTTTGACCGGCCACGTTCGAAACGGGGTCCTGTTCATCAAGAGGGGTCTAGCATACCGCAAAAGGGAGAAAACGGACTTGTGTTGGACCTTCGACGGTCGAAACGGGGTCCTGTTGATCGGGAGGGGTGTGGCGTACCGCAAAACGGACGAAGCGGACTTGTGTTGGAGCGCTACGGTCGAAATAGGGGTCCTGTTCGTCGGGATGGGTGTGGTGTACAGCAAAACGCGACTCCATGGGATACTGTTGATCTCCACCGTCGACCTCCTCCAGCCTCCACGGGCTATTGTTCATCCACCATCGACCTCCTCCAGCCTCCACCTGCGACTGTTCATCCACGGGCTCCTGTTCATCCAGCCTCCACCGCACGCTACTCCACCGGCTACTGTTCAACCACCCCTCTCCACGGGCTCCTGTTCAACCACCCCTCCACGGGCTACTGTTCATCCACCCCTCCACCATACACTATTCATCTAGCCCTCCATGGGGTCATCCTATTCATCCAGCCCTCCACGGGGTCCTCTTGATCCAGCCCCAACCAGCTCGATTGATCGGCCTCCTGTTCATCCAGAGGCAACGCCACGGGGTCCTGTTCATCCACCCCCACCGCTCACTGTTCATCCACCCCCCTGCAACGCTCACTGTTCATCCAAAGGTAGCATCGATCGGCTCCAGTTAGCAGCAGTAGTGAAGGAATCGCTCGATCGGGTTCAGTTAATAGCCATCGATTGATCGCTCGGGTTCAGTAACGCGTAGCCTGTAGTGCAATCGCTTGGGTTCTGTTAGGCGACGCCTCGCTCGGGTTCAGTTAGAGCCCAACGCCTTGCACACAAGCGCGTACATGTACGAGACAAACGTGCATCGCTCGGCCCTCGACCACCCACCGTAACCGGAAACTCACCGAAATTTTCCTCACCCTCGTTTCTACCACGGTTTTTTCCATCATGGACGGCCCAAAGAATGTCATGCAGCTGCGTTTCCGGCCTGCCCAGGACAAAAAGCCCATTTTCTGTCATGATTTTTTGTCATAGAAGTAGGAGCCCACCACATCTATGATGATACCGGGTTTTGTCACAATTATCGTCATAGAAGTGTCATAAGTATGACAGAAAAAAATTTCGTTTGGCCCAAAATGTCACGGATGTGTATTTTTTTGTAGTGCTCTGCAAAAACATAAATTAAGCAACGTGAGTACAAAGGTACTCATTAAGACTTACATCAGATCCTATCATACATGCAATAGTATCAAGAAGGAAATGTGGGTTTAGTTTGAAGCAAGCCAGCTTTGACTCAGTGGCTATCCCGTTCTATGACTACGAGTAACTTCTTTGAGGTGAGATAGCACACACGAGTCCACAAATCAAGAAACGATAAACCACTATGGATTCTTTCGCGTCTCCCTACAAGAAGGCCATCCATAGCACTCACACTTGTCTTGAGCATTTTAGAGTATCCAATTCAAGTTGTTTATGTACCACGTAAGCATCCAAGAAGTCCATATCCGCGAACCAGGCTATTCGAATAGATCATGTTAACTCTGCAGGGGTGTACTTCTTCACACACGCTCTCGCCACTTACCGCCATGTACACATCATGTATCTCAGCAACCTTCAAGTGTAAGCCTGGCGAGGGTGTCGGCCACGACCTGACTAACCACGCAAGACCCTAGTCCAGGTTTATCGCCTATTCGGGTTCTATTTGCAAGGGAGACCTAACGATGTTTCCTTTACGGCCCCAAACGATGTGAGCGCGGTTTCCAAGCCCACCATCTGGGTGCCACTTGGTACACCGTGCCACCTGTGCCTAGTCTGTCCCAAGCCCACCCTGCCGGGTGCCACTTGGTAGAAAAAATAGCACTACCTAGCTACAAACACCAGAAACTAGTTGCAGCTCCTGGACAGAGATCAGGGCGGTTAATAAGTTGAGAGAGCTTGGAGCGCCCGGAGCCCAATGTGTCATAGTAGCTAGCCATTAGACAACATACATAGAACTTAGTTCTTAGGGACGGTTCCAGTGAGACAATCCACTACTCCTACATGGCCTCCCACCACTACCTTTACCAAATCGTGTTCACACGCTTAACTCTCAACATCAGAACATGGCATAACACTCCAATTCATTCCCAATGAATCAGACCTGACACAACTCTAAGCAATAGCAGGCATGGCATGGTAGGAACACAACATGGCTCATTCAACTCCTACACATGCTAGTGGGTTTCAACTATTTACTGTGGAAATGACAGGTCATGCAGAGGAATGTGTTCAACTATTGCAGCATAAACTAGCAGTTGAATCATTTTTGTCCTAATGCAATAACAGAGAGCAGGAGCGAGAGAGTGGGATTGTATCGGAATGAACAAGGGGGTTGGCTTGCCTGGTAGATCAACAGGGGCACTGCTCCTTAGACAGGTACTCTGAAACGGTCTCTGGAGCATGACCTATCGAGAAGGACGGTGCCGACAATCAAAACACAAGCATATGCAAAAATATGATGCATGATGATGGCATGTAGATGTGATGTTGTTTGAGCTAATGAAACTAGCAACAAGTTCAATTGAGCTTATTTGAATCAAGGATTCAAATGCAACTCCAAACTTAAGCATTTTAAATGCCCTTTATGTGTTTTCATATATTCGGTAGGTATAACTTCATTTGTCATGCATGAAAATGGTACATATGGATAGATTTAATTTTTCTGATAATTTTTCATATATAAATTATTTCAATCTGAGCTCCGGTTGAATCTATATGAATTTTTGAAGCTTTGCTAATTTTCTAGAATTTCCAAAATAGAAATAATCTAGAAAATCATTTATTGCGTCAACACTGCGTCATGCTTGCATCGGCAGTCAACAGCACAGACCAGGTCAAACATGACGTTTGGGGTCCACATGTTAGTGACACAGGGTTAAACAGAGGGTTATTTCTAATCTAATCAAAATATTAGGGCACCAGGGCCCACTGTGAGTGTCTCAGGGGGTTAGTTAAGTGGTGATTAGCCCTAAGCTAATCAGCTGGCAGGCCATCCTGCATGGCAGGGCTCAGGCGACGGGGCTCGTCGCCAGCGACCACTGGCCACTTTGATTCTGCGTTGGAGGCCACAGGAGCGACGGCTGGGGCACCAGGAGGTCGCCCGCGCTCTCGCACATCCAGGGTTGGTAGCAGCAGATCGCGAGGGCATCGGAGCTTGCTGGAAGCGAGCTCGCGGTGGCGACCGGAGTTTGGCTTTGAGTGGCGCAGGCTACGGGGCACGGGGAAGCAGGAGAGAAGGGGGAGTCGACGCAGGAGCTCACAGCGGATCCAGAGGCATCGTTGGCGAGCTCGAGGAGACGCTACAAGCGACGAGCGGGCAATGGAGGTCCATGGCGGCCAGCACTGAAGAAGGCGACAGTGGCGGTGATGGAGGCCGTCTGGAAGTCCGTTGCTCGGCGGAGGCTTCAACGCGAGGAGACGGAGCTCCGGGACAGCTCGGCGGCACGGGAATGGCGGTGGCTACGCAGGTGGGGAGCGGCGGCGACGGCAGCGCTTGGCTGTGGTGAGAGAGTGAGAGAGGTCCATGGGGCGTGGAGACGTCCAGTGCGTCCGAGGGGAGGGCAGGCAGGCAGGTCGCATGGCGCCCATGCGCGCGGGCGGCGAGCGCATGCCCCTCGTCCTCCTAGCGCTAGGAGGACGACGACTAGCGTCGGCAGGTGGTGGCTGGGCCAGCCGGCTTGCTGGGCCGCCAGGTGAGCGTTAGGTGAGCCTAGGTAAGGGTTTTTCCCTTTTTTCTTTTCTTTTCTATTTCTGACGTTGGTTTTAACTTAGTTTTGGCATCAAAACCTTTTAATAAAATTCTGAAACTTTTTGCATGGACTAGTTGGATTATTCCAAAGCCCCTCACAAGTTTCCAAAATTATTGGAGCATATTTGAATATATAAAAAATATAAATCCAATGCAAATAATTATTGCATTAGTTCCAAATGCCCAAAACAAATATTTACGAGCTCCTAAAAATATTGGTTTGAATTTTACATCTGACCAATATTTTCATAAAGAAACATGAATATTTTCTTGGACCTATTTGGAGCAATTTTTATCCTGGTAATTTCCAGAAATGATTTCTGAGGCTTTCACATATCCCCAATTCAAATTTAAAAATAAATTTAAAAATAAATTAAACATGATGCTCACATGAACTAGTGATGTGACAACACGAGAAAAATTTTGAAAGTAAGAAGAGGCAACATATATCATTTCGCCCCCCAAGGTGGCACGTTCCCTACCGAAACAATCAGGCTTGTTGTGAGAGAAGCTCCTGTTTGCGAGAAGCTTATACCCAAGCCTGCCCCAAATGGGACAATATTTTTACCACAGCATGTCGATGCCGTTCCATGATATCATGTCAAGTTTCATTGTCGGTGTACAGAAGTAGGGACTCTACCTTGTACCCCTTTACCTATACACGGGCAGTCAGAGCCGTGCCTGCGGCCACACTTAGCAGGGCAGAGGTGGGAGGCCTAAGCCACAAGACAATCAAGAAACACCAAGACCAGAAACACAAAGAGCAAGAGGGCGAGGTGGACTCCCCCGGCAAGTCCCTTGCCGGGGCGGCCTCCGCAGCCCCGGCAAGAGCCTTGCCGGTGCAACTTGGCAAACACCAACGGAGCGCACCACCCTTGAGCCCAAGGTTTCCAACATCATCAACCACATTGGGACAAAGGCTCGGGAGGCACCTCCATGGTGGCATGCAGATCTTTGTGAAGATTGCAAACATGCAAAATCAGATGAAGACCAGAAGACGGGACCTCCGGCAACATCCTTGCCGGGGACGACCGCGGTGCCGCGGCAAGACCCTTGCCGGGGCCCCGGCAAGACCCTTGCCGTGGACATTAGCGGGGCCGTGGCCAGGCCCGCGCCCGCCAAGGCTCCACTGCCGTTCCCATGCAACTGCCAGCCCAGCCAGCTAGGCGAGAACCTGCGTGGCGACGAGCGGCCCCGAGGCCAACTCAGCAAGCACCTGCGTGGTGCCATACAGATCTTCATGAAGACACTGCCACCACGCCGGCTCAGCAGCCTGCCAGCCTACATGGCATTACCCGTGTCGCTGGCCAGGACGCGTGTGAAAGCAAGGCGAGGCGGCAACAAAGCGAGAGGACACCTAAGGGGCGCATTTAATGCGTCTTGTCCCGTAATGACAAGCGATAAGCTTGTACACTGTACTGATACGTCTCCAACGTATCTATAATTTTTTATTGTTCCATGCTATTATATTACCCGTTTTGGATGTTTATGGGCTTGACTTTAGACTTTTATATCATTTTTGGGACTAACCTACTAACCAGAGGCCCAACCCAAATTGCTGTTTTTTTTGCCTATTTCAGTGTTTCAAACAAAAGGAATATCAAACGGATTCCAAACGGAATGAAACCTATGTTATCACTTTCATATAATAGTGGGAATTTTTCATTATAGAATTGGCTTGTATATTCCAATGACGGGCTTCCTCAAAATGCCCTAGGTCTTCGTGAGCAAGCAAGTTGGATGCACACCCACTTAGTTTCTTTTCTTGAGCTTTCATATATTTATAGCTCTAGTGCATCTGTTGCATGGCAGGCCCTACTCACTCACATTGATATCTATTAATGGGCATCTCCATAGCCCGTTGATACACCTAGTTGATGTGAGACTATCTTATCCCTTTTTGTCCTCTTCACAACCACCACTCTATTCCACATATAGTGCTATATCCATGGTTTGCAGCTAATGTATTGCATGAGAGTTGAAAAAGCTGAAGCGCGTTAAAAAGTATGAACCAATTGCTTGGCTAAAACTGGGGTTGTGCATGATGGGAGTATTTTGTGTGATGAAAATGAAGCATAGCCTAACTATATGATTTTGTAGGGATAAGCTTTCTTTGGCTATGCTATTTTGATAAGACATGCTTACTTGTTAGTATGCTTGAAATATTACTATTTTTATGTTAATATGAACATTCATGCCACAATAAAGAAAATTACATTGAGAATTATGCTAGGTAGCATTCCACATTAAAAATTCTGTTTTTATCATTTACCTACTCGAGGATGAGCAGGAATTAAGCTTGGGGATGCTTGATACGTCTCCAACGTATCTATAATTTTTTTATCGTTCCATGCTATATATTACCCATTTTGGATGTTTATGGGCTTTACTTTACACTTCTATATCAATTTTGGGACTAACCTACTAACTGGAGGCCCAACCCGAATTGCTGTTTTTTTTTGCCTATTTCAGTGTTTCGAAGAAAAGGAATATCAAACGGAGTCCAAACGGAATGAAACCTTCGGGAGAGATCTTTTTGGAACAAACGCAATCAAGGAGACTTGGAGTGGACGTGAAGAAGCAGCCGAGGTGTCCACGAGGGTGCCAAGCACGCCCTAGGGGGGGTGGGTGAGGGAGTCCTGGATTAGGGGGTATCTGGACAGCCAGACAATATACTTTGGCCGGACTGATGGACCATGAAGATACAAGACTCAAGACTTCGTCCCGTGTCCGGATGGGACTCTCCTTTGCGTGGAAGACAAGCTTGGCAATCCATATATTAGATCTCCTTCTTTGTAACCGACTCTGTGTAAACCCTAGCCCCCTCCGGTGTCTATATAAACCGGAGGGTTTGGTCCATATAGGGACGACCATAACAATCATAATCATCATAAGCTAGCTTCTATGGTTTAGCCTCTATGATCTCGTGGTAGATCAACTCTTGTAATACCCATATCATCAACATCAATCAAGCAGGAAGTAGGGTTTTACCTCCATCAAGAGGGCCCGAACCTGGGTAAAACATCGTGTCCCTTGCCTCCTGTTACCATTAGCCTTAGACGCACAGATCGGGACCCCCTACCCGAGATCTGCCGGTTTTGACACCGACATTGGTGCTTTCATTGAGAGTTCCTCTGTGTCGTCGCTGCAAGGCTTGATGGCTCCTTCAATCAACAATAACACGATCCAGGGCGAGACTTTTCTCCCCGGACAGATCTTCGTGTTCGGCGGCTTCGCACTGCGGGCCAATTCGCTTGGAGATCTGGAGCAAATCGATAGCTACACCCCTGGCCATCAGGTCAACTTTAGAAACTGGAACTACATGGCCGATTTCCGCGTAGACTTAGTCTTTGACGGATTCGGGCCTACACCAGGAGCGCCGAAAGTCACGACAAGCACGGCTTAGACCTGTTGTCTGACAATACTCGGGATATCACACCTCAGGAGCTCCGGACCTGAATCCGGGATATCACACTCATCGGCTTAGACCTGTTGTCTGACAATACTCGGGATATCACACCTCAGGAGCTCCGGACCTGAATCCGGGATATCACACTCATCGGCGGTAAAGCCGAGCACCGGCTTCAACCCCAAGGAAGCCCGTGTCACCGGACCCCCGGACTCGTGTCCAGCTGTAGGTTCCAGTCCGCGCACCCCCGAGCCCGTCGAATCTGGTTGGGATCCGGTAATGGAGTTCACCACTGCAGATATCTTCCAGTACTCGCCCTTTGGCGACATACTGAACACATTAAAGTCTCTCTCTTTGTCAGGAGACTCTTGGCTGAACTATGTCCGGCTTAAGGGGGAAGAAGGCGACGAAGAAATTCGTTGCCCACCCACCACCCACTTCATAGCCACTGTCGACGATGTATCAGACATGCTTGACTAAGACTCCGATGATGCCGACAGTATGGACGTCGGCGTAGGAGACGATTCAGAACCACCACCAACGGGGCACTGGACTACCACCTCATCATACGATATATATAGATGGTGGATATGCCTAAGGAGGACGACGGCGACAAACCGGAGGATAAAACCCCTGGACAAAAACCAAAATGACGGCGCAGACGCCGTTCCAAGTCCAGAAATAGTAAAAATAGCGATAACAACGCTAGAAAGATCGACACCCCAGTCAACTCCGACGGCAACAACGACGATATGGACCCAGCAATGGAGCAAGATGAGCCAGGTCACGCCGAACACAGCCCGGAGCAGACGCCCGATCACAGTGATCCTGAGGGACGAACTCATCAAACTGCCCCGGGACAAGAGCACAGTTCGGATGATGATGCATTCATCATCCCGGAAATACACTTGGAACAAGATAACCTCCACAGAAGGCTTATGGCCACTGCGAGAAGTCTAAAGAAGCAGAAGCACAAGCTTAAAGCCGCACAGGAAACGCTCAATCGCAGATGGAATAAAGTACTAGACATTGAAGAAAAGTATGGCGACGATCGCCAAACAAAGAGCTATCCAAAGCGCAAGATGCTACCCGAATTCAACGACGAGGCCGTTCCACCGAAGAACAATACGGCTAGTAGACCAAACCAACCACTTCTTAACCGCAATAGAGCAGCTACTGACACCGCACACGATTTACGTGAGCTCCTGGATAAAAAGGCCGGCGCGACCAGGTCCATCTATGGATCTAGAGGACACGCCCCAGCGCAGGACTATAGTCACCAAAACGATCAGACTAATTGGATACCAGTTTGGAATCAGCGCCAGACACAACAACAGCCGACGGCATACCACAACACGTCCAGAAACAAAGGGGCTGCTCACCCTCTGTGCTTCACCGAAGAGGTACTGGACCACGAATTTCCACATGGTCTTAAACCTATGAACATAGAGGCATATGACAGAATGATGGACCTCGGGGTCTGGATTGAGGATTTTATCCTGCATATCCATATGGCTCGTGGGGACGACCTCCACGCCATCAAATACCTTCCCCTCAAGTTGAAGGGACCAGCTCGGCACTGGTTGAAAAGCCTCCCCGGAAATTCAATCGGAAGTTGGGAGGAACTCGAGGATGCTTTCAGGGCCAATTTTAAAGGGACCTATGTCCAACCTCCGGACGTAGACGATTTAAGTCACATAATTCAACAGCCCGGAGAGTTCGCCCGCAAGCTTTGGAACAGATTCCTCACTAAGAAGAATCAAATTGTCGATTGTCTGGATGCCGAAGCCCTAGCAGCCTTCAAGCACAGTATCCGGGACAAGTGTTTCGCCAGACACCTCGGCCAAGAAAAGCCAAGGACAATGGCAGCCTTAATAAGCCTTATGACCCGCTTTTGCGTGGGTGAAGACAGCTGGTTGGCCCGTAGAGGCACCAGCGACCCAAGTACATCCGAAATCAGGGATGGCAACGGGAAGCCATGGTGGAATAAAAACAAACGTCAAAACAAGGAAGAAAGTCCGGACAACACAACGGTTAACGCCGGATTCAGAGGCTCTTGACCTGGTCAACAAAAGAAGCCACTTAAATGCAGCAAAGAAGGACCGTCCGGCCTGAACAAAGTCCTGGACAGGTTGTGTCAAATTCATGGCACCCTCGAAAAACCTGCGAACCACACTCATAGAGAATGCTAGGTTTTAAGCAGGCCGGCAAATTAAATGCCCAACACAAGGGAATGGAAACACCAAGTGAATACGAGGATGAGCCTCGCCAGCCGAACACTGGGGGATAGAAAAAATTCCCACCAGAGGTAAAAACGGTAAACATGATCCATGCGACTCACATACCCACAAGAAGGCGCGAACGCGCGCTCAGAGACGCATACGCTATAGAGCCTGTCGCCCCCAAACTTAACCACTGGTCGGCCTGCCCGATCACCTTTGATCACAGGGACCACCCGACTAGTATGCGGCATGGTGCATCAGCTGCCTTGGTGCTTGACCCAATAATCAACGGATACCATCTCACTCGCGTCCTCATGGACGGCGGCAGTAGTCTTAACCTAATACACCAGGAGACTGTCCGCAGGATGAGGATAGACCCATCCAGAATCAGCCAAAGTAACACCACCTTTGAAGTAGTGATACCAGACGTTGAAGCCCGCTGTAGGGGCTCCCTCGTACTAGAGGTGACATTCGGCTCCCCAGGCAACTTCAGAAGCGAAGAACTACTCTTGACGATTGCCCCCCTCCAAAGTGGTTATCACGCATTGCTCGGGAGAACGGCCTTCGCCCGCTTCAACGCAGTACCGCACTACGCCTACCTTAAACTCAAGATGCCCGGTCCACGTGGCGTCATCACCGTCAATGGAAATACAGAGCATTCCTTATGCATAGAAGAGTATGAGACAGCTCTAGCAGCCAGACTCTAATCGGCCTCTAATACCAGAAAGCATGATTGGTCGTTAAGACCACGAACACGGTTAGACGAGTCCGGCAGCCCATATAAACATGATCTGGGCGCCACACATGTAGTCCCATAGAGGACACCAGGGTCTATAGATATTTAATAAATCCCAACTCTTGGTTTGACCTTATTAACAGGCCAATGTCTTACACTTTTACTATCCATCGGTGATAGCCAACTCTTCGCACACTTACGTCATACTCTTCTACATGAGTTTTCCTTTTTACAGACACCATTCATGCGGCACCCTCTCAGGATAAGGCACAACGGAGACAAAGGCGCAGACGTGCAGCAGGGCCCCGCTCAAAGGTTTCTCTTTAGATTAAGCCCCTGTGTAAACCTTCTTTATTGTCTCTTGTTGCTCACACATCCCATGGGTACTAAACCCACAGAGGATACTGTCGTTATTGGCATTTCGCCACGGCAGACTAATGCACATACCCGGAAATACAGGGTTCATAATAAAGGGCGTTACTCAGCCCAGTATATGTTGCAAAGTCCGAATACCTTCGGGAGTGTTCGGCGTCGAGTTTGGCCTTATATGCATTAGCTCCGAATCATGTCTTTGGTCAAATGTTGGGTTTGCCCAGCTCCTAGGTTTGCGGCCTTACGTTCCGTTCTTATTGGCTAAGGCGGCCAAAGGAGAACTACTACGATTGTGCCCTGGTTATTCCGGATGAGCACCTCAGTAGAGAAAGCCGAAAACTGACTGTCATGATATAGAGAGAGACTGTTCAACCACTCGAAGACTTATCGGAATCTTTAGGATTCCTCCGCATTAACGAAGGACTGTTTACCGGTCATGTACACGCGCCCGGATTCGAATGCACGCAAAGGTACAAGGGGCTACATAGTAGCCCCACCGTCAAACTCCTATGGCAAAGTGAAAGTGTTAAAGCTATATAGTCCGGTTGCCTAGTTCGACGTGTGATCACCTCCTTAATGGACCAAGACGTTGGATCAAGTGTGATTACGCATATTTTCACGAACACCCCCACATTATATGTGTGGGGGCTGAAGCCAACGACTGCTAACTTTCAAAATTGCATATATACATAAAACGGCCGCACAGGAGGCACAATAACACTTTCGGGCAAAAAGTATAAACATAGCCTCCATAATTAAAATAACATTGTTTTTACAATAAAACGATTGGTCACTCGAACATGACACTCTTCGAGCACTAAGCCTCTTTTAAGCGAGCACCTTCTGCTACCTGCTCCAAGATGTGCTCGGCCGGATCCTGGCCTCCCGCCGCATTCTGGGTCGCAATGGTGGTGGCCTCCATATCTGTCCAATATGCTTTAACATGGGCAAGAGCCATTCGTGCACCCTCTATGCACGCCGACCTCTTCATGGCATCGATCCGCGATACAGCACCAAGGAATTGTTGCACTAAACCAAAATAACTGTCCGGCTTAGGCCCCTTCGGCCATAGATGGTCTATTACAGACCGCATTGCAAGATCGAACAGCCTATGGAGCTCGGCCACAACAGCCATCCTCTCACTCAACGGCAATGTGCGCGTCGGAGCGCTGAATTGTGCCCAAAACAGCTTTTCCACTTCATTATCTTTTTGATCCTCGAAAAACTTGGCCGCATCAGCCGTACCTTCACCAAATTTGCATAGGCGTCTGCAGGACAATAGCGTCGATCTAGAGGAGCGTACTTCGGATCTAATAACTTCATCCGCAACAAATAAGGGTTTCGAGCCATGATTTCTCCGGCTTGTCAAAGCTCCTCCTGCGCATCCCTAATTTCAGACCGCGTCTACTTGGCCGCATCAAGTGCCTTCTTCAGGTCAGCCGAAATAGCCTTATTATCTTTTTCAAGGAGCTCATACCGGTCGGCGGCATTTTTCAGCTCCACAGCCATGTCGGCTACCTTGTCTTCGCTTCGGCGATGAGCAACCTATTCGGCTCTCAACTCTTCGGCCGCCTTTAGGACAGCCGCATTGCTAGCCCGGACTTGTTCCTTGGCCAGGGCAAGTTCCGCCCTCAGGGCTTCCACGGCAGCAGCTCCGTCTACAGTCCAAGCATATGACATTAACATTATGCCCCTCTTGGTTCTTCCTACAATAAATAAGGAACGCAGAGCACATACCTTGTGACTCGTTAAGCCGCTCATTCACAAGCGTGATATCGGCATCAATAACTCCAATCTGTCGCCTCAGTGCGGCAACTTCAGCAGACAGGTCGGCTACCGGATCCTTAGCCACATGTGCATAAACACAGTATGATCATTAATCAACGATGTGATCCTCCGTTCGCCGCCTCGGGTTGGCAACCAGAGTCTTAGGGGCTACTATCCATATGGAGCACACCTAGCGCGTGCGCCACAATCAAAGAATTATGTATTTCGTTACATACCTCAAAGCCTCTGAGCAGGCTCGTAAAAGCTTCATTCAACCGGCTTGTGGTGGATGAAATCTTCTCAAGCACCATGCTCATTAATGAACGGTGATCCTCCGAGAGAGTGGCTCGCTCCAGAAGGCTCGTCAGCGTATCTGGCCGGTCGGCGAACTATGCCGGACCTTTCTTATCGCCCCCCGAGCGAGCTGAACGCTCTAGGCTCAGGGCGGCCGAAGTACTAGCTTCTGGCTTCGCAAATCCGGACTTCTCCGTGACGACACCTCGGGGTCGCCCGCCCCCTAAGGCGGAGAGGTTGGTGGGGTTTCACTCTCCATCATCTCCGGAAGGAGATCCCCCGAAGACGAACTCTGTCGAGAAGAGCTGCTAGCCGGACTGCAAAGAATGGACCTTGGTTACTGTTCTTGGAGGAGGAAGCACTAGCTTTGTATTTACGATTAACTTACAGCTCGCCTGAGGGCTGGCCCGTTTGCGGGCATGATGCGGTCAAGACGCCCTTCGGGGCAGGGCCCCCAGGTGAAGTTTTCTTCCCTTGTCTGGGCACCTCCGTCTCCAAGTCTTCGGAGGTGGCCCTCTTCTTCCCGCGAGGGGAGGAGACCTTAGATTCCCCTCCCCGACTATCCTCCTTTTGGGAGGTAGCAATTCCCCCGGTTTGGATGTGCAATGTGTGAAGTTCTTCTTCTCTGTTCTTCCCTTCGCCTTTCCCTGCGGGCACCTTACTTAGTGCATGACCAAGCATCTTGTCTATGGCGGGACTAGGCGAGCCTTCGGGAAGTGGCACCGGACACCTAATTCTCTCTGCCTTGCTGAGCCATTCCTGGCCACGGAGGATTTTTAGACTAATGTTATAATAAGTATAAATGAAGTGTTCGGTTTCTGGGTTACTTACTTGGGTATCTGGACGATTGCAGCTCAGGCCCGCATCCTCGATGGTGTCCGGACACTTTACTTGTTGTCCGAAGAATAACTTACACATCCCTTCGAGCGTCAGGCCGAAGAAGTGCAGAATAGTCCGCGGACCTTCCGGATTGAACTCCCACATCTGGAGAGGCCGACGTTTGCACGGCAACATCCATCGGATTAGCATTACCTGAATTATGATAACAAGGCTAATGTCCCTCTCAAGAAGCTCCGGGATACGGCTCTGCAATGTTGGTACATCACTAGCAGGCCCCCACTCCCGTCCTACGTTGGCCCATGACGCCAGTTGAGGCGGAGGGCCCGAACGTAAGTCAGGGGAAGCCACCCACATTGTGCCTCTGGGAGCCGTGACATAAAACCACCTCCGCTGCCATAGACCAGACACCTCTGGGAAGGAGCCCTCTGGCCATGGGGCGTCGGCGTTCCTACTTATTACAGCGCCTCCGCACTCCGTGAGTCGCTCCTCAATCATTTTCGGCTTCACATTGAAGGTCTTGAGCCATAAGCCGAAGTGCGGGATGACGTGGAGAAAAGCCTCACATACAACGATGAATGACGAGATGTGAAGATGGCGTCCGGAGCAAGATCATGAAAATCTAGCCTGTAATAGAACATGAGCCCTCTCACAAAGGGATCAAGGGTGAAGCCTAAGCCGCGGAGGAAGTGAGAAACAAATACGACACTCTCGTTGGGCTCAGGAGTAGGGATGACCTGCCCTGGAGCAGAAAGCCTGTGCTTGATGTCGGCGGTCAGATATCCGACCTCCCTATGCTTCGCAATGTCCTCCTCTTTGACCGAGGAGGCCATCCACCCGCCTTGAAGGTTAGATTCAGACATGATTGAGGATCCGAAGTGCTTGAGCTTGGGCTTCAGTTGTTAGATCTCGAGATGCGAAAAGGCGCAAGAGTGGTGGAAAAGAGGATAGGCCTGGCCCCTTTATAAAGGTGGTGAATATCAAGCGTCCTCAACGTAACCGCTCGGGACTTAGCTAAAAACATAGAGTCATACCAACAGACGTCGTGGGGACGCACGCGCCTGTATTGATGGATGATCCCACAATAAAAGAAACACGATCTCTACTTTGGCAAGGCGTGCCAATAAAACCGCCTCGCAACACATATCGAGGCAGGCCAGGAAAAACCGGTTCATGTTGGGCCGAGCCACGGTGCAGGAGCACGTCGTATAAAAATTGTCAGCAGATTACATTTGTGGAATATCATTCTCTCTACGGTGGTATGTGAAGATCATCTTGCAGATCCGGAAATGATTTAAGTGTTCGATAATTACTTTGGAGTATTAGGAGATGGAACCCGCCTTGCAATGCCGAAGACAATCTACGCACGGGACTCATCATCATTGAAGCCAGGTTCAGGGGCTACTGAGGGAGTCCTGGATTAGGGGGTATCCGGACAGCCGGACTATATACTTTGGCCGAAATGATGGACCATGAAGATACAAGACTCAAGACTTTGTCCTGTGTCCGGATGGGACTCTCCTTTGTGTGGAAGACAAGCTTGGCGATCCGGATATTAGATCTCCTTCTTTGTAACCTACTCTATGTAAACCCTAGCCCCCTCCGGTGTCTATATAAACCGGATGGTTTGGTCCGTATAGGGACGATCATAACAATCATAATCATCATAAGCTAGCTTCTAGGGTTTATCATCTCTGATCTTGTGGTAGATCAACTCTTGTAATACCCATATCATCAATATCAATCAAGCAGGAAGTAGGGTTTTACCTCCATCAAGAGGTCCCGAACTTGGGTAAAACCTCGTGTCCCTTGCCTCCTGTTACCATTAGCCTTAGACGCACAGATTGGGATCCCCTACCCGAGATCCGCCGGTTTTGACATCGACAGTGGGCACGCCCCCACCCTCATGGGCCCCTCAAGGCTCCCTTGACCGACTTCTTTCGCCTTTATATATCACCATACCCCGAAAACATCCAGGGGCACCACGAAAACCTATTTCCACCGCCGTAACCTTCTGTATCCGCGAGATCCCATCTTGGAGCCTGCGCCGGTGCTCCGCCGGAGGGGGAATCGACCATGGAGGGCTTCTACATCAACACCATAGCCTCTCCGATGAGTTGTGAGTAGTTTACCACAGACCTTCGGGTCCATAGTTATTATCTAGATGGCTTCTTCTCTCTCTTTGAATCTCAATACAAAGTTCTCCTCGATCTTCTTGGAGATCTATTCGATGTAACTCTTTTTGTGGTGTGTTTGTCGAGATCCATTGAATTGTGGGTTTATGATCAAGTTTATCTATGAGAAATATTTGAATCTCCTCTGAATTATTTTATGTATGATTGGTTATCTTTACAAGTCTCTTCTAATTATCAGTTTGGTTTGGCCTACTAGATTGATCTTTCTTGCAAGGGGAGAAGTGCTTAGCTTTGGGTTCAATCTTGCGATGTCCTTTCCCAGTGACAGCAGGGGCAGCAAGGCACATATTGTATTGTTGCCATCGAGGATAAAAAGATGGGGTTTATATCATATTGCTTGATTTTATCCCTCTACATCATGTCATCTTGCCTAATGTGTTACTCTGTTTATATGAACTTAATAGTCTAGATGCATGCTGGATAGCGGTCGATGTGTGGAGTAATAGTAGTAGATGCAGAATCGTTTCGATCTACTTGTCGCGGATGTGATGCCTATATACGTGATCATGCCTAGATATTCTCATAACTATGCACTTTTTATCAATTGCTCGACAGTAATTTGTTCACCCACCGTAATACTTGTGCTATCTTGAGAGAATCCACTAGTGAAACCTATGGCCCCCGGGTCTATCTTTTATCATATAAGTTTCCCATATATCTTTATTTGCAATCTTTACTTTTCCATCTATATCATAAAAATACCAAAAGTATTTATCTTATTTTATTATCTATATCAGATCTCTCTTTCGCAAGTTACCATGAAGGGATTGACCCCTTTATCGCGTTGGTTGCGAGGTTCTTGTTTGTTTGTGTAGGTACGAGGGACTTGCCTGGATCCTCCTATTGGATTGATACCTTGGTTCTCAAAAACTGAGGGAAATACTTACGCTACTTTGCTGCATCACCCTTTCCTCTTCAAGGGAAAACCAATGCAGTGCTCAAGAGGTAGCATGTACCCTTTCCACCTCTTGTGTGCCACTGTGGCATCCCCTTTTTCCTATAAAAGGAGGCCCGAGGCATACTAGAGAGGGATTCGCCTTTTTGGACTACGTACGCACTATAGCTAGTTCAAGAACACAAGAACATACAGATATACACCAAAGCAGGACTAGGATATTACGTGATCCCCACGGCCCGAATCTGGGTAAACGACCTTTGTGTTGGCTCTTAGACCTGCTCTTTTCACAACCTCGCGCCCGCCGACTATAGTAGGGATTGCTGTGATCCCATAGGTGTCGTTCCCACTGACATCTTTGGCGTGCCAGGTTGGGGGCACAGTTGTGGAAATCCGGTCTGGTAGCTAGTCTAGCAGCTCTTCGTTGTCATGCTCCCAAGAGGAAGACGGCAACAATGATTGGTTCATCTAGAGCCAGACTGCCCGTACCGGTGCAGGCAAGTAGAGGTGCGGTCGCGGACAAAACCCGGGGCGTGGCCCGCGAACACCCACATCACTTTGGCAGTCAAAGTCTGGCGAGCAGCGTTGTTCGTGCACACGATGACGAGCCGCACGTCAGCAAATCCAGAGACGGAGTTGGGCCCCCCATAGGCGGCGCGGGGCCCTCCGGGGGCGGCGCCATGCCACCCACCGGCGGCGCGGCGACCTCCAAGACAACTACGCCGGCGCCCACGACACGCTCTTCCCAAGTCGTGCAGCGTCACCACACTGGTGACCACGGGCGCCGACCTGGGAAGAGTCCTGTGCACCCTTCGCAGGACGAAGGAGGTCAGCATGCATGCCGAAGTACTAGCAAAAATGGTGTACAACCGCAAGGCCGTGATAGAGCTCCTTCTCACGTGGTTAGAAGTCGAAGCGTGTCACGGTCCATGCAGTTTTCACCACCACCCATGCCAGCGGAAGCTTTGGCGCGCGCGCAGCTGCTTCTTGAGTTTCCTCCTGCTGTGGAGAAGCTCGATAAGTGGAGAGCCACCGTCCGGAGCCTCGTCGGCATCGCCAACAAAGATGAGCCACGACCGGTGGGGCCCGTAGGCCGGCGCTCTGTCGAGCCACCACATGCTAGCGGAGGAAGGGCCAGAGGTGATGCCACCACGGTGGATTCTCCTCCCCCATGCCAGTTACTGCGGGTGTTGTTCCGTCGTGATGACGCTTGTGATGACATTTTCATAGCATCCTCCGATCCGCAGACCCACCGCGATCAGCGCCAAGTTCTTTGGGAGCGAGCCCTTGAAGACGCTCGAACCACCATCGAGCACCGCGTGATGCGTGCCACCAGTCAGATAGGCGGGCAGGGCCCACTATGGACCACCCGGCACCGGGAGGCTACGGTGGCCTACCTTACGAGGTGGGTTGCCCAGCCTTTACCTGTGAGCTGCGGCAGTTCCAGTGGACCTCCCACCACACATGCAAGCCCGATGTTGGCGGGAAGTACAACGACAAGATTCACCCGTCGGAGTTCCTCAACATCTACACCATTGCGATGCAAGTGTTGGTGTCAAAACCGGCGGATCTCGGGTAGGGGTTCCCGAACTATGCTTCTAAGGCTAATGGTAACAGGAGGCAAAGGACACGATATTTTACCCAGGTTCGGGCACTCTCGATGGAGGTAATACCCTACTTCCTGCTTGATTGATCTTGATGATATGAGTATTACAAGAGTTGATCTACCACGAGATTGTAGAGGCTAAACCCTAGAAGCTAGCCTATGATTATGATTGTTGTTGTCCTACGGACTAAACCCTTCGGTTTATATAGACACGGGAGGGGGCTAGGGTTACACAAAGTCGGTTACAGAGAAGGAAATCTACATATCCGACTATCCAAGCTTGCCTTCCACACAAAGGAGAGTCCCATATGAACACGGGACGAAGTCTTCAATCTTGTATCTTCATAGCCCTACAGTCCGACCAAAGTATATAGTCTGGCTGTCCGAGGACCCCTTAATCCAGGACTCCCTTAGTAGCCCTTGAACCAGGCTTCAATGACGATGAGTCCAGCGCGCAGATTGTCTTCGGCATTGCAAGGCGGGTTCCTTCTCCGAATACTCCATAAAAGACTTAGAACACAAGGGTCGTGTCCGGCTCTGCAAAACAAATTCCACATTCCACCATAGAGAGTATAATATTCCACAAATCTAATCTGCTGACAGCTTTTTATGACATCACGCCATGGTCCGGTCTTTATTTGAACCGTTTTTCATAACCAGCCACTACACGTGCTGCGAGGCGGTTTTATTGGCATGTCCTGTCCAAGCAGAGATCGTGTCCCCCTTATCACAGAATTCTCATCAATATAGGTGTGGGTAACCCAACTGTGTTTGTTCATTATGACTCCTCAATTTTAGGTAAGTCCCAAACGGTCACACGGGGGATCTTGATATTCGTCCTCTTTATAAAGGGGCCAAAGCCTATCCTTTTCTTCCCACGCTTGATCCTTCCCCTCCCGCACCTCGAGTTCCAACACCCAAGGCTCAAGTTTAATTACTTCGGTCCTTCGACCATGTCCAGATCCAATCTTCAAGGCCGGAGGAGGGCCTCCTCCGTCACAGAGGAGGACATCCGGAAGCTTAGGGAGGCCAGGTATCTCACCGCCGAAATCCCGCACAGGCTGCCTGCTCAAGGGCAGGTCATCCCCACTCCTGAACCAAACGAGAGTGTCGTATTTATTTCCCACTTCCTACGAGGGCTAGGTTTTAGTCTTGATCCCTTCGTGAGGGGGCTTATGTTCTTTTACGGGCTAGATTTCCATTATCAGCTCTGGATTCTATCCTTCAAATTTTGTCGTTTATCGTTGTGTGTGAAGCCTTTCTCCGCATTACTCCCCACTTCGACCTGTGGCTCAAGACCTTCAATGTGAGGCCGAGGGTGATTGATGGGCATCACGCGGAGTGCGGTGGTGCTATAATAAGCAAAGGCGCCGATGCCCCATGGCCAAAGAGTTCTTTCGTGGAGACTTCTGATTTATGGCAGCGGGAGTGGTTTTACATCACTGCTCCCTGAGGTACAAAATGGGTGGCTGCTCCAGCGTTCCGCCTAGGCCCTCTGTAACACCCCAAAAATTTTAACCATGATTTATTTATTAAAATTTTGCCAGGAAATTAAAATTTTATTTTTTGGGTTTATCTTTTGATTTCAGAACCTCTCTTTTCTTTGATATTGTGGAGTTTTTGCCCCAAGAGAAAACTTTTCAAATATTGTTGGACTTATACACCCTCTCAAGAAACATTTCTTTTATCAGTGGAATTATTTATGTGATTATTTTCCATGAACTTTATTTCTCTTGAAAATGATTTTGATAAGCTTTAGAGCCTCTTTTGCACTCCAACCCTTTGATAAATTTATTTAAAAATCCCACCAAAATTTGGGGATGACATATGATGTCCCTAAATTACTTTTATGCAAAAAGATCTTTTAGCATTTGGAGATTTTGAGCTCTACACCAAGTTTTCAAATCTGGTCCAGATTGCACTTTTGCACTACAACCTATTTAAATATTCTTTTAAAACTTCCACCAAAATTAGGGGAGGTCAGTAGGAGTACATAATTCAACTTTGTGCAAAACCCATTGGTGTTCTTTGAAAAATTTGAGCAAATCATCCTCTTTTGCTCTCTGGTCCAGTTTGGCATTTTCTACTGCAACCCCATTTTAGTTTGCTCTAGTGCCCATGAGCTTTTTCCTGCTTATAGTCCTCCCTACCAAACCCTTAAGTCCAAGAGAATGGACCTATTGGAGTATTTTTGGTCCATGAAACTATGCCCTTTTCCTTCTGTCCAGATTTGGTTTTCTCAAAAGTTTGCACCAACAAGTTTTTGTTTTTGACAAACTAACCTTGCCACCCTCTTTAACATCTAAAGAGACACTGGTCTGGAGTTTTTGGCCACCCCAAGAGATGCCTAGATGCACTTGGCATTTCATCAAACAGGTTAGGAGCATGGCCACTTTTGGCATGCTTTTGGACTTGCATTATGAAGTTGCCCTAATGGCCTAACCAGCATGTCCACTAAGCTCCTAGATGACTCTAACCTAGACCTGTTAATCCCCAGACCCGCCCAAGCCTCCTGGCATGCCTTGGCATTTTGCCGAGCACTTGGCGTGCATGCACTGGGCGCGACCAGAGCGTGCGTTTTGTACGTGGGTGCGCCCGAGTCGCCGCGTCCCACTGCCGCCTCCCCGCGCCTGTTCTGGTCCCTTCCCGCTCGCAGCCAGCACGCCCGCCTCCTCCCTCGCCGCAGAGCCGCCCCTGGAGTCCCACAGCACCGCCGTCAGGTCGCCCGTGGCACCTAGCGGCCGGCCACAGCAGGCTACTGCCATGGACGGCGCCGCCCGAGCCACAGCCGCGCGCCAGCTGCCCTCTGGAGCAGCTCAAGCTCAACCGCAAGCTCGTCCACTAGCGCACGTCGCCGCCATGTTGCCCTGCCTGCTACAGAATGGCGGTTCGCTGGCGTCCTTATCCACGGCCGTGAACCGATGTAGTTGCGCTATAAATGGAGACCCCCGAACCCGTCCAGGCCCTCAGGCGACCTCAAGCCGTTACTCTAAAGCCCCCACGACAAGCAATCGACAGTGGGAAGCTTTCTTCCCCGTCTCCAGCCAGTTCGGCCGCCGCCTCCCTTCGGTCCAGTTCGTCTCAAGCAAATTCTCCCCAGCCCATCTAGAGCCACCGACCTCTTCCCCTCGATCTTGCGGAGCCGCCCAAACCCTCAGCTTTGACTGGGAGCCACCGTAGCGCGAAGCCCCAATTCTCCCGAAGCCGCCGTCCGCCGCGAATTTCGCCGCCGGCGACTCCCTCCGTCCGCGCCACCCTCTCAACCACTGGGAGGACCGCCCTGGACCCACGGATCCATCCCTGCCCTCGGAACCCAGTAGGGAGCCGCCGTTCGCCGGCGCCGATCGTCGGAGCCCCGCCTCTGCTCGGACAAAGGAGGAAGGAGGCAGGGGCGACTGGTCAAACCTGACAAGTGGGCCCCATGGACCCACTGTTAGTGACCCAGCAGCAACCCACGCTGGTGTAAGTGGAGGCGTAATCCCAGAGTACGTCTCCTACGTGTCCTTATCCGAAACGTTTTTTTTCTTTTTCTGTTTTATTTAAAAACAGAATTTTTACTAAGCTTTGACTGGACATATCTTTTAAAATAAAAGTCCAAATGAGTTGATTGTTTTTCCTACCTCTCTCAAATTTCACCTAGTTTATTTTAAGATTTATTTCAAAAATAATTAGGAAAACTTTTTGTACTCTTTTTTAAAAAAGTTTGTGTTAATTTGAATATTTTCAAAAATAGGATTTTGAAGAAGAAGGCAACTTTCAAAAGTTTTGGAATGCACCCGCCTCTCCACAACTTGAAGGCAAGCATTCTGAACCCTGGTATAATAGTTTTGTGTGTTGTTTGATACAGTTACGACACCACCTTAACATGAAGGATTCATTATTTTATGGGATGACATGATCATACTCATGAGTCCAAATGAATGTTCCTTGCTGTTGGATTTTGATATGCTTGTGATAGTAATCACCCTCGTCTGCCTTTCATGCCTATCGAAAGGAAGCCGGGAAAGTCTCTGTCTTGGGTAGACACAAGCTTGTCCCTGGTTCCTCGTCGAGACGGTTGTGTCCGGTATGGCATGATGAGGTATGATGAGTGGTGATTCTGTCTGTTGGTTGAAACATAATTGTTGTGCTAATCATGTAGGGAACACTTAAACCTCCTGAGTCGACCATAGATCGAGTCTTGTTCCAGTAACCCCCATACTTGTTTCGTACTACCACTTGTCCCTGCCGCAGGTAGGGTACAGTTCAGTAAGTTGTGAACCTCTTTCTTGGCACACACCATACAGAGAGGCCATGGTGGAAGATACCGGCTGCATCCGATAGGCATGCCACCTAGTCCGTGGGCATGGGTGTTTCCGGTTAGGACCGAGAGGGGGGCACCCCTTAGTAGCGCGCGGTATAAATTTGATCCCATGCTAATCAAGGTTGTAGCCCCCCCACTTAGAGTTTTGCTTGACAGGTGTCGTGGGTGATCCCAGACACCGGTAAGTTAAGCTGGTGTGTGCAGGTCAGGTGTGTTTTCAATTAAAAGACCATAGACGGAATTAGTCCCGATGGACTAAAGGAATCCGTTACTCGTGGGTAAGAAGTACACCCTCTACAGAGGATAAATCTATTCGAATATCCGAATCCATGGTTAAGGACTACAGTCTGGGATGGGTCAAGTGTCCGTCTTAGTGTCGATGTTCGGAGGAGAAACTACTAAACCGGAACATGGATCATGACTTGTGACTTACGATGATTGTGATTATTATTATTACGGACTAACCCTTTATATTATTTGAATTATTGAGTATCCCTGGGACGGTTCTACCTCCTGGATATTCATTGTGATTATTTTCTTATAAGCCCTTTATGGTGTCGCTCAGACGCCCGACTGTGGCATGCTTGTTATTTGTTTACTTTATAAGCCCTTTATGTGGTGTCGTTCAGACGCCCGACTGTGGCATGCTTGTTATTTGTTTACTTTATAAGACCTTTATGTGGTGTCGCTCAGACGCCCGACTATGGCATGCTTGTTATTTGTTTACTTTATAATCCCTTTATGTGGTGTCGCACAGACGCCCGACTGTGGCATGTTTGTTACTTATTTCACTTATAATCCCTTTATGTGGTGTCGCTCAGACGCCTGACTGAGGCACGCTTTCTGTTATTGTCCTTTCGAGGCGTCGCCTCAGACATCCGATCGGTGCATTCTATTTCTATTCTCTGATTGCATATTCATGTTTTATGTGAACAACCTACTTGCGTGCATCATCGATTTTTATTTCATGAATGACGTTGTGATCATAGAATATTTCAGAGCATGAATATCATTTGTTATGTTATACCCGTGTTCATAATGTTTGTGAGTACATTCAAAGTACTCACTAGCTTGTCCCTGGCTATTGTCTTGGCCAAATTTCTTGCTTGGAGAGGAGCGTTGCGATGACAACCCCGAAACCTAAGCAATGGCGATAGCAGCCTTGCAAAGATAGGAGTTATCCAGGTCAGCTGTTCCTATGGGAAATGGAGTCCTATAGACGCAGATGAACCGCAAACCGCTTCCGCCATCAGCCACTAGAAACCATTTGTTGTTCTCCTAGGCCAAAATGGTCTTGTACTACATACTTTGTATTTTGCTTGGAGTTTCTGTATCAAGTTGGTGTCTCGCCAGCTAATAGTAGTCATGGGGCTAGTGAGCACAAGGGCCATTTTCTGGGAAATTAATACCCCGAAAACCCAGTCCTGACAAACTTGGTATCAGAGCCAGGCTGACCATTGGCTAATCCTATCTTAGCCAGGTCGAAAAACTTAGGTTAACCAAACCACCAGACCTTAACCTAACCCCGGCCAGGCTTCTTGTGTAAGATAGCCACACAGTGACCCCGACACCTTTTGGCAGTCGGTGCCCAACCTATCAGCCTAGCCTGTCGATCACGCGCCAGTGACTGACACCTAATTTGTCTCATTCGCAAGCGTGCGAAGGAAGACTCCGTCTTTTTCTATAAAAAGGGCACGCTAGCCTCAACCCAGCACAACATAACCTCTTCCCCAAACCGAGCTATAATGCCTGGCCCCATTGTTCACAATGAGGCCACAACAACCAACCTTGGAGGTTTTGTGACCGTGCTAGCAAACCTCACCCGCCGTGCCTTTGCATTAGAAGAGCCCCCAGAATATGTTGTGTACCAAGGACCCATGAGCGGTGACAGCCGTCAATTCTAGGCCACTGTGCACATCTATGGTAGGGGTCTATCGCCAGAACGCCCCTACAGGTTCACCGGAAGGATGACTTCCTTTGAGCCACAAGCCATGCAACTAGCTGCTCGAGAGGCTATAGTTCAACTCCAGCACTTGTCGCCCAGAGTTAACTGTATCTTGTTCTACTACTACCCCAGCCATGACAGGTGTGGTAGGCCACCCCAGGTTGCCAATGGAGATCATGAGACGGATCCGGCGTTGTTGCATCTAGTGCGCTATGTAAGTGCACTAGAGGAACTGTTCGATCAAATCACCCTTGATATGATCGCAGCTCGTGGAGAACTGGTTCATCGAGCCCCAGTGAGAGGAGAAGATGAGCCCGATGCTGACACCCCAGGTTGCCAATGGAGATCATGAGACGGATCCGGCGTTGTTGCATCTAGTGCACTATGTAAGTGCACTAGAGGAACTGTTCGATCAAATCACCCTTGATATGATCGCAGCTCGTGGAGAACTGGTTCATCGAGCCCGAGTGAGAGGAGAAGATGAGCCCGATGCTGACAACCCAGTCATGCTGTTCGGACAACCGATCGATTCCTTGAGGTCAGCCCTAGCCATCGACCAAAATGCATTGGTGTCCCCAAAAGTGCTTCGTCGCCTTTTTGGAACACGCTCCAACGGGATTGTGGCCAACAACCCCCGGGATGGTCATCATCGCTACCCCGACACTGCAGCTCCTCAGCCCCCTCCAGCTAATCCCGACGGTGAAACCCGTGGAGAAGCCTCGACGTCCACCAGGAACGCCCGCTTAGATATTAACGAAGTAGACTAAAGTCACTCGAGTAGTACCGAGTCTTAGTATGTCCACGCCCTGTAATTGTGTGATCCTATATCACCATAATTAAATGCTATTTGCTTGTGCGCCCCTATTTTATATAGTAGCCATGCATAAGTATGTTGGTGTACGATTGCAATTTTAAATCCGGGCGTGGCTACCGAAAACCAACCCCGACGACACAAATTTGTGCTATGAGTAAACTATTTGGTTTCAGCTAATAGGAGTAATATTTTCAAAACAACTCTTAGCAAATCTCGAGGACGAGATTATTCTTAAAGGGGGGTAGTGTTGTAACACCCCAAAAATTTTAACCATGATTTGTTTATTAAAATTTTGCCAGGAAATTAAAATTTTATTTTTTGGGTTTATCTTTTGATTTTAGAACCTCTCTTTTCTTTGATATTGTGGAGTTTTTGCCCCAAGAGAAAACTTTTCAAATATTGTTGGACTTATATACCCTCTCAAGAAACATTTCTTTTATCAGTGGAATTATTTATATGATTATTTTCCCTGAACTTTATTTCTCTTGAAAATGATTTTGATAAGCTTTAGAGCCTCTTTTGCACTGCAACCCTTTGATAAGTTTATTTAAAAATCCCACCAAAATTTGGGGATGACATATGATGTCCCTAAATCACTTTTATGCAAAAAGATCTTTTAGCATTTGGAGATTTTGAGCTCTACACCAAGTTTTCAAATCTGGTCCAGATTGCACTTTTGCACTACAACCTATTTAAATATTCTTTTAAAAATTCCACCAAAATTAGGGGAGGTCAGTAGGAGTACATAATTCAACTTTGTGCAAAAAACCACTGGTGTGCTTTGAAAAATTTGAGCAAATCATCCTCTTTTGCTCTCTGGTCCAGTTTGGCATTTTCTACTGCAACCCCATTTTAGTTTTCTCTAGTGCCCATGAGCTTTTTCCTGCTTATAGTCCTCCCTACCAAACCCTTAAGTCCAAGAGAATGGACCTATTGGGGTATTTTTGGTCCATGAAACTATGCCCTTTTCTTTCTGTCCAGATTTGGTTTTCTCAAAAGCTTGCACTAACAAGTTTTTGTTTTTAACAAACTAACCTTGCCACCCTCTTTAACATCTAAAGAGACACTGGTCTGGAGTTTTTGGCCACCCCAAGAGATGCCTAGATGCACTTGGCATTTCATCAAACAGTTTAGGAGCATAGCCAGTTTTGGCATGCTTTTGGACTTGCATTATGAAATTGCCCTAATGGCCTAACCAGCATGTCCACTAAGCTCCTAGATGACTCTAACCTAGACATGTTAATCCCCAGACCCACCCAAGCCTCCTAGCATGCCTAGGCATTTTGCCGAGCACTGGCGTGCATGCACTGGGTGCGGCCAGAGTGCGCGTTTTGCACGTGGGTGCGCCCGAGTCGCCTGGTCCCACTGCCGCCTCCCCGCGCCCGTTCTGGTCCCTTCCCGCTCGCAGCCAACACGCCCGCCTCCTCCCTCGCCGCAGAGCCGCCCCTGGATTCCCACAGCGCCGCCATCAGGTCGGCCATGGCAACTAGCGGCCGGCCACAGCAGGCTACTGCAATGGACGGCGCCGCCCGAGCCACAACCGCGCGCCAGCTGCCCTCTGGAGCAGCTCAAGCTCATCCGCAAGCTAGTCCACTAGTGCACGTCACCGCCATGTCGCCCTGCCTGCTACAGGACGGCGGTTCGCCGGCGTCCTTATCCATGGTCGTGGAACCAACGTAGTTGCGCTATAAATGGAGACCCCCGAACCCGTCCAGACCCTCAGGCGACCTCAAGCCGTTCCTCTAATGCCCCCTCGACCAGCAATCGACGGCAGGAAGCTTTCTTCCCCGTCTCCGGCCAGTTCGGCCGCCGCCGCCCTCCGGTCCAGTTCATCACAAGAAAAGGCTCCCCAACCCATCCAGAGCCACCGTCCTCTTCCCCTCGATCATGCGGAGCCGCCCAAACCCTCAGTTTTGACGGGGAGCCACCGTAGCGCGAAGCCCCAATTCTCCCGAAGCCGCCGTACGCCGCGAAGCTCGCCGCTGGCGACTCCCTCCGTCCCTACCACCCTCTCGGCCACCGGGAGGACCGCCCTGGACCAGTGGATCCATCCCTACCCTCAGAATCCAGTAGGGAGCCGCCGTTCGCCGGCGCCGATCGCCGGAGCCCCGCCTCTGCTCAGACAGAGGAGGAAGGAGGCGGGGGCGACTGGTCAAACCTGACCAGTGGGCCCCATGGACCCACTGTCAGTGACCCAGTGCCGGCCCACGCTGGCGTAAGTGGAGGTGTAATTCCAGAGTACGTCTCCTACGTGTCCTTATCCGAAACATTTTTTCTTTTTCTGTTTTATTTAAAAACAGAATTTTGACTAAACTTTGACTGGACATATCTTTTAAAATAAAACTCCAAATGAGTTGATTCTTTTTCCTACCTCTCTCAAATTTCACCTAGTTTATTTTAATATTTATTTCAAAAATAATTAGGAAAACTTTTTGTACTGTTTTCTTTTTTAAAAAAGTTTGTGTTAATTTGAATATTTTCAAAAATAGGATTTTGACGAAGAAGGCAACTTTCAAAAGTTTTGGAATGCACCCTGCCTCTCCACAACTTGAAGGCAAGCATTCTGAACCCTGGTATAATAGTTTTGTTTGTTGTTTGATACAGTTACAACACAAACTTAACACGAAGGATTCGTTATTTTATGTGATGACATGATCATACTCATGAGTGCAAATGAATGTTCCTTGCTATTGGAATTTGATATGCTTGTGATAGTAATCACCCTCGTCTGCCTTTCATGCCTATCGGAAGGAAGCCAGGAAAGTCTCTGTCTTGGGTAGACACGATCTTGTCCCTGGTTCCTCGTCAAGATGGTTGTGTCCGGTGTGGCATGATGAGGTATGATGAGTGGTGATTCTGTCTGTTGGTTGAAACATAATTGTTGTGCTAATCATGCAGGGAACACTTAAACTTCCTAAGTCGACCATAGATCGAGTCTTGTTCCAGTAACCCCCATACTTGTTTCGTACTACCACTTGTCCCTGTCGCAGGTAGGGTACAGTTCAGTAAGTTGTCAACCCCTTTCTTGGCACACACCGTACAGAGAGGCCATGGTGGAAGATACCGGCTGCATCCGGTAGGCATGCCACTTGGTCCGGGGGCATGGGTGTTTCCGGTTGGGACCGAGAAGGGGGCACCCCTTAGTAGCACATGGTATAAATTTGATCCCATGCTAATCGAGGTTGTAGCCTCTCCCCACGTAGAGTTTTGCTTGACAGGTGTCGTGGGTGATCCCAGACACCAATAAGTTAAGCTGGTGTGTGCGGGTGATGTGTGTTTTCAATTAAAAGACCGTAGACGGAATTAGTCCCGATGGACTAAAGGAATCCGTTACTCGTGGGTAAAGAGTACACCCTCTACAGAGGATAAATCTATTCGAATAGCCGTGTCCATGGTTAAGGACTACAGTCTGGGATGGGTCAAGTGTCGGTCTTAGTGTCGGTGTTCGGGGGAGAAACTACTAAACCAGAACATGGATCATGACTTGTGACTAATGATGATTGTGACTATTATTATTATGGACTAACCCTTTATATTATTTGAATTATTGAGTATCCCTGGGACGGTTCTACCTCCTGGATATTCATTGTGATTATTTTCTTATAAGCCCTTTATGTGGTGTCGCTGTGGCGACCGATTCTCCGGGTATTAATTCCCAGAAAATGTCCCTTGTGCTCATCAGCCCCAGGATAACTGTTAGCTGATGAGGCACCAACTTGATACAGAAATTGCAAGCAAAACATAAAATATGAAGTACAAGACCATTCTGGTCTATGAGTAAAACAAATGGTTTCTATCGGTTGATGGCGGAAGCGGTTTGTGAATCATCAGTGTCTAAGGGACTCCATTTCCCACGGGAACAACTGACCAGGCTAGCTCCTATCTTCGCGAGGCTGCTATCACCGTTGCTTAGGTTCTGGGCTGTCATCACGGTCGCTCCTCTCCGTGCAAGAAATCTGGCCAAGATAATAGCCAGGGACAAGCCAGTGAGTACTTTGAATGTACTCGCAAACATTATGAACACGGGTATAATATAATAATGATGTGCTGAAATTATTTATGCTCATGATGTCAGTCACGAAAGGTAAATAGATCTCTGATGCATGTAAGCAGGTTATATATGAATATGTAATATCATAGAAGTATTAAAAAATATAATGAAATAAATAACAAGCATGCCACAGTCGGGCGTCTGAGCGACACCACATAAAGGGCTTTACAAGAAATGCCACAGTAGGGCGTCTGAGCGACACTACATAAAGGGCTTTAAAAGAAATGCCACAGTCGGGCATCTGAGCGACACCACATAAAGGGCTTTAAAAGAAATGCCACAGTCGGGCGTCTGATCGACACCACATAAAGGGCTTTAAAAGAAATGCCACAGTCGGGCGTTTGAGCGACACCACATAAAGGGCTTTAAAAGAAATGCCACAGTCAGGCGTCTGAGCGACACCATATAAAGGGCTTTAAAAGAAATGCCACAGTCGGGCGTCTCGGCGACACCACATAAAGGGCTTTAAAAGAAATGCCACAGTCGGGCGTTTGAGCGACACCACATAAAGGGCTTTAAAAGAAATGCCACAGTCGGGCGTCTGAGCGACACCACATAAAGGGCTTTAAAAGAAATAATCATAGTGAACATCCCGGAGGTAGAACCATCCCAGAGATATTCGATAATGCCAAAATATCACGGGTTAGTCCACAACAAAATAATACTCATCAATATCATATGTCACAAGTTGTAATATCAGTTCTGATTTAATAGTTTCACCTCCGAAGACCGACACTAAGACCGACACTCGACCCATCCCAGACTGTAATCCTTAACCATGGACACGGCTATTCGAATAGGTTTAATCTCTGCAGAGGGTGTACTCTTTACCCACGAGTAACGGATTTCTTTAGTCCATCGGGACTAATTCCGTCTACGGCCTTTTTGTTGAAAACACACCTAACTTGCACACACCAGCTTAACTCACACGTGTCTGGAATCACCCACGACACCTGTCAAGCAAACTCTAAGTGGGGAGGCTACAACCTCGCATAACATGGGATCAAATTTATATTGCGCGCTCTAAGGGGTGGCCTCCCCTCTCGGTCTCAACCGGAAACACCCATGCCCCCGGACCAGGTGGCCTGCCTACCAGCTACAACCGGTATCTTCCACCCTGGCCTCTCTGTATGGTGTGTGCTAGGAAGAGGTTGACAACTTACTGAACCGTACTCTACTTGTTGTAGAGACAAGTGATAGTACGAAACAAGTATGGGGGTTACTGGAACAAGACTCGATCTATGGTCGACTCAGGAGGTTTAAGTATTCCCTGCATGATTAGCATAACAAATATATTTCAACCAACAAAGTCACTGCTCATATTACCTTACCATGCCATACCAGACATAACCGTCCCGACGGAGACCGGCGACAAACTCATGCCTACCCAAGGCAGAGGTTTTCCCGGGTTCCTCCCAGTATGCATGCAAGGCACATGAGGATGATTATCATCACAAGTGTGATCATTTCCAACAGCATGGAAATCACAAATATGCATCCATGCACATGATCATCTCACATGAAATAACAATTTCTCCAAAAAAGAGGTAGTGTGATAAATGTGTCAACGAACACTCAAAAATATCATGCCAGGGTTCAGAATGCTTGCCTTCAGGTCATGGGAAGGCAGGGTGCATTTGAAACTCTTGAAATACTTCTCCTCTCTTCAAAAATCCTATTTTAGAAATATAAATGAATTAACATACAAAAATAAAAACAGCACAAAAAGTTGTTTGGAAAATTTTTCAATTAAATCTTAAAATAAACTAGATCAAATTTGAGAGAGGTAGGAAAAATAATTAATTCATTTGGAGTTATATTTAAAAAGATAAAGCCAGTCAAAGATTTGGTCAAAATCTGTTTTTAATAATAAACAGAAAAGAAAACGCTTTGGCCAGAATACGCCTTCAAAACGGGGAGACATACTCGGGGTCTTTACGCTTCCACTTAAACGCGTGGAGGCAGGGCTGGGTCACTGACAGTGGGTCCAGGGGGCCCACTGGTCAGGTTTGACCAGTCCCCACTCCCTCCTCTTCTCTGCCCGAGCAGAGACGGGGCGTCCGGCGATCGTCGCCGGCGAACGGCGTTTCTTCGCGGGCATCTAAGAGCAGGGATGGATCTTCCACTCCTAGGCGGTCCTTCTGGTGGTCGCAGGGTCGCCGGAGGTGGAGGGAGTCGCCGGCGGCGAGCTCCACGGCGGAGGGGGCTTTGGGGAACAAAGTGATTTTTGGGCTGCGGTGGTCTCCGACCAAAATTGATCGAGGGGTTGCACTCGTGAGAGGGAGGGAGAGTTCTTGGTGGAGAGATTGGAGAGGGAGAGGCCCTGGTGGTGACGGAATCGACCGGGGCTTGGCGGCGACCGAACTGGCCGGACTCGGGGAAGAAGGCCTTTCCCCTCCTCGAATGCTGGCCAGGGTAGCTCTAGGAGGATCACTGGAGGTTGATTGAGGACTTGATTGAGCTCCGAGGCCCTTATATACGCGGTGGAGGTCGGTTCGAGGCGGCCGGCGATAAGGACGACGGCGAACCGCCTCCCTGTAGCGTCAGGGCGTCGTGGCGACGACGGTAGCTAGCCGACGGGCGAGGGGATAAGCTTGCGTTGTTCACAGGGGCAGGTGGCGAGCCGGGGTGGCTTGGGTGGCGCTGGCCTGAGCAGGGCTGTCGGGCGGCCATGGCGGCTAGTCCTTGGCTTGCCGGGCACGCGGCGAGGCTCTGCTTGGCGCGTTGCAGTGAGGGGGAGCACGTAGCGCGCAAGGGGACACGGCATGCCGACTGCGGTCGGTCACGGGCTGGGGTGAGTGCGGGGCGTGACGCGGCGGCTCGGGTGCCGCTCGTGCAATACGCGCGCTCTAGGCGCGTCCAGTCCACGCACGGAAGGTGTTCGACACAATGCCGTGGCATCCTACAGGTCACAGGTGAGGTTGGCAAGCAACAAAACTAGGTTAGAGATAGAGGGAAACTCCAGGGACAAGGTGGTTTGGTCAGGTGGCCAAGTTCATAATGTATACTTGAGATCATGCCAAATTAGTCCATGCACTCCAGGTGTTTGTCAAAATGCCAAAGGCACCTAGGCTATTCTTGGAGGGGCCAAATCTTCCAGATCAGTGTCTCCTTGGATGCACAAGAGGGTGGTGAGGTTAGTTGGTGGAAAGCACAAACTTGCTAGTGCAAGTTTTGCAGAACTTCAAATCTGGACAGGTTGTGAATGGCATTATTTCATGCACCAAAAATATGCCAATGGTGGCATGCTGCTGGGCTTAGGGGTTTAGCATGGAGGACTACAAGTAGGGAAAAGAATCTAGGGCCAAAGAGCAAGCAAGAGTATGGTTGCTGTACAAACCATCCTGTTGGACCAGGATGGAGATGAGGTTGATTCACTCAAAATTTTCAAAGAACATCCTTGGATCTTTGCATATAATGGAATCATATGCTGCTACTGACATCCCATAATTTTGGTGGAAGCTAGAAACAAATATTTAACAGGGTTGCAGTGCAAAACTGTCCACTAGACCAGAGAAGAAAAACAGGCACAAAACTAATAATATGCAATGAAATAGATATATTAATGCACAAAAGTGATTTAGAGGCATCACATGACATCTCCAAATTTTGGTGGAATTTTTAGTTAAATTTATCAAATGGTTGTAGTTCAAAAAGAGCTCCAAAACTTAAACAAGTCATTTTAACGAATATAGCTCAGGGTGAAATAATTTAATAAATAATCCTATTGATTAGGAAATTGTTTTAATGAGATGGCATAGAAGTTCAATATGTTTGTAAGGATCCACTTGGGAAAAATAAATCCTTAATATATAAAGAAAGGTTCTGAAATGAACAGAAATATTCTTGCAGGCAAAATTTTTAACTCTTGGCAAAATTTTAATAACTAAAACCTGGCTAAATTTTTGGGGTGTTACAGTCGCTCAGATGCCCGACTGTGGCATGCTTGTTATTTGTATACTTTATAAGACCTTTATGTGGCGTCGCTCAAACGCCCGACTGTGGCATGCTTGTTATTTGTTTACTTTATAAGCCCTTTATGTGGTGTCGCTCAGACGCCCGACTGTGGCATGCTTGTTATTTGTTTACTTTATAAGCCCTTTATGTGGTGTCGCACAGACGCCCG
The DNA here is from genome assembly GCF_018294505.1 of Triticum aestivum. Taxonomy (NCBI): domain Eukaryota; kingdom Viridiplantae; phylum Streptophyta; class Magnoliopsida; order Poales; family Poaceae; genus Triticum; species Triticum aestivum. The sequence continues at coordinate 120,398,634 of NC_057810.1, forward strand.
ACTGTGGCATGTTTGTTACTTATTTCACTTATAAGCCCTTTATGTGGTGTCGCTCAGACGCCCGACTGAGGCATGCTTTCTGTTATTGTCCTTTCGAGGCATCGCTTCAGACCCTCGATCGGTGCATTCTATTTCTATTCTCTGATTGCATATTCATGTTTTATATGAACAACCTGCTTGTGTGCATCATGGATTTTTTTTCATGACTAACGTTGTGATCATAGAATATTTCAGAGCATGAATATCATTTGTTATATTATACCCGTGTTCATAATGTTTGCGAGTACATTCAAAGTACTCACTGGCTTGTTCGGCATTCAGCTTGCCGGCCTGTTTGAAAACCCAACACTCTCTATGGGTGTGGTTTTCAAACAGGCCGGCAAGCTGAATGCCGAACAAAAAGAGAGGGAGATGCCAAGTGAGGATTAGGATGAGCCTCGTCAGCCGAACACTGGAGGACAGAAAATAATTCCCACTAGAAGTCAAAATAGTGAATATGATTTACGTAACTCACATTCCAAAGGGAACGTGCAAACACGCACTCCGAGACGTATAGGCTATTGAGCCCATCGCCCCCAAATTCAATCCCTGGTCGGCCTGCCCGATCACCTTTGATCGCAAGGACCATCCGACTAGTGTCCGGCATGGAGGATCGGCTGCCTTGGTGCTCGACCCAATAATTGACGGATACCATCTCACACGAGTCCTTATGGACGGCGGCAGTAGGCTAGAACTGATATATCAGGACACTGTCCGCAAAATGGGGATAGACCCTTCAAGGATTAGCCTAAGCAACACTACCTTTAAAGGAGTGATACCAGGCGTGGAGGCCCACTGTATGGGCTCCCTAGTACTAGAGGTTGTATTCGGTTCTCCCGACAACTTCAGAAGCGAGGAATTAACCTTCGACATCGCTCCATTCCGAAGTGGCTATCACGCACTACTTGGAAGAACGGCCTTTGCTCGTTTTAATGCAGTACCGCACTACGCCTACTCAAACTTAAGATTCCCGGTCCAAGCGGCGTCATCACAGTTAGAGGAAATACAGAGCGTTCCTTACGTGTAGAAGAATACGTGGCGGCTCTATCAGCCGAACACTGAGCGGTCCCTCCAATTAGGATAAATGGTCGGTCGTGAAGACCACGGACGCGGTTAGACGAGTCCGGCGCTCCACCCAATGTAACAGCCCAGTTGGGATTTCCCCATAAAAGATACTAGGGGCTGCCCACAAAAGAACCCATAGTTCGGCTCGATTCTATCAATACAATAAGTAATTGCACTTTCATGGTTCATTCAGATTAACGAACTCCTAGCACGCAGTCTTTCACATGGATTTTTTCCTTTTACAGATGATCATCGTGCTACACCCTTCCAGGATACGGCACAACAGAGATAAAGGCGTAGACGTGCAGCAGGGCCCCGCTCAAAGGTTTCTTTTTCGATTAAGACCCTGCGTAAACCTTTTTAATGTCTCCTGTTGCTTCTTCCCCTCCGGAAACTTTATACAACCGGGAGGGATACTGGCGTTTTCGGCATTTTGGTCACACCAGACTACTGCTCCTACCTGGAAACTCAGGGCTTATTGTCAAGGGCGTTATTCAGCCCAGTACACATTATAAAGTCTGAATACCTTAGGGAGTGTTCGGCGTCGCGAGTTTGGCCTTATATGCATCAGCTCCGAATCATGTCTTTGGTCAAATGTTGGGTTTGCCCGGCTCCCGTGTTTTGCTACCTTACGTTCCGTTCTATCGGCTAAGGCGGCACCGGGAGAACTACTGCGATTGTGCCCCAGTTCATCTGGATGAGCACCTCAGTAGACAAAGCCGAAAACTGACTGTCATGATACAGCACGAGACTGGTCAACCACTCGATGACCCAGCGGAATCTTCGCGATTCCTCCGCATTAACGAAGGACGGGTTTCCCGGTCACGTACATACGCGCACCATATCCGGCTAAACGCAAAAGTACCAGGGGCTAGATAGTAGCCCCACCGTCAAACTCCTATGGCTAAGTGAAAGTGTTAAAGCCATATAGTCTGATTGCCTGGTTCACCATGGTATCACCTCCTTAACGGACCAAGACGTTGGATAAAGTGTGACTACATGTTTTCTCGAACACCCCCGTGTTATATGTGTGGGGGCTGAAGCCGACGACTACAAACTTTCAGGTTATATACATACATAAACGGCTACATAGGAGGCATTATAATACTTTCGGGCAAAAGTATAAACACAATCTTTATAATCAAAATAGCATTGTCTTTACAATCATGATACATGTCATTCGAGCATAGCACTCTTCGAGCACTGAGCCTCTATTAAACGGGCGCCTTCTAAGACTTCTTCAAAAAAGTGCTCGGCCGGGTCCTGGCCGTCCGCTGCACTCTGGGTTGCAATAGTGGTGGTTTCCATCTTAGCCCAGTATGTTTTAACACGGGCAAGCGCCATCCGCGCACCCTCTATGCATGCCGACTTCTTCACAGCATCGATATGCGACACTACACCAAGGAATTGTTGCACCAATCCGAAATAGCTGTTCGGCCTTGGTCCTTGTGGCCAAAGATGATCCACGACAGACCTCATAGCAAGCCCGGACAACCTGTGGAGTTCGGCCCATGCGGCCATCCTTTCATTCAATGGCAGCGGACGCGTTGGGGCACTGAACTGCAACCAGAATAACCTCTCAGCCTTATGGTCTTTCGGATCTTTGAAAAACTCGGTCGCATCAGCAGCACTCTTTGCTAGGTTCGCATACGAGTCCGCCGCACTCCACAACTGATCCAGAGGGGCATACTTTGGATCTCTGAATTTCATCCGCAACATATAGGGCTTCCCAGCCACGATATCTCCGGCTTCATGAAGCTCCTCCCTCATCCCCCTCATTTCAGAGCGGGTTTCCTTGGTTGCCTCCAGGGCCTTCTTCAGGCCAGCCACTTTTTCTTCATTATCCTTTTCAAGGAGCTCACGGCGGTTGGCAGCATCTTCCAGCTCGGTAGCCATTTGGGCTATCTTTTCTTCGCTTCGGCGATGAGTAGCCTTCAAGTCTTAACTCCTCGACCACCTTCAGAGCGGCCGCATCACTTTTCCGGGCTTGCTCCTTGGCTCGGGCAAGCTCCGCCCGAAGGGTCTCCACAACAACAGCTCCATCTGCAATCACAACATATTACAGATACTAGCATCAGGCTCCTCTTAAACATTTGCTGACAAGCCGAATATACATACCCTGGGCCTCGTCAAGCCGCTTGTTAACCAGCGTGATGTCAGCATCGGCCACGTCCAGCTGCCGCTTTAGTTCGGCAAAATTAGCAGATCGGTCGGCCACCGGACTTTCAGCCACTTGCACATAAAGCAACGAGCTTATTACCAGAGATTATGATCCTTTGTTCGCCACGTCAATGGCAACCAGAGTCTTAGGGGCTACTATCTATACAGAGCACACTTAGCATGTGCGGTACCATCAAAAATACATTTTTGCGTACCTCAAAGCCTCTCAGTAGACTCGTAAAAGCTTCAATCAAACCGCTTTACGCGGATGAAATTCTCTCAACCACCGTACCCATCAAGGCACGATGTGTCTCTGAGATGGCCGCTCACTCCAGTAGGTCCATTAGTGTGTCCAGCTGTGTGTCGGACAATCCCGGACTCCTCCTGAAGCTCTCTTTGAGAGCCGGATATTCAAGACTCTGGGCAGCCAAAGTGTGAACTTCTGGCCTTGGTGGATCAGGAGAAATCCTCCATGACGACACTTTGGGGTCGTCCGCCCCATGTGACGGGGAGGCAGGGGGAGGCGTCTCGCTGTCCATCATCTCTGGAGGAAGATTCTCCAAGGATGAACTCTGTGGGGAAGGGCTGCGAGCCGGACTGCAACAAATATGTTTCGGTCATATCCTCAGAGACAAAACATGATATGTTTACCAAAGTACTCTTTCACTTACAGCTTGGTGGACGGCTGGCCCCCTTGTGGGTGCTGTGCAGTAAGGACGCCCTCTGGGGCAGGGTCCTTTTGCGAGGTTTTCTTCCCTCATTTAGAAGCCTTCGTTTCTAAATCTTTGGAGGCGGCCCTTTTCTTACCCTGAGGAGAAGGGATTTTAGATTCCCCTCCCCGATTGTCCTCCTTCGCGGAGGCACTTACTCCTCCAATTTGGATGTGTAAAAAATGAGGCCCATCTGTGGCTCCACTATTCCTCCCCTCATCTTCTCTTGATGGCACCTAATGCGGCGCGTACTCAAGCATCTTGTTCAACAAAGGATTCGGCGAGCCTTCGGGAAGAGCGGCCGGACACCTAATCCTCTCTGCCTTCTTCAGCCAGTCCTGGCAGAGAGCAATTCTTTAGAATGATGTTATAATAAACATAAAGGATGGTGTGTTCAGTAACAGAAGTATTTACCTGGGTATCCGGGCGATTCCAATTATGACCCACGTCCTCGGTGGTGTCCGGACACTTTATTCATGATCCGAAGAATGACTCATTCATCTCTTTGGGCGTCATGCCGAAGAATTGTTGAATGGTTCGCGGTCCTTCCGGGTTGAACTCCCACATATGGAGAGGACGATGTTGGCAGGGCAGGACTCAACGAACCAGCATCACTTGCATTATCTTGACAAGATTGACATCCCTCTTGAGAAGGTCTCGGATGCGCCTTTGCAAGGTCGGCAAGTCGTTAACCGCCCCCCAGTACAGCCCCTTGTTGACCCATGACGCCAGTTGTGGTGGAGGGCCTAGGCGAAACACTGGAGAAACCACCCGTTTTGTACCTCGGGGAGCAGTGATGTAATACCACACCCGCTGCCATAAATCAGAAGTCTCCACGAAAGAACCCTTTGACCATGGGGTGTCGGCGCCTTTGCTTATTATAGCACCTCCGCACTCCGCGTGATGCCCATCAATCGCCCTCGGCCTCACATTGAAGGTCTTGAGCCACAGGCCGAAGTGGGGAGTAATGCGGAGAAAGGCTTCACACACAACGATAAACGACGAAATTTGAAGGATGGAATCCGGAGCTAGATCATGGAAATCTAGCACGTAAAAGAACATAAGCCCCCTCACGAAGGGATCGAGACTAAAACCTAGCCCTCGGAGGAAGTGGGAAATAAATACGACACTCTCGTTGGGTTCGGGAGTGGGGATGACCTGCCCTTGAGCAGGCAGCCTGTGCGGGATTTTGGCAGTGAGATACCTGGCCTCCCTAAGCTTCCGGATGTCCTCCTCTGTGACGGAGGCGGCCCTCCACCGGCCTTGAAGATTGGATCCGGACATGGTCGAAGGACTGAAGTGCTTAAACTTGAGCCTTGGGTGTTGGAACTCGAGGTGAAGGAGGGGAAGGATCAAGCGTGGGAAGAAAAGGATAGGTTTTGGCCCCTTTAGAAAGAGGACGAATATCAAGCATCCCCCACGTGACCGTTTGGGACTTACCTAAAATTGAGGAGTCATATTGAACAAACACGGTTAGGTTACCCACACCTGTATTGATGAGAATCCCGTGATAAGGGGGACACGATCTCTGCTTCGACAGGACGCGCCAATAAAACCGCCTTGCAGCATGTGTAGTGGCTGGTTATGAAAAACGGTTCGAATAAAGACCGGACCGTGGCGTGATGTCATAAAAAGCTGTCCGCAGATTAGATTTGTGGAATATTATACTCTCTACGGTGGAATGTGGAATTTGTTTTGCATTGCCGGACACGATCCGTGTGTTCTAAGTCTTTTATGGAGTATTCGGAGAAGGAACCCGCCTTGCAATGCCGAAGACAATCTGCGCGCCGGACTCATCGTCATTGAAGCCTGGTTCAGGGGCTACTGAGGTATTCCTAGATTAAGGGGTCCTCGGACAGCTGGCCTATATACTTTGGCCGGACTGTTGGACTATGAAGATACAAGATTGAAGACTTCGTCCCATGTCCGGATGGGACTCTCCTTTGCGTGGAAGGCAAGCTTGGATATTCAGATATGTAGATTTCCTTCTTTGTAACCGACTTTGTGGAACCCTAGGCCCCTCCGGTGTGTATATAAACCAGAGGTTTTAGTCCATAGGACAACAACAATCATAATCATAGGCTAGCTTCTAGGGTTTAGCCTCTACGATCTCGTGGTAGATCAACTCTTGTAATACTCATATCATCAAGATCAATCAAGCAGGAAGTAGGCTATTACCTCCATCGAGAGGGCCCAAACCTGGGTAAAATATCGTGTCCCCTGCCTCCTGGTACCATTAGCCTTAGGCGCATAGTTCGGGACCCCCTACCCGAGATCCGCCAGTTTTGACACCAACAGCCGCTGTGGCAAGGATAACCAGCAAGAGAGGCCTGCCCGGGGCCGCGACAAGAAGCAGGAAGATGAGGATCATGACGAGGACGACAAGTCCGGCGACCAAGAGTTTTAGAAAGCTACGGAGGCCATGTGCGTCGACGGTGGTGCCTTTTTGCATACCTCTCACCACCAGCTCAAATAGTGGGCGCGTGAGATCACAGCGCTGGATCCATCACTCGACGCACGAAAGCCACTGAAGTGGTCCAACATGCCTATCATATATGACACCAAGGACCAACCTGATCGCAGAACTACGGTCGGGTGTTTGCCGATGCTGGTTTCACCAACGATACGCAACCTCAAAGTGACGAAGATGCTAGTTGACGGCGGGGCCGGTCTAAACTTGATCGCGCCTGTTGTGGTCAAAAGGCTGCAGATTCCCGATGGAGACCTCGAAGAGAGGGGTATATTTCAAGGGGTCAACCTGGGAAGGAGTCAGTCGAAGGGAAAAGTCACACTTCCCATGATGTTTGTAGCCGAGTTGAACCACAGGACGAAGAGGATTGTCTTTGAAGTGGCCGAGATCCCCTTTCCCTACAATGGGATCCTCGGCCGCCTGGCACTGGCCAAGTTCATGGCGGTGTCACATTATGCCTACAACACGCTAAAAATGCCTACGCCAATGAACATCATCACCGTCCCCTCCGACAAGAAGGATGCACTGATCTACGCTGACCAACTCTACCAGGAGGCAGTTGCAGCAACTGCCGCCAAGGCACTTGCTCCTACTGCTGAAGTCCCGGGAGGGAAGAAGACCAACGAGACCTCTCGCACGCACTCCGGCAAGCGCACCTCTTCGGAGTGTTGTGCTCTTGTCGAGGACGTGCCAGAGAGCTCCACCGGCAAGAGCAAGAGATCCAGAGCTACGCCACCAGAGACCAAGAAGGTGTACGTCAAGAAGGACGGCACGGGAGGAGCTGTCACCATAAGCTCCACCCTCGATAGCAAATAGGAAGGAGAGCTCGTCACTTTCCTGTGGGCGAATGTCGATTTGTTTGCATAGCAAGCATCCGACATCCCCGGCGTTCCCAGGGAAGTGATTGAGCACCATCTTACTGTATGTCCTCATGCGCGGCCCGTCAAGCAGAAGGTCAGGAAGCAAGCTTTGGAAAGGAAGGAGTTCATCACAGAATAGATAAGAAAGCTAGAAGCGGAAGGCTTGGTGAGAGGAGTACTCCATCCGACGTGGTTAGCCAATCCGGTGGTAGTGCGCAAGGCAAACGGGAAGTGGAGGCTGTGTATTGATTACACAGATATCAATAAGGACTGTCCAAAAGACCCTTTCCCGTTGCTGCGCATTGACCTGATTGTTGACTCCACGGCCGGGTGTGACCTGTTGTCATTCCTCGACGCCTACTCAGGCTATCCTCAGATTTTCATGACAAGAGAAGATGAAGAGAAGACAACATTCATCACCCCATGTGGTACGTATAGCTTTTTATGGATGCCTTTTAGGTTGAAGAGTGCTGGCTCAACCTTTGCGAGAGCAGTCCAAATTGGTTTTGATCCCCAGCTACATAGAAATATGGAAGCTTATATGGATGACATAGTGGTCAAAACCAAGGACAAGGCAACACCTGTGCAAGATTTGGAAGAGACGTTTGCAAATCTGCGCAAGATCAACCTCAAGCTGAACCCTGAGAAGTGTGTCTTCGGCATCATGTCTGGCAAGCTTCTCGGGTTTTTTGTGTCGCAGCGTGGGATTGAGGCGAATCCAGACAAGATCAAGGCCATTGAGCAGATTGAGGCACCTAGGCGGATCAAGGATGTGCGTTGGCTCACTAGCTGCATTGCCACCATGAGCAGATTCATCTCCATGTCTACCGAGCATGCCCTTCCCCTTTTCAAAATATTGAAAAAGGCGGGCCCAATGGAATGGACCCCAGAGGCTGAAGCAGGGCTGCAGGACTTGAAGAAATAGCTCTCCTCCATGCCGATACTAGTTGCGCCAAACCACAAGAGACGCTGCTGATGTATCTAGCGGCAACGAATCAAGTGGTCAGCTGTAACGCCCCGGATTCGAAGTGCCAGGTGTCTTCTAGTTATTCGTCATTGTTTCCATGTCATTTGCTTGGTGTTACATTTTGCCATGTCATCATGTGCATTTCATCTGCTTGTTTTTCAAAACTTGCATTTGTTCGGGTTCCCCCGGTTCTCTCCATTGTCCGTTCGGAGTCCAGACCTCTCGTGCGCGCCCGTCGCCCCTATCAAACCTTGTTTCGTGAGCAGGAGAAAAACATTCTCAGAATGGACCAAGATTTGCTGAGTGGCCTTGGTATATCACTGGTAGACCGCCCGTCAAATTTCATTCCATTTGGAGGTCGTTTGATGCCCCAACGGTTAACCGCGTAGCCCAAAACCCCTCTCTTTTTTCAGCCCAGCCCCTCTTCACCACAGCCCATGAGCCCATCCAAACCCCCTCCATGCTATCGGTCGTTCGATCACGATCGTGTGGGCGAAAACCACACCCCATTTGGAGTCTCCTAGCTCCCTCTACCTATAAATATGTGCCTTCCCCCGAAATCCCGGATGAAACCCTAGACCATCTCCTCCCTCGCCGCCTGACATGTCCGCCGCCTCCTCCGCCCAATCCGCCACCACCACGTGTCCCCCGCCGTCTCTCTCCTCTGCGCCCCGCCGCTAGGCCCGCCGGGGCCCGGATCGGGCCCTCCCGGCCCGCGTGCCGCCCAGGCGCCTCGCTCCGTGCCGCCTCCGCGCTTCCGCCGCCCGGCCACCCGCCGCCGGGTCCCATCCCCGCCGTCGGCGTGCCTCATCCACGCCGCCCCAGAGCTCCCCGCCGGCGACCTCGCGCCACCCCGCACCCTTCGCCGCCTCGCTGGTCTCCCCCAGCGTAGCCACCCGCGCCCGGGATCCCCGCCGTCCTGCGCCCTGCTGGCGCCTCCCCGCCGCCGCATCCCGCGCACCAGCACCGCGCAGCCTTCGTCTTCCCTGCCGCCGACCGTGCTCCGCGCTGCCCTGCCCCGCGTCAACCTCGCCTGCCCCGCCGCCTCACCGCCAGAGCTTGCCCGCGCCTCCCCGTGGCTCGCCAGAGTTGTCTCAGGCAGGATCCATGGAGATCCGGCCTAGAACCGCCAGGTGGATGAGATCTACCACCACAGCCATCCAAACGGTCTCCCCGCGCCCTGGATCCCTCCGTCCCGCACCGTCCCGTCACGGGTTGACTTTTTCGCGAGGGTATATTTCCACCAAGTCTCTAAAATATTTACATTCTGGTGCCTAGTTCTTCATGCCATAACTTCATGTGTACTGCACCGTTTCATGCATATGATATATCAAAATGTTCATTGTGAGATGCTTTTCATTTTGTTACATTGTGCAATGCTTGTTTGAGTCCATCTTGATTCCCTTAGCATTGTTGCAAGAGTGCTATATGATGTTAACTGCTGTCTGTTAACAGAACTTGGTGATTTGTCTTTTTCATTGCATTTTGTGTGTGCATCTTTTGAGCTTGATGTCTACATGAGTTTTGAGCTATATCATGCCATCTTCACAGTGGTGCAATCCATGTATTTTTGTGATTCTTGTAGTGAGTGTATCGACTTCGTGAAGTAGGGTACTTACTGTTACTGTTTTGCTAGGCTGAAACTGTTATATCATGATGCTATGTAAACCTGCTGCTACAAGTCATTATATGCATAATCTGGAGATGCTCACTAAGGATGTTTTATTATACATGTTATTCTCTATCCATCCATGCCCTTGGTTGCAATTATGTATTGCTTTAGATTGTTCATATCATGCTCCAAACTTGCTAAATAATGTTTCTGTCAGCCTGTTAACATGAAGTTCAGTTTTGCCATGTGTTTTGCTAGTGATCCATGCACCGTATGAACTTGATCTTGCTATGCTTAGCTTCATAAATATGTCATATTACTGTTGGTTGACTTCACATGTCATGAAATTCTCTGTGGAGAGTGGTACAAGCTCACCAACATGCCTACTTATCGTTGTTCCTGCCATGTCTGCATCTGTCATATTACTTGCCATGTTTGCATGGATCCTACCATCTTTTCTGTTGATCTTTGGAATAAGTTCAGTAAGGGAGTTTTGTTCTTTGTCTTTAGTATTAGCATGCCATGCATTTTTCCCATGATAAGTTCCTGTAGCATGTTGTTTGAAAGCTCTAAATATTGCAACCTGATGTTGTTTCTGCTAAGTCTGAAACTGTTATTATTTGCAATCTTGCCATGCCCTTTTGAGCATGTTATAGTGATTTCTGGAGATAGCTCAGTGTTCATGTTTTGTCATGCTTTACCAGTACATGATGTCCATGCCTTTTGTTTTCATTATGAAGTGATGTAGCATATTGTTTTGATGCTTGCTAGATGCCTAGTTGCTGTTTTGGACAGCTTGTCCTTTAAACTTGTTTCATGTGTATGTGTTGAACCGTTGTTCCGTTTTGAGCGTGCTCTAGATGAAACTTGCTTAGAATTGCATGTAGTTTCATCTTATAATGTTTCATCCTTGTTTTGAGGTGTTTGTTTGATTTTTGGATGCATTTAGCATCAATGTCATGTTTAACTTGTTTTGCTCATATCTTCTAGGCCGTAGCTCCGAACTAAATGAACTTTATATGTAACTTGACTAGAATCTCGTGTAGATCATCTTGGTGCATCTTAACTTGCTGTTTAACAAATTGAACATAAGGTTTATTCAGTTCTGGACAAATTTCTAAATTTGCATATGAGGACTTACCAGAATTGTTATATGTTGTTTCCGGCCTCATTTAACCTTGCTTTGATGTGTTGTTCTTGTATGCATCATCTCTTGCCATGAGTAGCTTCATGTAGTCTTGTCTTGCATCATACTTGGATGAGCATCATGTCATGGTCATGTGTGGTGTGTTTACCATGTTGTGTGCTTCTTCTCGATAGTTCTCATTTCGTTGCGATCGTGAGGATTCGTTCGTCTACGCTTGGTTCATCTTCGTGGCTTCATCTTCTTCATGGACTCGTTCTTCTTCCTAGTGGGATTTCAGGCAAGATGACCGTCACCTTGGATCTCACTACTATCATTTCTATGCTAGTTGCTTCGTTCTATCGCTATGCTGTGCTACCTATTACTTGCTCTTCAAGCCTCCCAAATTGCCATGTCAGCCTCTAACCTTTTTCACCCTTCCTAGAAAACCGTTGCTTGGCTATGTTACCGCTTTGCTCAGCCCCTCTTATAGCGTTGTTAGCTGCAGATGAAGTTAAAGATTGCTTCATGATGGACAGGATTATGTTGGGATATCACAATATCTCTTATTTAATTAATGCACCTATAGACTTGGTAAAGGGTGGAAGGCTCGGCCTTATGCCTGGTGTTTTGTTCCACTCCTGCCGCCCTAGTTTCCGTCATACCGGTATTATGTTCCTTGATTTTGTGTTCCTTACACGGTTGGGTGATTTACGGGAACCCCTTAACAGTTTCCTTTGAATAAAACTCCTCCAGCAAGGCCCAACCTTGGTTTTACCATTTGCCTACCTAAGCCTTTTTCCCTTGGGTTTCCGGAGCCCGAGGGACATCTTTATTTACCCTCCCCCCCGGGCCAGTGCTCCTTTGAGTGTTGGTCCAAACAAGAGCACCATGCGGGACCGTCCCTTGGCAACTTGGGTTATGTTGGCACGCGTACGCTTAGCTTATCCGGTGTGCCCTGAGAACGAGATATGTGCAGCTCCTATTGGGATTTGTCGGCACATCCGGGCGGTCTTGCTGGTCTTGTTTTACCATTGTCGAAATGTTTGTAAACCGGGATTCCGATACTGATCGGCTCTTCCTGGGAGAGGGAATATCCTTCATTGACCGTGAGAGCTTGTGATGGGCTAAGTTGGGACACCCCTGCAGGGTGTAAACTTTCGAGAGCCGTGCCCGCGGTTATGTGGCAGATGGGAATTTGTTAATATCTGGTTGTAGAGAACTTGACACTTGACTTAATTAAAACGCATCAACCGTGTGTGTAGCTGTGATGGTCTCTTTTCGGCGGAGTCCGGGAAGTGAACACGGTCTTTGTGTTATGATTGTGCATAAGTAGTTTCAGGATCACTTCTAGCTTCTCGACCGTTCCTTTTGCTTCTCTTCTCGCTCTTATTTGCATATGTTAGCCACCATATATGCTTAGTCGTTGCTGCAACCTCACCACTTACCCTTTCCATACCCATTAAGCTTTGCTAGTCTTGATACCCATGGTAATGGGATTGCTGAGTCCTCGTGGCTCACAGATTACTACAACAACAATTGCAGGTACAGGTTATGCGATGATCATGACGTGAGAGGGATGTTACTTGTTTTGGAGTTCTTCTTCTGCTTCTTCTTTGATCAGGGGATAGGTTCCAAGTCGGCAGCCTGGGCTAGCAGGGTGGATGTCGTTTGAGTTTCTGTTTGTGTTTCATCCATAGTCGGATGTTGCTCTTATGTATTGTGTTGTTGTATTCATGTGGCATTGTATGCCTCTTGTATGTATCCCCATCTATTATGTATTGTTGATGTAATGATATCCACCTTGCAAAAGCATATCAATATGCGGTTCTATCCTTGGTGGGACCTTCGAGTCTCTTTAGGATAGTATCGCATATTGGGCGTGACATCAGCGCCGCACAAATGGCACAACGGGAGGTTGACGAAGGGGTAGTGGCAGCAGCTGGACTGGCGGATGGCGAGCCAGGGCTACCCCCGGCAGAGCCTAGTCTCGGCAAGGCAAGGCCCCCGGCAGGGTCTAACGCTGGCGGGACAGGGCCTGTGCAATGAAGTGAAGTGGTGCATAAGAAGAATATGATGCAGCACCCGGTTTACTTTGTCAGCTCCCTCTTGCAGGGGGCTAGGTCGAGGTATTCCGGTGTGCAGAAACTGCTCTTCAGCCTCCTTACGGCCTCGAGGAAGTTGTGTCATTACTTCCAAGCACACGAGATCACCGTCGTCACCTGCCTCCAGTAATAACGGATACTGCATAACCCAGATGCAACGGGGAGGATTGTGGAATGGGCATTGGAGCTGTCGAGCTTTGGTTTGAAGTTCGAAAGCACTTCAATGATCCAGAGCCGAGTCTTGGCAGAGTTGATTGCAGAGTGAACCTCGACACCCGACGAAGAAATCTAGGAGACCACTCTTCTCGGCAAGGAAACAAGTCACAACTGGGTTATGTACTTTGACGGGGCTTTTTATCTATGAGGCGCCGGTGCTGGTGTGCTACTCGTCGCACCCACCGAAGAGCACCTCAAGTACGTGATCCAGATGCACTTTCCCAGGGAGATGTCGACGAACAACACTGCTGAATATGAGGGATTGCTTGCCGGTCTCAGGATCGCGGCAGACCTCGAGGTCTAGAAGCTCATCATCAAGGGTGATCCGCAGCTTGTCATCAGGCAGATCAACAAGGATTATCAAAGACCATTGATGGAAGCCTACGTGGATGAGGTGAGGAAGTTGTAGGAGCGCTTTGGCGGTATACAGGCGGAGCACGTCCCCCTAGTGGAGAATGACATCGCCGACTACCTGTCGAAGCGCGCTACCCTCAAACTACCTGTGGAACCAGGTACTTTTGTGCTTCAGTTGACTCAACCCTCCGTTGAACCATCAACAGAGCAAAACAAGCGAAGGAAATCAGGCCCCGGCAAATACTTTCCCACCAAGCTCCCTGGAGCCGCTGGCGAAGATGTTGCCATGGACACCGAGCCTGCTGTGAGGCAACTGACTCTGGCGAGGCGTCAAGCCCTGGCCGTAGAGACAGTTGCCCCCATGGCAGAGGAAATGCCTTTAGTCCTTGCCGTCGAGCCCCTGGCTCCGGCATGGGCGCAGCACACCATTCGATTCCTCCAAACAGGGGGGTTCCTGAGGAGCAGGAAGAAGCGGAGAAAGTAGCCCGTCGATCTGCCTTGTATCAGTTCGTTGACAATGTTCTATACAGAAAAAGACCAAACGGAGTGAAATTCAAGTGCATTCCCCGGGAGGAAGGACTGGAGCTGTTGGCAGAGATACATGGAGGCATATTTGGCTCCCACATAGGGTCGAGGGCCTTGCCGGCAAGGCTTTACAGCAAGGTTTCTTCTGGCCCACTGTCCTCCAGGATGCAACAGCAATAGTTTCCACGTGTGAAGCGTTTCAGTTCCATTCAAAGAAGCTTCATCAGCCAGCTCAAGCCCTTCAAACAATCCCTCTCTCCTGGCCATTATCGGTCTAGGGGCTCGACATACTCGGCCCTTTCCCCCGCGCCGTCGGGGGCTTTGAGTACTTGTACGTCACAATCGACAAGTTCACAAAGTGGCCGGAAGTGGAAGCAGTGAGGAAGGTGATAACACAGTCAGCCGTCAAATTGTTCAAGGGGCTAGTCTGCCATTTTGGTGTGCCAAACATGGTCATCACTGTTGGGGAACATAGTAATTTCAAAAAAATTCCTACGCACACGCAAGATCATGGTGATGCATAGCAACGAGAGGGGGAGTGTATCTTCATACCCTTGAAGATCGCTAAGCGGAAGCGTTTATCAACGCGGTTGATGTAGTCGTACGTCTTCATGATCCGACCGATCCAAGTACCGAACACACGGCACCTCCGAGTTCTGCACACGTTCAGCTCGATGATGTCCTCGCCTTCTCGATCCAGCAAGACGGGCGAAGTAGTAGATGAGTTCCGTCAGCACGACAGCGTGGTGACGGTGTTGGTGAAGAACAATCTCCGCAGGGCTTCGCCTAAGCACTACGGGAACTATGACAGAGGATAAACTAGAGGGGACGGGGTTGTCGGAACACGGCTTGGTGTTTCTTGATGTGTCTTTGGTGCTAGCCCTGCCCCTCTATTTATATGTTGAGCCTTGGGGTCGAAACTTGGAGTAAAAGCCTCCACAAAGTCGGTTTCCCCCGAAAGGCAAGAGTCCTTCTCGGACTCCAGGGCCAGAGGCCAGGGTTCCCAGCGTCTGGACCCAGACGCCAGGGACCCTGGCGTCTGGCCCCTGGACTCTGCAAAACTTCCTTTTGCGCTTTCCAAAAACCTTGTGGGCTTTCCCCTTTGGCCCAAATAACGTGTTCTCGTACCCAAACATTTCGGGAAACATCCGGAACCCCTTCCGGTGAATTCCGGAACCCTTCCGGAGATAAAACACTATTATCCCATATATCAAACTTTATCTCCGGACCATTCCGGAGTTCCTCGTCATGTCCATGATCTCATCCAGGACTCCGAACAACATTCGGTTACCAACATACATAACTCATATAATATTATATCGTCAATGAAACGTTAAGCGTGCGGACCCTACGGGTTCGAGAACTATGTAGACATGACCTAGAACTGTTTCTGGTCAATAACCAATAGCGGAACCTGGATGCTCATATTGGCTCCTACATATTATACGAAGATCTTTATCGGTCAAACCGCATAACAACATACGTTGTTCCCTTTGTCATCGGTATGTTACTTGCCCGAGATTCGATCGTTGGTATCTCAATACCTAGTTCAATCTCATTCCCGGCAAGTCTCTTTACTCGTTACGTAATGCATCATTCTGTAACTAACTCATTAGCTACATTGCTTGCAAGGCTTATAGTGATGTGCATTACCGATAGGGCCCAGAGATACCTCTCCGACAATCGGAGTGACAAATCCTAATCTCGAAATACGCCAACCCAACATGTACCTTTGGAGACACCTGTAGAGCTCCTTTATAATCAGCCAGTTACTTTGTGACATTTGGTAGCACACAAAGTGTTCCTCCGGTAAATGGGAGTTGCATAATCTCATAGTCATAGGAACATGTATAAGTCATGAAGAAAGCAATAGCAACATACTAAATGATCAAGTGCTAAGCTAACGGAATGGGTCAAGTCAATCACATCATTCTCCTAATGATGTGATCCCGTTAATCAAATGACAACTCATGTCTATGGCTAGGAAACTTAACCATCTTTGATTCAACGAGCTAGTCAAGTAGAGGCATACTAGTGACACTATGTTTGTCTATGTATTCACACATGTATTATGTTTCCGGTTAATACAATTCTAGCATGAATAATAAACATTTATCATGATATAAGGAAATAAATAATAACTTTATTATTGCCTCTAGGGCATATTTCCTTCAATCACCGACAACGGCACGCAGTTCGTGAGCCACACCTTCATGCAATACATTAAGGACCTCGGCAGCAAGGTCATTTTCGCTTCCGTGTCACACCAACGGAGCAATGGCCAAGCAGAGAGGGCAAATGCTGAAGCATTATGAGTACTGAGGACAAAGACTTTTGACAGGCTGCACAAGAGCGGAAGGCGCTGGATTGATGAGTTGTCGGTGGTTCTTTGGTCGATCAGAATGATGCCAAATCGAGCCACCAACCAGACACCCTTTACCCTGGTATACAGGGCAGAAGCAGTTCTCCCCATGGAACTCACATATGGGTCACCTCGAGTGATCGCTTATGACGAGCTTGAGCAAGAGCGATTGGGGCAAAATGATGGAATGCTCCTCGAGGAAGATCGTCTTCGGGCGGCTTTGAGATCAACAAGCTACCAGCAAGCCTTGCGCCGCTACCATAGCCGCAAGGTTCATGCCCGAACTTTTGAGGGAGGCGACCTTGTTCTTCGGCACGTTCAATCGGCCAAGAATTCCAACAAGTTGACGCCCAAGTGGGAAGGCCCTTATCAGGTAATACGAGTCACCAGGCCCGACGCAGTCCGCTTGGAGACCGAAGATGCCATTCCAGTGAGCAAATCCTGGAACATCGAGCATCTTCATAAGTTTTACCCATAAGGCGCGGTTGTCGGGCCTCCCGGCAAACCACCTTTTTTTACAATCCTTGCCGGCAAGGCATGTAACCATTTGTAGAAATCCAGGCACAGACCGTGAGCAAAAAATAAATGAAGCACTGGCGCCCTAAGTTATAGCATGCATGCTAGGTTAAGTCTCTCCCTCAGTTAGGGTTGATAGTGCTTAGCGGTGACTAACCCCTAGCATAGAGGTCGATTGTGCGTCTCTCTATTCCTTTCCGTCTGAGGGAGTCCCAGATTAGGGGGTGTCCGGATAGCCGAACTATCACCTTTGGACGGACTCCTGGACTATGAAGATACAAGATTGAAGACTCCGTCCCATGTTCGGATGGGACTTTCCTTGGCGTGGAAGGCAAGCTTGGCGATACGGATATGTAGATCTCCTACCATTGTAACCGACTCTGTGTAACCCTAGCCCTCTCTGGTGTCTATATAAACCAGAGGGTTTTAGTCCTTAAGGGGAACAACAATCATACCATAGGTTAGCCTCTAGGGTTTAGCCTCTCTGATCTCGTGGTAGATCTACTCTTGTACTACCCATATCATCAATATTAATCAAGCAGGAGTAGGGTTTTACCTCCACCGAGAGGGCCCGAACCTAGGTAAAAACATCATGTCCCTTGTGTCCTGTTACCATCCGCCTAGACGCACAGTTCGGGACCCCCTACCCAAGATCCGCCGGTTTTGACACCGACATTGGTGCTTTCATTGAGAGTTCCTCCGTGTCGTCGCCATCAGGAAGGATGCCTCATCCCGTCTTTAAAGACGGCACCGTTGCCAAAGGAGCTTTGGCCATCGGCGAAACTATCCGGCTAGGCGATTTTCTTATGACCGCCTGTTCGGCCGCCGCGCCAACGATGACTTCTCGGGTCATCAAAAGCAATCTTCACGTCAACTCGGAACTCGCCGAGCAGCTAGATCCGATGGAGCTCTCCTCCTTAAACGAGCTCTTGGATCGCATCGCCGCCCTGGGAGTCGCTACAGACTACGATCAGATTGGGCCTAAAACCGATCTAAGAGAGATCAACTCTCCCCAGGCTACCCACCACGTTGCTGTGGTGGAGGAGCAGTACAACGACTCTTCTTCTATATTAATGACTAGATATGTCTGGATTCCCGACCCCTCCATGCCGGATTCCCGCGGGGGGACAGACGTCGATCAAGTCCTGAACCTAAAGTCAGGCAGCGGGCTGGATTCATTGGACAACATCCAGAAACCAAAGCTTCCAAATTCGGAAACTTTTCGGCCCTTGAGTCTTAGATTGGACGGGGTTCCGAATTTAATTCCACCCGCCCACCCAAACATAAGCGATCTATCCCGAATCCAGCAAGAGCCCGCTGAAACAGTACACCATTACTGGGCCAGATTCCTCCTGGTTATGGACAGGATAAAGGACTGCCATGAGGAAGACGCAATCTCACTTTTTTGCAATAATTGCACAGTCAAGGGAATCCTAAACACCATAAGTCGTCGTGAAATTACATGCTTTGCCGACTTGGCGTCCATAGTACGAAAGTATTGTGCGATGGAGAGCACCTGAAAAACCGAAACCAAATTTTGGGATAACCCGGCTCCGAACACAACCCTAGTCCGAAATAAAAGGGTGCATCATCGCCAGGCACCTGGGTTAAATACCAAAAAGCAAAAACCACCTAAAGGGTACGGAACCGTACTGGAGGGATGGCTCAATGGACCCTGCAAAATTCATAGTACAGAGGGCGCCACTCCAACTCATAGCCTTCGAGCATGTTGGATACTACAGCAGGTGGCCAAAAGTGGCGAAGAGCTTCTAGCTCCAGGGAACCAGCCCAGCAACACAAGTACGGTATTAACAGTCTTCGAGACTTTGGCATCAAATAATATGTGGAAACGAACACTCTGCAGCCTTGCCGAAGTCTACCAAGTAGCAACAATAAATCCATGGAGTGACACGGCTATTACCTTTAACGCCAGTGACGAACCTAAATTCCGAACAGCCCGAGCACCAGCCGCATTGGTCCTCAGTCCAATAGTGGACGGCTTTCGCCTTACCAAGGTACTCATGGATGGCGACAGCGGATTAAACCTCATTTACGAGGAAACCCTCCGAAAAATGGAAACAGACTGGAGCCGCATTGAGCGAAGCAGCACAACCTTTAGAGGAACAATCCCTAGTCGGGAAGCACGCTGCACAGGAAAAATTACACTGGATGTGGTGTTCGGCTCGCTGGACAATTACAGGTCCGAGGAGGTCATGTTCCAAGTGGCCCCGTTCAGCAGCGGATATCACGCTTTATTAGGGCGAGAGGCATTCACAATTTTTCCAGCCATACCCCATTACGGGTACATGAAGCTCAAAATGCCCGGGCCCAACGGAATCATCACTCTTGCCAGTGATCCGGACATAGCACTCCATGCCGAAAATAAGACAGCCGCACTAGCACTCGAAGCACTATCCGAAGCCCTAGTGACCGAGGAACTCACTGCGCTGCGCTCCACGGTAAACATGGACGATGTGATACTCGATAAGAGATCCAAGTCCACCTCTTTTAAGCCAGCGGACGAAATAGTCAAATTCCAAGTCCATCCAACGGACCCTACAAATACGACATCCATTGGGGCACAATTAAACCCTGAGGTAGACACCGCACTACGAGGGAAATTTGGGACATTTTTTCCTAGCACCCTTCAGACATGCCGGGAATCCCATGCCGGCTGGCCGAGCGTAGCCTAAATATCCTAAAAGGATTCAACCCAGTCAAACAGGCTCTTCGGCGATTTTCCGAACCCAAGAGACAGGCAATGGGAGAGGAGCTAGCCAAACTATTGGAGGCCGGATTCATCAGAGATATAAAACATCCAGACTGGCTAGCAAACCTGGTAATGGTACCAAAGAAGGACAAATCTTGGCGCCTATGTGTCGATTTCAAGGACCTTAACAAGGCTTGCCCAAAGGATCCCTTCCCCCTTCCCCGCATCGATCAAATTATCGACGCTACGCAGGACACGATTCATTGTGCTTCCTCGACGCATACTCCGGCTACCACCAAATTTAGATGGCAGAGCCAGACCAAGCCGCAACGGCATTCATCACTCCATACGACCCATTATGCTTCAACACAATGCCCTTCGGGCTAAAAAACACAGGCGCAACATATCAGCGCATGATTCAGACATGTCTAGCAAACCAGATAAGCAAAACTGTGGAGGCATACGTAGATGATGTGGTTGTCAAATCCAAGCATGTCAAAACTCTAGTAGACGACTTGAGGCTCACATTCGACAATCTCCGAACATACGACATAAAGCTGAATCCGGAAAAATGCGTCTACGGCGTACCAGCCGGAAAGCTCTTGGGCTTCATTGTATCCGGTAGAGGAATTGAAGCAAACTCAGCCAAGATCCGAGCTCTGTCACAATTGGATATCCCAAAAGACCTCAAACAAATACAAAAATTGACTGGATGCATGGCGGCCCTAAGCCGCTTTATCTCCCGTTTGGGAGAAAAGGCATTACCCCTTTATCGCCTCCTCCGGCGCACCGAACACTTCGAGTGGATGGATGCCACCACGGCCGGACTCGAAGAAATAAAAGCCATATTGGCAACAAATCCGGTCCTGGCCACGCCCAACATGGTCGAACCAATGTTATTATATATCGCGGCAACACATCAAGTTGTAAGCGCGGTGCTCGTCATCGAACGAGAAACGGACGGACACGAGTTCCCCCTTCAAAAACCAGTTTACTACGTGTCCACCATCCTAACTCCATGCAAGTCCCGGTATCCACATTATCAAAAGATAGCGTACGTGGTGTTCATGGCATCCCAGAAGCTGCGACACTACTTTCAAGAGTGTTCAATAACAGTAGCCTCCGAAGTACCTCTTAATGACATTATAAACAACCGCGATGCGACTGGCCGGATTGCAAAATGGGCCATCAAGCTCCTCCCATTCGACATAACCTATAAACCACGGCGAGCTATCAAGTCGCAAGTTTTGGCTGACTTCATCGCCGAATGGACTGAAGCCGAACTCCCTAAAGAGTACGACGCATATTCCAATTGGATAATGCACTTCGACGGCTCCAAAATGTTGGCCGGCCTGGGGCTGGCGTCGTCCTCACGTATCCAACCGGAGACACAGTCCAATACGTACTCCAGATAATGTACACGGACTCCAACAACGCAGCCGAATACGAGGCCCTTTTACACGGCCTCCGGATGGCGGTCTCCATGGGCATTAAACGCCTAGAGGTGCGCGGGGATTCGAACCTCGCGATATCCCAAATATATAGAGACTTCGAGGCCAAGGATCCGAAAATGGCAGCTTACCGTAACACCGTCCTAAAAATGTCAGCTCGGTTTGAAGGGCTTGAATTTCACCATATAGCCCGGGATAATAACCAGGCGGCGGACGTATTGGCACGCATTGGCGCAAAGCGCGATGCCGTCCCTCACAATATCTTCCTAGAGTGGTTGTTCAAGCCATCCGTACTATGGGAAGGGGATTCCGGAAACAACAATCCGGACCCAACCGCATTGCCCAACACCGAACATTCTGACACAATCGGCGGTTATGCCAATGAAATAACACCTTCAGCCCATGAAATAATGGCAGTCATTGACCCGTGGACCGAGCCATTCCTAGCCTACTTAACTAGGCAGGAACTTCCCGAGGACCAAAACGAGGCCCGCTGCATAGTACAGCGATCTAAAGCCTATACGGTCCATGAGGGAGAGCTTTATAAGAAAAGCACAACCGGAGTCCTTCAAAGGTGTATCTCCGAAGAGGAAGGGCGAAATCTTCTGGCTGAAATTCATGCCGGACTCGGTGGGCACCACGCCGCAGCCCGGGCCCTTGTGGGCAAGGCCTTCCGTACATGATTTTATTGGCCGACGGCCCGGGCAGACGCTCAGGACTTAGTCCAACGATGCGTCGGTTGCCAGCTTTTTGCTAATCAAAGCCACATGCCACCCACCACCCTGCAAAACTATACCCATCACCTAGCCGTTCGCGTTATGGGGGCTTGACATGGTTGGACCCCTTAAAGGAGGAACCCACAAGCAAAAATACCTATTGGTCATGGTGGATAAATTCACCAAATGGATAGAGGCCAAGCCAGTTAAGACGGCCGAATCCGGACCCGTGATAGACTTCATATCAGGGGTAGTACACCGTTACGGCGTCCCTCATAGCATCATCACTGATAATGGCACGAACTTCACAGCCGACGAGGTTAAACTCTGGTGCAAAAACATGTGCATCAAGCTCGACTACGCTTCAGTCTATCACCCTCAAACTAACGGTCAAGTCGAATGAGCAAATGGTCTACTTATGAGCAGCATTAAACCCAGACTAGTGCGGTCCCTTAAGGAATCTAACACGCACTGGGTAGAGGAGCTCGACATCGTACTCTGGGGGCTGCGGACCACGCCGAACCGCACTACCGGATTCACACCATTTTTTATGGTATACGGCGCAGAGGCAGTTTTGCCCTGCAACATAATTCACGACTCACCTCACGTGCGCATGTACAAAGAAAGAGAAGCTGAGCTGGATCGGCAGGACAGTTTGGACGCTTTAGAAGAGGAGCGTGACGTGGCAAAAGCTCGTTCCGCATTCTATCAACAGCAGGCTCAAAGATATCAAAGCAGAGAAGTACGGGCCAAAACTTACAATGTTGGGAACTAGTTCTATGCCTGTCGGACAAGAAAAAGGACAAACTCAAGCCCAAATGGGAAGGTCCCTTCATCATCGACCAAGTCCTGACCGGCGGAGCGTACCATCTGCGAAACGCATCGGATAACCGACTTGAGCCGAACCCATGGAACACAGCCCGTCTCCGAAGATTCTACGCCTAGCGCCGGACTCTGAGTTCGTCTCCTTCCTTCGTCTATATTTTATACTTTAACTGTCTTTTATTTCTCTCCTTCCCCCTCCTTTTTAATGAAGCCATTGAAGGCTCGTTTGCGCATTGTTCGCACACACTTGATGCGTTATACGCACTCAATATACCTGGGGGCTTCTTTAACAGAAGCTTATTTATACGGGCTTTATGCCCAACACATGTGTCACACTTCCGCATGTACCTTTTATTCACCATTATATGCATCGATATGACTTAAGTTTTGGCCAAGCTGGGTTGCCTGGCTCCTGTGCTTACCCCTACGTTCCCGATTGTTCGGCTTGGAGGTAACCTCTGCGATTGTTACCGCCGGGTCAGCCGGACGTGTACCTCAGACTGGGTGAAGCCAAAAGCTAGCGTTCTTAAGGGAATATTCGGTCGGTGAACTAAAAGACGAATTCTTACTTATTCATTTATCTGCCCCCAGATGCTTTTCTGCTTTTTTCGCAGTACGGACATGCACTTTAGGGCATGCCTCCCAGGAAAAGGAACCCCTAACGGAACTATTCTCCCTGGAAGATGTTTCTTACTAACCATGTAATATAACATAACTAGTTGGGCACTTGTCTAATAAAGCACTTATGACCCCTACGCCTGGTCTCCATGCATGCCCTGGTTCTTACATAACCGCGAGGGTATTCGGATACACTCCGGACTGTCGGGTCCCGAGGTTGAAGCGAAAAGGTTCGCTACGACAAACGATCTACAATCCGGCTAGAAGGCATTTTACATGTCATTTTAAATTCCATAGTCAAATTGACTAATTGTATTCCTCTTCAATACCATCTAATGGACTGTCTAGTTTACAGTCTCGCTGGGAATACTTTGCGGAAAACTCTACTTGGCCGTACACTAAGCTCACAGGGATCTCCTTCCCATCGGACCCCACAGGTCCGACCTCGGCCATGTGGTTTGGGTTAGCCTTCGTGTACCGCGTCTTCACCATGGCCCAGGCCTCCCTGGCGCCTTGATGGCAGGCCGATATCTTCCATAACCGGAAGCGCTGCCGTGCTCCCTGAAGCTTCTCTACAAGCTCTCCAAGGCCTTCGGGTAGGGAGATGGATGGCCACAAGGCCTGGGCGACGCCTCTCATCACCTGCCAAACTTGTTCATGCAGTTGGAGCAGCTCGGGAAGTAGGTCACCCGTTGAACCGGGCATTTCCTCTATAGGACGACCTATGAGCATACCTACAGACTTATTTCTGTTAATCGACTTCCTCACCGAACTCTTCTTTTCATAAGTTCGCTCAAGCACTTACTATAAATGCCGCGACGAAGCCGCCGATTCTCCTTGACGGAGTCAGACAGCTGGGCACGAACATCTTTTAGTTCCTCGCCCAGCTGGGTGTTGGCATCTTCGAGGCTATTTTTCTCTTGCCGCACCCTTGTAAGAACATTCTCGCCATCTTTTAACCGGCGCAGGAGCTGTTTCTTGTCCGGATCTTCCCCGGTGCCATTTGCAATGTTATCGTCAGACTTATACACACGCCGCACTTTGCAAAATACTTCTCTTTAAAAGCGTATATTAATAGAGGGGGTCTTTGTGGCTTCCCCTGTCGCGGCTAGCGCGGCCTCAAGTTGGGCCTTGCACTCTTGAAGCTACTAGGACAGTTGGGTATTCTTTTCTGTAAGATCCTGCATAACAAATGATCCTTAAATTAGTTATTCTAACTATTTTAAGTCTCGGGGGCTACTGGCATATATAATTGTCAAAATCCCTCACCCGTATGTCTTTCACATACTGCTCCGTGGCTCTGGCTAGACCATCTTAAGCGGCACGGAGGTGTGCATCTCCCGAATTAAAGGCATTCAATGCCTCTTGGGAGAAACATGCGTCATGAAGAATTGTCCGGCGGCGCCTATGATTCATGGCACTCTCCACCTCAGATTTGGTGGCGGACAATCTGTCGGCATCCTCCGTTGGAGGAGCATCCGACGCGCGCCTTGTGTTCGCCTCCCCTTCCGGACCTAGCTTTGAAGCCTGGCTGGCGGAGGCTCGATTGGCAACCTCTCCGGGCACAGTCTGGCGAGCGCTCTTTTTCCTGAAAAGATCACGAGCGTTAGTATGCCTTCCAGGAATCTTTCCTTGAAACACGGTGGTGCGCCATACCATTATGGAGACGTCTCGGTCCGCACCGCACTTCTTTTCTACCTGCTGGCCCGAGCTGCCCCTTGTTGGCCAGCCGCCACGGGCTCGGCTTCCCGCCTCGAAGGCAACTCCTGCGGAACACCATTGATATGCGGTGATCAGAAATAAGCACGGATGGGTCATGGTATAAGGACTTCGGTCACGGTTACCTCGGAAGCTAGAAATACTCCGGGGTAGTCGGCCATAATGGCGACCAAAGCATTGTCGATGCTAAGTTGGTGGAACACCCCATCGATCAGCTCCACCTTTATGTCCGGATCCTCTTCGGAGGCCGGATCGAGGGACCGTTCCGGATCCTCGGGTTGTGGAGCCGGGCTGTGTATATCTTCTACGGCCCGACACAGTTCCTGCATCGATATCACAAAATAAGAACTTAACCATGGGAATGTGGATCGGATAGGCAAAAAGAAATGTCCGCTTACCCAGCTTCAAGGATTGTTCATAGAAAACCTGCTCAGTGGACTGACACGGAGAAAATCCTCCTTTTCCCCTTTGTACAGGGCGGACAAGATCTTCACCAGATCAGCGACCGACCCTGGCCCCTTACGGCCATGACGGGTGGCATCATCCTCCCTGTTGAAATCCCACATGGGGTGACCCCTATACTGGAACAGCTGCACCCCCCGCATAATGCATGTGGCCATGACCCCGATCATGGTCAATCCGGAATGAGCCAATAATCTTATTCGGCCCATCAGGTAAAGGACGTCCCTATCATTCTCCCGTTGAGGGCTCCGCGGACGCCAACTTAGGCGTTTCTTCAGAGGAGCGTTACTGAACTCCGGGAGGCCAATCCGAACTGGATCCGGCAGTGGGACATCTTCCATGTAAAACCATTCCGAAGGCCAGTCTTCGGACGCCTTCCTCGGGGTTCCGGACAGGTATCCGGTCCCGGCGATGCGCCATAGCTTGGCTCCGCCCACTTGATATATTGACCCCTCATAAGAATGGGGTACGAGGTAGAATAATCTCTTCCACAGCGCAAAATGAGCCTCGACACCCAAGAATAGTTCACAAAGGGCCACGAAGCCCGCAATGTGCAGAATGGAGGCAGGCGTAAGATGGTGCAGCTGGAGGCCGTAGAACTCCAGGAGCCCCCGGAGAAACGGATGTATTGGAAATCCGAGTCCTCTTATCAGACAAGAGACAAAGCATACCCGCTCTCCTTTGGAGGGCTCGGGAACGCTCTCCGCCTATTTTCCGCCCTTGTAGGTGGCGAGCCCGGCTCGAACCAGAACCATGAAGGCTGGGGGAAGAAATCCCTTGGTTTGGAGCGCCACTAGCTCGCTGTGCAGGACCGAGCATCTCTCCCAATCTCCAGGCTGAGGGCTGGGAGCACGAGAGGAGGAGCCGCGTCGACTGTCCATGATGGAGTGGATTTTTTGTCAGAGGCGCTCTAATGAAAGCTTGCGGAGGGAGGATGGTGTGATTCGGATCTAGATCCTCGTCGCTTTTATAGGCGGCTCATTTGCGCAGCTAGGGCGGTAAATGAAAAAATACCCTGACTTTCCACATTCATTCGACACGTGGGAGATGGCCATTATTGGTCATGGAAGCCGAGGAGCGCGATATTTACAAGAAGCTGGACACTATTCAACACGGGATTTGGAGAAGAACCCGCCTTGCAATGCCGAAGACAATCAACACACCGGACTCATCATCATTGAATCCTGGTTCAGGGGCTACTGAGGGAGTCCCGGATTAGGGGGTGTCCGGATAGCCAAACTATCACCTTTGGCCGGACTCCTGGACTATGAAGATACAAGATTCAAGACTCCGTCCCGTGTCCGGATGTGACTTTCCTTGGCGTGCAAGGCAAGCTTGGCGATACGGATATGTAGATCTCCTACCATTGTAACTGACTCTGTGTAACCCTAGCCCTCTCTGGTGTCTATATAAACCGGAGGGTTTTAGTCCGTAAGGGGAACAACAATCATACCATAGGTTAGCCTCTAGGGTTTAGCCTCTCTGATCTCGTGGTAGATCTACTCTTGTACTACCCATATCATCAATATTAATCAAGCATGAGTAGGGTTTTACCTCCACCGAGAGGGCCCGAACCTGGGTAAAAACATCGTGTCCCTTGTCTCCTGTTACCATCCACCTAGATGCACAGTTCGGGACCCCCTACCCGAGATCCACCGGTTTTGACACTGACACCGTCCTCGTTGGTTCGCAGGTTACATGGACATTTATGCTGAGCTGTTTCGAAGAAAGAGAATGAGTCGGCGCTCCGGTCCTGGCAAGCCAAGCTTGCCGGGGGCTGAAGGCACAAGGACCCAACCTCGGCAACCCAAGGTTGCTGGGGAGCTGCAGATTCAGATAAGTCCTTCTTCCCCTGTTTTTCATTTCCGCATGGAATTGAGACGTGTGAAACCTTGTTTTGTTCCTAGGTTACCGTGCTCCCCTTCGCCCGCACCCAAGAACTATTCCCTTGGGTCGGAATCTGGTTGTAGCTGCGGTGACAAGGAAGCAAGCATAGGGCCCAACCCTACTTCGCCCCTGCCTCCGCCGAAAGCATGAGTTTGGTCAAATGAAGTAAGGGAGCGGCAAGGCCTCTTGCCGGGCATCAGTGTTTATATTAAAAATAACAAGGATTCGTTCCTTTGTATGGGCTTCGCTCACACACAAAGAACCCGACAGGCACCCTTTTCATTTATACGTCCCATACAGGTACAGTTCGAATGGAAAGTAAACATGAGCAAGGGGATTACAAGTTTTAAATTCGGCTAAGGCCCGTGGGCTTACAAACTGAAAAGAGATAAGGTGCCCGTAATCCCTTTCTTGTCCCTCTCCACAGGAAACAGAACAAGAAAGCAAGAGGGAAAAAGGAGCGCCTAGGTGAGGTACGAGTAGCAGAAGGCACCAAGAGAAGATGTTGGCGGCAGCCCAGGAGAGGGCTGGTGATGATGGTGCCGAGAGAAGAACACGAAGATGAGGCAACGGGTCGCCAATATGCTACGAACGCGTCGGTGCCATCGTACTCCGACTTGACACCCACCACCCGCCTTCTTCGCCTTCTCCGGCCTCCCCACACTAGCCGCCCAAGGAGGCGACCCCGAGAAGTTCAAGGAGCTGGCCCCACCGGGAGAAGGGGCCGGGTGCAGATGCTGCTACTGCCGGTGTCGCCTAGGGACGGCGGGTACGACACCTAGTCGGACCCGTCATCCTCCCGCCTACTACCCTCGTCGTTGCTATCGCTGTCCTCCTCGTCACTCCCGCTCGAGGAAGAGTCTTCGTCATCAGAGGAGCTCTCTACGCAACACTTTAGGAGAGTTCCAAAGGCTCCAAAGACCTTGACGGAGAGCAGGACATTCTCCATTAGTTTGAAATAGAGAACGAGTCCCGCCGTCAAGCTATGAATACGAGTGAAGGTCTTCCATCCGCGACGAAGATACATGACATGAGGGGCTGGGAAGTCGACATCAACCCACGTGCCGCTATTCCCACAGTCCCTCATATGCAATCTCAGGGCCTGTGGCGGGTCGAGCTCCATCTCCTGAGCAAATGGGGTAGGGAGACGAAGATGACGATGCGCTGGCCGGTGTAGCCTGATGAAGAATTTGCGAGGCTGATCCCCGATGTGGACCTCCATTGGGGGAGGGACTGCTGGTGGAGGCGAGGCCGATGTGCCGCCCCGTCCTCCTCTTCCCCGAGTGCCAGGGGAACCTCGGCCTCGCCCTCCCCCTTCCCCTTGTGGTCAGCTCCGCCGCCACAATCTCTTGGGAAGGAGGGGCGCGTTGTCGGGCGGCGACCCTGCTACCTCTTGAGCACTGTGTTGGATTTCCCCGAAGAGGAGAGGATGATGCAGCAAAGTAGCGTAAGTATTTCCCTCAGTTTTTGAGAACCAAGCTATCAATCCAGTAGGAGACCACGCACAAGTCCCTCGTACCTACACAAAACGATAGCAACTCGCAACCAACGCTTAGGGGTTGTCAATCCCTTCACGGTCACTTACGAGAGTGAGATCTGATAGAGATAATATTTTTGGTATTTTTGATAGATAGATGCAAAGTAAAAAAGTTAAAGGCAAAGTAAAAACAAAACAAGTAAATAAAGTGATAGAGATTGATATGATGAGAATAGACCTGGGGGCCATAGGTTTCACTAGTGGCTTCTCTCAAGAGCATAAGTATTCTACGATGGGTGAACAAATTACTGTTGAGCAATTGACAGAACTGAGCATAGTTATGAGTATATCTAGGCAATGATCATGTATATAGGCATCAAGTCCAAAACAAGTAGATCGAAACGATTTTGCATCTACTACTATTACTCCACTCATCGACCGCTATCCAGCATCCATCTAAAGTATTAAGTTAAAAATAGAGTAACGCCTTAAGCAAGATGACATGATGTAGAGGGATAAATTCATGCAATATGATAAAAACCCCATCTTGTTATCCTCGATGGCAACAATACAATACGTGCCTTACAACCCTTTCTGTCACTGGGTAAGGACACCGCAAGATTGAACACAAAGCTAAGCACTTCTCCCATTGCAAGAACTACCAATCTAGTTGGCCAAACCAAAAGGATAATTAGAAGAGACTTGGAAAGAAAACTCAGTCATACATAAAAGAATTCAGAGAAGAATCAAATATTTTCCATTGATAATACTGGATCATAAACCCACAATTCATCGATCTCAACAAACACACCGCAAAAAGAAGGTTACATCGAATAGATATCCACGAGAGAGGGGGAGAACATTGTATTGAGATCCAAAAAGAGAGAAGAAGCCATCTAACTACTAGCTATGGACCCGAAGGTCTGAAGTAAACTACTCACACTTCATCGGAGGGGCTATGGTGATGATGTAGATGCCCTCTGTGTTGGATGCCCCCTCCGGCGGAGCTCCGAAACAGGCCCCAAGATGGGATCTCGTGGATACAGAAGGTTGCGGCGGTGGAATTAGGTTTTTGGCTCATGTTCTGATCGTGCGGGGATACGTAGGTATATATAGGAGGAAGGATTACGTTGGTGGAGCGTCAGGGGGCCCACTAGGTTGGGGGCGCGCCCAAGGGGCGCACCCTCCACCCTTGTGACCGCCTCTGGCACTTCTTGGAGTAGGGTCCAAGTCTCCTGGATCATGTTCGGCTGGAAAATCACGTTCAGGAAGGTTTCATTCCGTTTGGACTCCGTTTGATATTCCGTTTCTTCGAAACACTAAAATAGGCAAAAAAAACAGCAATTCTATGCTGGGCCTCCGGTTAATAGGTTAGTCCCAAAAATAATATAAAAGTGGAAAATAAAGCCCAATATAGTCCAAAACAGTAGATAAAGTAGCATGGAGCAATAAAAAAATTATAGATACGTTGGAGACGTATCAGGCATCCCCAAGCTTAATTCCTGCTCGTCCTCGAGTAGGTAAATGATAAAAAGAATTTTAGATGGGGAGTGATACTTTGGCATAATTTCAATATAAATCTTCTTAATTGTGATAGGAATATTCAGATCCGAAAGATTCAATACAAAAGTTCATATTGACACAAAAATAATAATACTTCAAGCATACTAATCAAAGCAATCATGTCTTCTCAAAATAACATGACAAAAGAAAGTTCATCCCTACAAAATCATATAGTTAGGCTATGCTTCATTTTCGTCACACAAAGATGTTCCCAACTTCTATACCCCCGATGACTAGCCAAGCAATTGTTTCATACTCAAATAATCTCAAACTTTTTCAACTTTCACGCAATACATGAGCGCGAGCCATGGATATATCACTATGGGTGGAATAGAATGTGATGATGGGGATTATGTGGAGAAAACAAAAAAGGAGAAAGTCTCACATTGACGAGGCTAATCAATGGGCTATGGAGATGCCCATCAATTGATGTCAACATGAGGAGTAGGGATTGCCATGCAACGGATGCACTAGAGCTATGAATGCTCAACAAAAGAAAACTAGTGGGGGTGCATCCAACTCGCTTGCTCACGAAGACATAGGGCATTTTGAGGAAGCCCATCATTGGAATATACAAGCCAAGTTCTATAATGAAAAAATTCCCACTAGTATAAAAAGACAACTTATGAGACTCACTATCATGAAGATCTTGGTGCTACTTTGAAGCACAATATATGAGACTCACTACATGAAGAACAAGGTGCTACTTTGAAGCACAAGTGTGGTAAAAGGATAGTAGCATTGTCCCTTCTCTCTTTTTCTCTCATTTTTTTATTTGTTTGGGCCTTTCTCTTTTTTATGGCCTCTTCTCTTCTTCATTTTTCGTCCGGAGTCTCATCCCGACTTATGGGGGAATCATAGTCTCCATCATCCTTTCCTCACTTGGGACAATGCTCTAATAATGATGATCATCACACTTTTATTTTTCTTACAACTCAACAATTACAACTCGATACTTAGAACAAAGTATGACTCTATATGAATGCCCCCGGCGGTGTACCGGGATGGTGCAATGAATCAAGAGTGACACGTATGGAAAATAATGCATGGTGGCTTTGCCACAAATACGATGTCAACTACATGATCATGCAATGGCAATATGACAAAAGTAATGTATGTCATGATGATGATGGTGGAAGTTGCATGGCAATATATCTCGGAATGGCTATGGAAATGCCATGATAGGTCGGTATGGTGGCTGTTTTGAGGAAGATATAAGGAGGTTTATGTGTGATAGAGCGAATTGTATCACGGGGTTTGGATGCACCGGCCAAGTTTGCACCAACTCTCAAGTTGAGAAAGGGCAATGCACGGCACCGAAGAGGCTAGCAAAGCCGAAAAGGTGAGAGTGCGTATAATCCATGGACTCAACATTAGTCAAAAGAACTCAAATACTTATTGCAAAAATTTAGAAGCCATCAAAAAATTCAAGTACTACACGCATGCTCCTAGGGGGATAGATTGGTAGGAAAAGACCATCACTTGTCCCCGACCGCCACTCATAAGGATGCACAAGCCAGGTACACTTCATGTTTCAAATTTGTTACACAACTTTACCCATACGTGCATGCTACAAGACTTGCAAACTTCAACACAAGTATTTCTCAAATTCACAATTATCAACTAGCACGACTTTGATATTATTACCTCCATATCTCAAAACAATTATCAAGCATCAAACTGATCTTAGTATTCAATTTACTCAAAAGAAAGTTTCACATGTCTTGAACACTAAGTATATTAACATTAAGCGAATTACCATGCTATTAATGACTCCCAAAATAATCTGAGTGAAGCATGAGAGATCAATAGTTTATTTAAAACAAATCCACCACCGTGCTCTAAAATATATAAGTGAAGCACTAGAGCAAAAATTATCACGCTCAAAAGATATAAGTGAAGCACTATGAGCAAACCTATCAAGCTCAAAAGATATAAGTGAAGCACATAGAGTATTCTAACAAATTCCAATTCATATATGGCTCTCTCAAAAGGTGTGTACAGCAAGGATGATTTTGGAAAACTAACAAGCAAAGATGCAAATAATACAAGTCGCTCCAAGCAAAACACATATCATGTTGGTGAATAAAAATATAGCTCCAAGTAAATTACCGATGGAAGTGGACGAAACAGGGGATGCCTTCCGGGGCATCCCCAAGCTTTGACTTTTTGGTGTCCTTGGATTATCTT
This sequence comes from Triticum aestivum, assembly GCF_018294505.1. Lineage (NCBI taxonomy): Eukaryota > Viridiplantae > Streptophyta > Magnoliopsida > Poales > Poaceae > Triticum > Triticum aestivum. Next base: position 120,431,336 of record NC_057810.1, read on the forward strand.
GGGGGTGCCATGGGCATCCCCGAGCTTAGGCTATTGCCACTCCTTGTTCCATAATCCATCAAAAGAATTCACCCAAAACCTGAAAACTTCACAACACAAAACTCAACAGAAATCTCGTGAGCTCCGTTAGAGAAAGAAAACAAAAGACTACTTCAAGTACTGTAATGAACTAATTCTTTATTTATATTGGTGTTAAACCTACTGTATTCCAACTTCTCTATGGATTATAAACTATTTTACTAGCCATAGATTCATCAAAATAAGCAAACAACACACGTAAAACAGAATCTGTCAAAAACAGAACAGTCTGTAGCAATCTGTAACAAACGCAAACTTATGGAACTCTAACAATTCTACCAAAATAGGAAGTCCTGGAATTTTTTTTTATTGAACATAACCAAAAAGAATCAACGCTAAATCACGTTTCTGTGATTTATCATAACTCAATTCGTGCGCGCAAAGTTTCTGTTTTTCAGCAGAATCAAATCAACTATCATCGTAGGTTATCCTATAGGTTCTACTTGGCACAAACACTAATTAAAACATAAAACCACATCCAAACAGAAGGTAGATATATTATTAATTCCTAAACAGAAGCAAAAGAAAAAAAAACACAAAATAAAATTGGGTTGCCTCCTAACAAGCGCTATTGTTTAACGCCCCTAGCTAGGCATTGAGATTTCAATGATGCTCACAAGAAAGACAAGAATTGAGGCACAAAGAGAGCATCATAAAACATGTGACAAACACACTTAATTCTAGCATACTTCCTATGCATAGGCATATTATAGGCAAACAAATTATCGTAGCAAGCAAAAACTAGCATATGCAAGGAAGAGGAAAGGAACAATAGCAGTCTTAACATAACGAGAGGTAATTTAGTAACATGAAAATTTCTATAACCATATTTTCCTCTCTCATAATAATTACATGTAGGATCATAAGAAAATTCAACAATATAGCTATCACATAACATATTCTCAACACGGTCCACATGCATGCGAAGTTGACACTCTTCCGAAATAGTGGGATTAAATTTAACTAAAGTCATGACCTGTCCAAACCCACTTTTATCAAAAACTTCATAAGATTGAACATTATCCAAATATGTGGGACCTAAAGTTGACACTCTTCCAAACCCACTTTCAATATTATTGCAAACACTATTATCAATCTCATATTCATCATGGGGATTAAATAAATTTTCAAGATCATAAGAAGAATCACCCCAATCATGATCACTGCAACAAGTAGAGGACATAGCAAAACTAGCATCCCCAAGCTTAGGGTTTTGCATATTTTTGCCACAATTTACATCAATAGAATTTATAGTAAAATCATTGCAATCATGCTTTTTATTCAAAGATCTATCGTGAATTGCTTCATAAAGTACTTCATCACAATTTTTAGATTCACGAATTTCAGGCAAAACCTCATAAAGATAATCTAGTGCACTCAGTTCACTAGCAATAGGTTCATCATAATTGGATCTCTTAAAGAGATTAGCAAGTGGATGAGGATCCAAAAACTTTTAGCAAGCGAAGATGCAAGCAAAAAGAAGGCACATAGTAACACAAGATTGGAGGAAGGGCGAATAAAACTACAAGGGTGAAGTGGGGGAGAGGAAAATGAGAGGCAAATGACAAATAATGTAATGCGAGAGATAGGGATTGCGATGGGTACTTGGTATGGTTGACTTGCTTGAGTGAGCCTCCCCGACAACGGCGCCAAAAATTCTTCTTGCTACCTCTTGAGCACTGTGTTGGATTTCCCCGAAGAGGAGAGGATGATGCAGCAAAGTAGCGTAAGTATTTCCCTCAGTTTTTGAGAACCAAGGTATCAATCCAGTAGGAGACCACACACAAGTCCCTCGTGCCTACACAAAACGATAGCAACTCGCAACCAACGCTTAGGGGTTGTCAATCCCTTCACAGTCACTTACGAGAGTGAGATCTGATAGAGATAATATTTTTGGTATTTTTGATAGATAGATGCAAAGTAAAAAGTAAAAGGCAAAGTAAAAACAAAACAAGTAAATAAAGTGATAGAGATTGATATGATGAGAATAGACCCGGGTGCCATAGGTTTCACTAGTGGCTTCTCTCAAGAGCATAAGTGTTCTACGGTGGGTGAACAAATTACTGTTGAGCAATTGACAGAATTGAGCATAGTTATGAGTATATCTAGGCAATGATCATGTATATAGGCATCACGTCCAAAACAAGTAGATCGAAACAATTCTGCATCTACTACTATTACTCCACTCATCGACCGCTATCCAGCATGCATCTAGAGTATTAAGTTAAAAACAGAGTAATGCCTTAAGCAAGATGACATGATGTAGAGGGATAAATTCATGCAATATGATAAAACCCCATCTTGTTATCCTCGATGGCAACAATACAATACCTGCCTTGCAACCCTTTCTGTCACTGGGTAAGGACACCGCAAGATTGAACCCAAAGCTAAGCACTTCTTCCATTGCAAGAACTACCAATCTAGTTGGCCAAACCAAAAGGATAACTCGAAGAGACTTGCAAAGATAACTCAATCATACATAAAAGAATTCAGAGAAGAATCAAATATTTTCCATAGATAATACTGGATCATAAACCCACAATTCATCGGTCTCAACAAACACACTGGAAAATGAAGATTACATCGAATAGATCTCTACGAGAGAGGGGGAGAACATTGTATTGAGATCCAAAAAGAGACAAGAAGCCATCTAACTACTAGCTATGGACCCGAAGGTCTGAAGTAAACTACTCACACTTCATAGGAGGGGCTATGGTGATGATGTAGAAGCCCTCCATGGTGGATGCCCCCTCCGGCGGAGCTCCAGAATAGGCCCCAAGATGGGATCTCGTGGATACAGAAGGTTGCGGCGGTGGAATTAGGTTTTTGGCTCCTGTTCTGATCGTGCGGGGATACGTAGGTATATATAGGAGGAAGGAGTACGTCGGTGGAGCGTCAGGGGGCCCATGAGGTACGGGGGCGTGCCCAGGGGGGTGCGCCCTCCACCCTCGTGACCGCCTCTGGAACTTCTTGGATTAGGGTCCAAGTCTCCCGGATCACGTTCGGTTGGAAAAGCACGTTCCCGAAGGTTTCATTCCGTTTGGACTCCGTTTGATATTCCGTTTCTTCGAAACACTGAAATAGGCAAAAAACAGTAATTCTGGGTTGGGCCTCCGGTTAATAGGTTAGTCCCAAAAATAATATAAAAGTGGAAAATAAAGCCCAATATAGTCCAAAACAGTAGATAAAGTAGCATGGAGCAATCAAAAATTATAGATACGTTGGAGACGTATCAGACCCTCGCCGCCACCGTCGAAGCACCGGCGCGTCCTCTCGTCATAGCAGAAGGAAGAAGGAAGCCAAGGTGGGAGGAGGCGGATGGCGAAAGATTGAGGGGTGCTATCCCTCCCCCTCCCCTCCTTATAAAGGGGCGGGATCGGGGCTCGGCCGCCTCTCTCAGCCACTCCGTCTCATTAAGGTGGCAGCAGGCGAGGCCGTCGACCGCCCTCCTTGCCCAATTGAAGGCGCGTGGGTATCGACCCATGCACGTACCTTCCCATATTCCATACGCCTATCACCTACCCTACGCCGTGCATGCGGCGTACTTGGCGCAAGGGATGTGCGTAGAGTAAATGAGCAGCAGCCCTGCAGTCTTAAAGGGACACGCAAGCCGCCTCTTTACTATTGACCACAGGATGATGCAAGCATGCTTCGGTCACCCCACGCACGATCCCCATGTCACGTGGGTCGTGGGGAAGCGTAGTGGATGAAAGCTTCCGCGGTAAAAATCAGCCCCGCCTGCCCTCGCACCATTATGGGCCTAGCCCAATAACGCGTCGCGCTTATGTGTGGCCCAGGCCCGGGGGCTCCTGTCGGTGTAGAGAAGTAGGGGCTCTACCTTGTACCCCTTTACCTATGCACGGGAAGTCAGAGCCGTGCCTGCGGCCACACTTAGCAGGGCAGAGGTGGGAGGCTGATGACCCACAAGTATAGGGGATCTATCATAGTACTTTTGATAAGTAAGAGTGTCGAACCCAACAAGGAGTAGAAGGAAATAATAAGCGGTTTTCAGTAAGGTTTTCTCTGCAAGCACTGAAATTGTAGGTAACAGATAGTTTTGTGATAAAATAAATTGTAACGGGTAACAAGCAATGAAAGTAAATAAAGTGCAACAAGGTGGACAAATCCTTTTTGTAGCAAAGGACAAGCCTGGACAATTTCTTATAATGAGAAAAGAGCTCCCAAGGACACATGGGAATTATCGTCAAGCTAGTTTTCATCACGCTCATATGATTCGCGTTCGGTACTTTGATAATTTGATATGTGGGTGGACCGGTGCTTGGGTACTGCCCTTACTTGGACAAGCATCCCACTTATGATTAACCCCTATTGCAAGCATCCGCAACGACAAAAGAAGTACTAAGGTAACCCTAACCACAGCATTAGACATATGGATCCATATCAGCCTATTACGAAGCAACACATAAACTAGGGTTTAAGCTTCTGTCACTCTAGCAACCCATCATCTACTTATTACTTCCCAATGCCTTCCTCTAGGGCCAAATAATGATGAATTGTTATGTAGTCGACATTCACATAACACCACTACAGGAACGACAACATACATCTCATCAAAATATCGAACGAATACCAAATTCACATGACTAGTAATAGCAAGACTTCACACATGCCCTCAGGAACAAACATAACTACTCACAAAGCATATTCATGTTCATAATCAGAGGAGTAATAATATGCATTAAGGATCTGAATATATGATCTTCCACCAAGTAAACCAATTAGCATCAACTACAAGGAGTAATCAACACTACTAGCAACCCACAGGTACCAATTTGTGGTTTGGATACAAGAGATGAACTAGGGTTTTGAGAGGAGATGGTGCTGGTGAAGATGTTGATGGAGATTGACCCCCTCCAGATGAGAGGATCGTTGTTGATGATGATTGTGATGATTTCCCCCTCCCGGAGGGAAGTTTCCCCAACAGAACAGCTCTGCTGGAGCTCTAGATTGGTTTCGCCAAGGTTCCTCCTCGTGGCAGCGGAGTTTCGTCCCGTAAGCTTGCCCACGATTTTTTCCAGGGTAAAAGCCTTCATATAGCATAAGATGGACGCGGGAGGGCCACCAGGGGGCCCAGGAGACAGGGGGCGCACCCAGTAGGGGTGGGCACGCCCCCACCCTCCTGGCCAGGGTGTGGGCCCCCTCTGGTGTTTCTTTCACTCAATAATTCTTATTAATTCCAAAAATAAGTTCCGTGGAGTTTCACGAGTTTTGGAGCAGTGTAGAATAGGTTTCCAATGTTAGCTCCTTTTCCAGCCAGAATTCCAGCTGCAGGCATTCCCCCTCTTCATAGTAAACCTTGTAAAATAAGGGAGAATAGCCATAAGTATTGAGATACAATGTGTAATAAAATCCCATAATGCAATAAATATTGATATGAAAGCATGATGCAAAATGGATGTATCAACTCCCCCAAGCTTAGACCTCGCTTGTCCTCAAGCGGAAGCCGAAATCGAAAAATATGTCCACATCTTTAGAGATAGAGGTGTCGATAAAAAAATAAAATACGGACATGAGGGCATCATGGTTATCCTTATAACAACAACATATATAGATTTTGTCATATGATTTCTTATGCTCAAGTAACAATCAATTCACAATGTCAAGTATGGTTCAGAAACTTCATCAGGAACTAACAAACTATAATCTCAATAATTGAAGCAATTGCAATTTATCGTAACATCAGAAAGAGTCAAGAGTAGAGCTTTTCAGCAAGTCCACATACTCAACTATCATGTAGTCTTCTACAATTGCTAACACTCACGCGGTACTTGTGGTTATAGAGTTTCAACTGGAGACTAAGAAAGATAGGGGCTTAATGTGTTGCCTCACAATGTATACACCTTTAGGTGATGTCAACAATAATAGTTCATGCTAACTTACATCAAGATCTTTCAAACACGAGGAGCTTGCCAAAGGATAAAATGGAAAAGGGAAAGGTGAGGATCACCTTAACTCAAGCATAAAGTAAAAACATAAAGTAAAAGATAGGCCCTTCGCAGAGGGAAGCAGAGGTTGTCATGTGCGTTTAGGGTTGGATGCATGAAATCTTAATGCAAAAGAACATCACTTTATATTGCCACTTGTATGTGGACCTTTATTATGCAGTCCGTCGCTTTTATTGCTTTCACAACAAGATCGTATAAAGCTTATTTTCTCTGCACTAATAAGTCATACATATTTAGGGGGCAATTTTTATTGCCTGCAACATGACAACTTACTTGAAGGATCTTACTCAATCCATAGGTAGGTATGGTGGACTCTCATGGCAAAAACTGGGTTTAAGGATATTTGGAAGAGCAAGTAGTATCTCTACTTGGTGCAAGGAATTTGTCTAGCATGAGGGGGAAAGGCAAGCTCAACATGTTTGGAAGGTCTATAACCATATACTTTAACTGAGATGTGCGAAAACATAAACCACTACGTTGTCTTCCTTGTCCAACATCAACTCTTTTAGCATGTCATACTTAATGAGTGCTTCACAATCATAAAAGATGTCCAAGATAATATATTTGTACGTGAACCTCTCTTTCCTTATTACTTCCTATTAATTGCAACGATGACCAAAACTATGTTTGTCAACTCTCAACAACTTTTATGCCTCATACTTTCTATGTGTGAAGTCATTACTATCCATAAGATCAATATGAACTCTTTTATTCATTTTATTCTTTCTACTTCCTCAAAATCATGGCAAGATAGCAAAGCCCTTGACTCAACACTAATCTTTATTCTAGATAGCTCACGGACTCGATTACATAAAGAGATCACAAAGCAAAACTCAAAACTACTTGATATCAAAACTTCAATCTACTAAATCAAGATACTACTTAAAGGATCGAACTAAATAAAATGGTAAAGATAGGAGTGTGATGGTGATACGATACCGGGGCACCTCCCCCAAGCTTGGCAGTTGCCAAGGGGAGTGCCCATACCCATGTAATTATGTCCTCGGAGGTGGTGAAGTAGGAGTTGTTGATGATGTAGGCTTGTCGTCCATCTTCCAAGGCATAGGCTGTGATCCTCAAATCTGCAGCCAAACTCATCCTCTTGAATCTATATTCATACTCACAGTTTTGGTTTTGCAGGTCATAGATCTGGGCTTGGAGGTGCTCGATTTTCTCTTGAAGCTTGAAGATGGTCTCCCCAATGACCTTGGCATCCAGCTTGTGGTTGTTGGTGAACTCCGTGATCATCAGCTGGTTGGCGTTGAGTCCACACTCCACCATCCCTTGGTACTTGAAAACTTGTTGTTCCATGGCTTCGAGCTTTGTCTCCACGCTTCCGGTATGCCTTGGTCCCTCCACATCGCGGATGTGCAGCACCGCCTCACGCATTGTGACACCCCAAAAAATTTTCCTTGTTTTATAAAGTAAAATTTTGGCCAGGAAACTTAAACTTATATTTTCTGGATTTCCTTTTGATTTCAGAACCATTCTTTTCTTTATTATTATGGAGTTTTTACCCCCAAGTGAAGAATTTTCAATCATTGTTGGACTTATTTATCCTCTCAAATAAAACAATCCTTTTATCAGTGGGATTATTTATACAATTATTTTTCCCTGAGCTTTATTTCTCAAAAATGGTTTTTCATAAGTTTTAAGGTCCCTTTTGCACTGCAACCCTTTTATAATTTCATTTAAAAATCCCACCAAAATTTGGAGATGTCATGTGATGTTTCTAAACCACTTTTATGCAAAAAGATATTTTGTTCATTGGATATTTTGAGTTCTACACCAACTTTTCAAATCTGGTCCAGTGGGCAATTTTACACTACAACTTATTGAAATATTTATTTAATACTTCTACCAAAATTTGGGGAGGTCAATAGGAGCATGTTATTCATCTTTATGCAAAAACCTATTGAGGTTCTTTGAAAAATTTGAGTGAATCAACCTCATCTTCATTCTGGTCCAACTTGAGGATTTGTACTGCAACCATCTTCTGAATTGCTCCTTTACCCATGAGCTTTCTCCTGCTTGTAGTACACCTTACCAAACCCTTAAGTCCAGGAGAGTGGACCCATTGGATGATTTTAAGTGCTTGCAATCATGCCCTTTTCTTTCTGTCCAAAACTGAAGTTTTGCAAAACTTGCACTAACAAGTTTCTCCTTTTGACAAACTAACTTCACCACCCTCTCATGCATCCAAAGAGACACTAGCCTGGAGAATTTGGCCACTCCCAGAAATGCCTAAGTGCCCTTGGCATTTTTTCAAACACCTTATGGGCATGATCAGTTTTGACATGATTTTTGTTTTGCTCTGTGAACTTGCACCTCTGGACAAACTAGCATGTCCACTAAACTCCTAGCTACTCCTAACCCAGGTCTGCTAATTGCCAGCCTCACCCAAGCTCTATGGCACGCACTGGCATTTCGCCGAGCACCTAGTGAGCGAGCTCCGGGAGCGCCCAGAGCACGCGTTTTGCACGTGTTGCTCGCGCGTGCATCGAGCCGCCGCGTCTCGCCCCGCACCCGTTCAGGCCCTTGGCCAACCGCAGCCAGCACGCCACGTCTCCTTTTGCACCCCGACCACCCCTGGCACCCCACAATGCCACCGTCAGGTCGGCCGTGGCGGCTAGGTGACGGCCACATGCAGGCCCCGGCCGTTTCGGCGCCGCCCGAGCCACTCCCGCTTGCCAGCTCGCCCCTAGAGCAGTTCCCCGCTCGTCCGCTAGCTCCTGCCGCCATCCCCAGCCTCGACACGTCGCCCTGCAGCACAAAACGGCGGTCGCCGACGATCTTATCCACGGCCGCCGCAAACCGACCTCGTCGCGCTATAAAAGGAGGCCCCCGAGCTCATCCGAGGACTCAGGCAACCTCAGGCCACCCCCATGGCACCCCCGCAGCCAGCAATCGTCGAGGGGAAGCCATCTTCCCCGACTCCGTCCGGTTCGGCCGCCACCACGTCCCAACTCCATTCACCGCAACAAGAGCCCCTCCCATCCATCCAACGCCACCACCAGACTCCTCATGATCTTGCGGATCCACCCAGACCATCAGCCTCGACGGAGAGCCACCATAGCGCGGATCCCCAATCATGCCCGAAGCCATCTCCGCCGTGAAGCTCGTCGCCGGCGACTCCGTCCACTTCGGCGACCATGGCGGGTATCCACGGGTTCGTCTTGACCTCCTGAGCACACCCATGTGCTCAGATCACCGAGGGACGCCTCCGTTCGCCGGCGAGCCTCGCCGGAGCTCCGCCTCTGTTCGGTCGGAGGAGGCGACGCGCGCGCGGACTGGTCAAACCTGACCAGTGGGCCAGGCAGGCCCACTGTCAGTGACCCAGCGTCAGTCCACGCAAGCGTAAGTGGAGACGTATTCACAGAGTTCGGGTTCGACGTGTACATTTCTAAACGTTTTCTTTTCTTTTTCTGTTTTTTTTAAACCAGAAATTTAACTAAACTTTGACTGGCTATATCTTTTTAAATAAAACTCCAAATGAGTTGATTCTTTTTCCTACCTCCCTCAAATTTAATCTAGTTTATTTTAAGATTTATTTGAAAAAAATCAGACAACTTCTTTGCACTGTTTTTGAAGTATGTGCTATTTGAATATTTTCAAAATAGGTTTTTTGGAGAAGAGAAGAAAACTTTCAATAGTTTTAGGATGCACCCTGCTTCTACACAACTTGAAGGCAAGCATTCTGAACCCTGGCATAATATTTCTGTGTCTTGGTTGACACGATTATAACACCGCCCTAATACGGATAACACGTTATTTTATGTGGTGACGCGATCATTTGCTTGAATTGCATATTAGTGATTTCCTTGCTGTTGGAAATGAATATACTTGTGTTGGCAATCATACTCATGTGCCTTGCATGCATGCTGGAAAGAATCTGGAAAAGCCTCTGCCTTGGGTAGGCATGAGCTTGTCACCGGTCTCCGTTGGGACGATTATGCCCGGTATGGCATAGTAAGGTATAATGAGTGGTGATTCTGTTGGATGAAATATTTTTGTAACACATATCATGCAGGGAATTTATAATCCTCCTGAGTCGACCGTAGATCGAGTCTTGTTCAAGTAACCCCCATACTTGTTTCGTACTACCACTTGCCCTGCCGCAGGTAGGGTGCGGTTCAGTAAGTTGTCAACCCCTTTCTTAGCACACACCGTACAGAGAGACCACGGTGTAAGATACCGACTGCAGTCGGTAGGCAGGCCACCTGGTCCGGGGGCATGGGTGTTTCTGGTTGGGACCGAGAGGGGGGCAGCCCTTAGAGCGCGCGTCATAAATTTGATCCCATGCTACGCGAGGTTGTAGCCTCCCCACTTAGAGTTTTACTTTACAGGTGTCGTGGGTGATTCCAGACACCGGTAAGTTAAGCTATTGTGTGCAAGTCAGGTGTGTTTTCAATTAAAAGATCGTAGACGGAATTAGTCCCGATGGACTAAAGGAATCCGTTACTAGTGGGTAAAGAGTACACCCTCTACAGAGATAATATCTATTCGAATAGCCGTGTCCATGGTTAAGGACTACAGTCTGGGTCGGGTCAAGTGTCAGTGAGGGAGTCCCGGATTAGGGGGTGTCTGGATAGCCGGACTACCATCATCGGCCGGACTATCATCGGCCGGACTATCATCATCGACCGGACTCCAAGACTATGAAGATACAAGATTGAAGACTTCGTCCCGTGTGCAGATGGGACTTTCCTTGGCGTGGAAGGCAAGCTTGGCGATACGGATATGTAGATCTCCTACCATTGTAACCGACTCTATGTAACCCTAGCCCTCTCCGGTGTCTATATAAACCGGATGGCTCTAGTCCGTAGGACACAACAACAACCATTACAATCATACCATAGGCTAGCTTCTAGGGTTTAGCCTCCTTGATCTCGTGGTAGATCCACTCTTCTAAACATCCACAATATCAATATCAATCAAGCAGGACGTAGGGTTTTACCTCCATCAAGAGGGCCCGAACCTGGGTAAAACATCGTGTCCCTTGTCTCCTGTTACCATCCGCCTAGATGCACAGTTTGGGACCCCCTACCCGAGATCCGCCGGTTTTGACACCGACATTGGTGCTTTCATTGAGAGTTCCTCTGTGTCGTCACCGATAGGAAGGATGCGTCCTCCCGTCTTCAAGGATGGTATTTTTGCCAAAGGAGCCTTGGCCGCCGGCCAAAGTATCCGGCTAGGTGGTTTTCTTATGACCGCCTGTCCGGCCACCGCTTCGACAATGACCTCTCAAGTCGTCAAAAGCAATCTTTGCATTAGCTCGGAATTCGCCGAGCGGCTGGATCCAATAGAGCTCTCGTCCGTAAACAAGCTCTTGGATCGCATCGCCGCCCTGGGAGTCGCTACAGACTACAATCAGATTGGGCTTAAAACCGATCTGAGAGAGATTAACTCTCCCCAGGTCACCCACCACGTTGCAGTGGTAGAGGAACAATGCGGCGACTCTTCTCCTGTATTGAAAACTAGTCATGTCCGGGCTCCCGAACCCCCCATGCCGGATTCCCGCAGAGGGACGGACTTCGATCAAGCACTGAACCTAAAGTCAGGCATCAGACCAGATTCGTTGGACAACGTCCAGCAATCCAAGCTTCCAAATTTGGAAACTTCTCGACCCTCGAGCCTTGAGATGGGTAGGGTTCCGGACTTAATTCCACCCACCCGCCCAGACATATGCGATCTCTCTCTAATCCGGCAAGAGCCCGCTGAGACAGTACATCACTACTGGGCCAGATTCCTCCTGGTTATGGACAGGATAAAGGACTGCCGAGAGGAAAACGTAATCTCAATTTTTTGCAATAATTGCACGGACGAGGGAATCTTGAACGCCGTCAGCCGTCGTGAAATTACACGCTTCGCCGACCTGGCGTCCATAGTACGAAAGTACTGTGCGATGGAGAGTTTCCGGATAACCAAAAATAAGTTTTGGGACAATCCGGCCTCGAATACAACCCTAGTCCGCAACAAAAGGGTGCATTACACTCAGGCACCAAATACAAAAACTAAAAAGCAAAAACCCCATAAAGGGCACGGAACCGTACTGGAGGGATGGCTTAGCGGACCCTGTAAAATTCACAGTACAGAAGGCGCCGTCCCAACACATAGCCTTCGAGCATGTTGGATATTACGGCAGGTGGCCAAAAGTGGAGAGGAGCTTCTAGCCCCGGAAAACCACTCCAACAACACCGGTACAGTATCAACAGTCTTCAAGACTTTTGCATCAAATAATATGCGGAAAAGAACAATCCGCAGCTTCGCCGAAGTCTACCAAGTAGCAACAACCAATCCATGGAGCAACACAGCCATCACCTTCAACGCCAGCGACGAACCTAAATTCCGAACAGCCAGAGCTCCAGCCGCACTGGTACTTAGTCCAATAGTCGACGGCTTTCGACTTACAAAAGTCCTCATGGATGGCGGCAGCGGATTAAACCTCATCTACGAGGAAACCCTTCAAAAAATGGAAATAGACTGGAGCCGCATTGAGCGAAGCAGCACAACCTTTAGAGGAATAATCCCTAGCTGGGAGGCGCGCTGCAGAGGAAAAATCACACTCGATGTGATATTCGGCTCGCGGACAATTACAGATCCGAAGAAGTCATGTTCCAAGTGGCCCCGTTCAACAGCGGATATCATGCTATATTAGGACAAGAGGCATTCACAATTTTTCAAGCCGTACCCCATTACGGGTACAGGAAGCTCAAAATGCCTGGGCCCGGCAGAATAATCACTCTCGTTAGTGATCTGGACAAAGCACTCCGCGCCGAAAATAAGATAGCCGCATTAGCCTTAGAGGCACTATCCGAAGCCCTAGCGGCAGAGGAACTCACCGCGCTGCGCTCGATGGTGAATAGGGATGATGTGGTACTCGATAAGAGATCCAAGTCCACCTGCTTTAAACCAGCAGATGAAATAGTAAAATTCCAGGTCCACCCAACGGACCCGACAAAGACGGCCTTCATCAGGGCACAATTGAACCCTGATGTAGACGCCGCACTGCGAGAATTCCTTCGGGAAAATTGGGACATTTTTGCCTGGCATCCCTCGGATATGCCCGGAATCCCACGCAGATTGGCAGAACACGGCCTAAACATCCTAAAAGGATTCAAGCCAGTCAAACAGGCTCTTCGACGATTTTCCGAACCCAAAAGACAGGCAATGGGAGAAGAGCTAGCCAAACTATTGGAAGCCGGATTCATTACAGACATCAAACATCCGGATTGGCTAGCAAACCTGGTAATGGTACGAAAGAAGGACAAATCCTGGCGCCTATGTGTCGATTTCAAAGACCTAAATAAAGCCTGCCCAAAGGATCCCTTCCCCCTCCCCCGCATCGACCAAATCATCGATGCCACTGCAGGGCACGATTCATTGTGCTTCCTAGACGCATACTCCGGCTATCATCAAATCAAGATGGCAGAAGCGGATCAAGCAGCAACGACATTCATTACTCCAGATGGACCATTCTGCTTCAACACGATGCCCTTCGGACTTAAAAACACCGGCGCAACATATCAGCGCATGATTCAAACATGTCTGGCTACCCAGATCGGCAAAACAGTAGAGGCATACGTAGACGACGTAGTCGTCAAAACTAAACACGTCGAAACTCTAGTACATGACTTGAGGCTCACATTCGACAATCTCAGAGCATATGACATCAAGCTAAATCCGGAAAAATGCGTTTTCGGCGTACCAGCTGGAAAGCTGCTGGGCTTCATCGTATCCGGTAGAGGAATTGAAGCAAACCCAGCCAAGATCCGAGCTCTGTCACAGCTAGATATCCCAAAAACCTCAAGCAAATACAAAAATTGACTGGATGCGTGGCGGCTCTAAGCCGCTTTATCTCCCGTCTAGGAGAAAAGGCATTGCCCCTCTATCGCCTCCTTAGGCGCATCGAACACTTCGAGTGGATGGATGCTGCCACCACCGGACTCGAAGAAATAAAGGCCATACTGGCAACAAATCCGGTCCTGGCTGCGCCCAACCTGGGCGAACCAATGTTGTTATACATCGCAGCAACGCATCAAGTCGTAAGCGCGGTACTCGTCGTCGAACGAGAGACAGAAGGGCATAAATTCCCTCTTCAAAAACCAGTATACTACGTATCCACTGTGTTAACCCCCTGCAAGTCCCGTTACCCGCACTATAAGAAGATAGCATACGCGGTGTTCATGGCATCTCGGAAGCTTCGACACTACTTTCAAGAGTGTTCGATAACAGTGGCCTCTGAAGTACCACTTAACGACATTATAAACAACCGCGATGCGACGGGAAGGATTGCAAAATGGGCCATTGAGCTCTTACCATTTGATATAACTTACAAACCTCGGCGAGCTATAAAGTCACAAGTTTTGGCTGATTTTGTCGCTGAATGGACCGAAGCCGAACTCCCTAAAGAGTACGGCACATACTCCAATTGGACTATGCACTTCGACGGCTCTAAAATGTTAGCCGGATTGGGGGCTGGCGTCATATTGACATCCCCGACCGGGGTCACAGTCCAATTCGTACTACAGATAATGTACACGGACTCCAACAACGCAGCCGAATACGAGGCCCTTTTACATGGTCTCCGGATGGCAATCTCCATGGGCATTCAACGCCTAGAGGTGCGCGGGGATTCAAACCTCGCAATATCCCAAATAAACGGAGACTTTGATGCCAAAGATCCGAAAATGGCAGCATATCGCAACGTTGTCCTAAAAATGTCATCCCGGTTTGAAGGACTGGAATTCCATCACGTAGCCCGGGATAATAACCAAGCAGCCGACGTACTGGCACGCATCGGCGCAAAACGCGATGCTGTCCCTCCTAACATCTTCCTGGAACGGCTCTTCAAGCCATCCGTACTATGGGAAGAGGAGTCCGGAAATAACAAACCGGAACAAGCCGCACCAACTGGCGATTCAGCCGATGACATAACACCTTCCGCCCACGACATAATGGCAGTAATTGCCCCGTGGACAGAACCGTTCCTCGCCTACTTGCTTAGGCAGGAGCTTGCCGAAGACCAAAATGAGGCCCGCTGCATTGTCCGGCGATCTAAAGCCTACAAGGTCTATCAGGGAGAACTTTATAAGAAAAGCACAACCGGAGTCCTTCAAAGGTGTATCTCCGAAGAGGAAGGGTGAAACCTCCTGGCTGAAATTCATGCCGGACTAGGCGAACACCAGGCCGCAGCTCGGGCCCTTGTAGGAAAGGCATTCCGTACAGGATTTTATTGGCCGACGGCCCAAGCAGATGCTCAGGACTTAGTCCAAAGATGCCTCGGTTGTCAGCTCTTTGCTAATCAGAGCCACATGCCACCCACCTCCCTCAAAACTATACCCATTACCTGGTCGTTCGTGGTCTGGGGGCTTGACATGGTTGGACCACTTAAAGGGGGAACCCACAAGCAAAGGTACCTATTGGTCATGGTGGATAAATTCACCAAATGGATAGAGGCCAAGCCAGTTAAAACGGCAGAGCCCGGACCAGTGATAGACTTTATATCCGGGGTAGTACACCGTTATGGTGTCCCCCACGGCATCATCACCGATAACGGCAGGAACTTCACGGCCGATGAGGTTAAATCATGGTGCAAAAATATGGGCATCAAGCTCGATTACACTTCAGTCTATCATCCTCAAACCAACGGTCAAGTGGAACGAGCAAATGGTCTAATAATGAGCAGCATCAAACCCAGACTAGTGCGGTCCCTTACGAAATCTGACACGCACTGGGTAGAGGAGCTCGACTCCGTGCTCTGGGGGCTGCAGACAACGCCTAACCGTACTACTGGATTCATACCATTTTTTATGGTATACGGCGCAGAAGCAGTTTTGCCCTGCGACATAATTCATGACTCACCTCGAGTGCGCATGTACGAAGAAAGAGAAGCCGAGTTGGATCGGCAGGATAGCTTGGACGCATTGGAGGAAGAACGCGACATCGCCAAGGCTCGTTCCGCATTCTATCAGCAGCAGGCTCGAAGATACCAAAGCAGAGAAGTACGGGCCAAAACTTACAACGTCGGCGAACTGGTTCTACGCCTGCCGGACAAGAAAAAGGACAAGCTCAAGCCCAAATGGGAAGGCCCCTTCATCATCGATCAAGTCCTGACCGGCGGAGCGTACCGTCTACGAAATGCATCGGATAACCGACTTGAGCCGAACCCATGGAACGCAGCCCGCCTCCGAAGATTCTATGCCTAGCGCCGGACTAAGAGTTCGTCCCTTTCCCCCCGTCCAAAATTTTTTACTTCAGCTGCCTTTTGTTTATCTTTTTCTTCTCAACCCTATTCATCCAAGCCTTAAAGGGCCTACTTGCGCAACATTCGCGCGCAATTGATGTGCTATCCGCACTCATTATACCTGGGGGCTTCTTTACCAGAAGCTTAATTATAAGGGCTTCATGCCCAGCACATGTGTCAAGCCTCCACATGTACCTTTTATTCACCATTATATGCATCGATATGACTTAAGTTTTGGCCAAGCTGGGTTGCCTGGCTCCTGTGCTTACCCCTATGTTCCCGATTGTTCGGCTAGGAGGTAAAGGGAGCACCTCTGCGATTGTTACTGCCGGGTCAGCCGGATGTGTACCTCAGACTGGGTGAAGCCGAAAGCTAGCGTTCTTAAGGGAATATTCGGTCGGTGACTTAAAAGATGATTTTTTATCCACTTATTTATCTGCCCCCAGATGTTTTTCTGCTTTTTTCGCAGTCCGGACATGCACTTTAGGGCATGCCACCCCCAGAGCAAAGGAACCCCTAACGGAACTATTCTCCCTGGAAGATGTTTCTTACTACCCATGTAATATAACATAACTAGTTGGGCACTTGTCTGATAAAGCAGTAATGACCCCTACGCCTGGTCTCCATGCATACCCTGGTTGTTTCATAACCGAGAAGGTATTCGGACACACTCCGGACTCTCGGGTCCCGAGGTCGAAGCGAAAAGGTCGGCAAAGACAAACGATCTACAATCCGGCTAGAAGGGATTTTACATGTCATTTTATAATACATTGTCAAATCGACTGATTGTATTCTTCCTCAATCCCGTCTAACAGGTTGTCTAATTTACAGTCCTGTTGGGAAAATTTAGCGGCCAACTCTACTTGGCCATATACTAAACTCATAGGGATCTCCTTCCCATCGGGCCCCACAGGTCCGACTTCGGCCATGTGGTTGGGATCCGCCTTCTTGTACCGCGTCTTTACCATGGCCCAGGCCTCCCTGGCACATTGGCGGCAGGCCGAAATCTTCCATAAATGGAAGCGCTGCCGCACTCCCTGTAGCTTCTCCGCAAGCTCCCCAAGATCCTCGGGTAAGGAGAAGGTTGGCCATAAAGCCTGTATGACGCCGCTCATTGCCTGCCGAACTCGTTCGATCAGTTGCAACAATTCGGGAAGTTGGTCACCCGTCGATACGGGCATCTCCTCCGCAAGGCAACCTGTGAGCATACCTATAGACATATTCTGTTAAATTGACTTCCTCGCCGAACTCTTCTTTTCAAAGGAGTTCGCTCAAGCACTTACTATAGATGCCGCGACGAAGCCGCTGATTCTCCTTCATGGAGCCTGACAGCTCGGCCCGAACGCCTTTCAGCTCTTCTCCAAGCTGGGCATGGGAATCCTGTAGCTTGTTCCTTTCATGCTGCACCTTATGCAGCACCCTCTCGCCGGCCTTTAGTTGGCGCAGAAGTTCTTGCCTGTCCGGATCTTGTCCGGCAGCACCTGCAATGTCATTTTTTAGACTTGCGCACAAGCCAAATGCTACTTATCTTTCTAAAATAATGCGTTACCAGGAGATGTCCCTGTGTTTCCTCCTGTGCCAGAGAATGCGGCCTCAAGTTGGGCCTTGCACTCTTGCAGCTCCTGAGACAGTTGGGTATTCTTCTCGGTAAGATCCTATGTTTCATATGATCCTTAAATCAGTTAATATAACTACTTTAAGTCTCGGGGGCTACTGGCATATACAACTGTTAAATTCTCTTACCCGTATGCCTTTTACATACTGCTCCGTGGCTCTGGTAAAACCATCTTGAGCAGCACGAAGGTGTGCGTCCCCCGCGTTAGAGGCATTCAACGCCTCGGGGGAGAAGCACGCGTCACGAAATATTGTCCGGCGGCGCCTGTGATTCAGGGCACTCTCCACCTCAGACTTGTTGGCGGACAGTCTGTCGGCATCCTCCGTCGGAGGAACGTCCGGCTCGCGCCTTGCGCTCGCCTCCCCCTCCAGACCAGGTGCTGGAGCCTGGCTGGTAGAGGTTGGATTGGCAACCTCCACGCCCGCAGTCCGGCGGACGCTTTTTTCCCTACAAAACTCATGAGCACTTAAACGCTTCCTAGGAACGTTGCTCTAAATTATGAATTGTGAGCTACACCTTTGCGGCGACGTTTCAGTCCGCGCCGCGCTCCTCTTCCGCCCACTGGTCCGGACTGGCCTTTGCTGGCCAGCCACCGCGGGCTCGGCTTCTCACCCTAGGGGCGCCTCCTGCACAGCACCATCGTATACGGTGGTCAGAAATAGGCAAGGAAGGAATGACGGTGTCAGGACTTTGGTCGCAATCACCTCGGAAGCCGGATATAGTCCAGGATAGTCGGCCGTGATGGCGACTAAAGCATTGTCCATGCTAAGCTGGTGGAACACCCCGTCGATTAGCTCCACCATTATGTCCGGATCCTCTTCGGAGGCCGGATCCCGGGATCTCTCTGGGTCCTCGGGTTGCGGAGCTGGACTTAGCATGTCCTCCACGATCCGGCGCAGCTCCTGCGTCGAGAGAAGAACACAATATAAGAAACTTAAGTTTCAAAAAGCATGGGTCGGGCACGCAGAGTGTTCTCTTACCCAAGGCCGGGGATTATTCATGGAGAACCCATTTGACGGGTTCGTCCGAAGGAAATCCTCCTTCTCCCCCTTATACAGGCCGGACAGGATCGTCACCAGATCTTCGACCGAATCCGGCCCTTTGCGGCCATGACGGGTGGCATCGTCCTCCCCGTTGAAATCCCACATGGGGTGGCCCCTGTATTGTAGTGGCTGCACCCCCACATAATGCATGTTGCCATGACTCCAATCATGGTCAACCCGGCATGGGCCAGTAACCTTATTCGGCCCATCAAATAATGGACGCTCTTGTCTACCTCCAGTTGGGGTCTCCGCGGATGCCAACTCAGGCGTTTCTTCAGAGGAGCATTGCTGAACTCCGGGAGGCTGATCCGAACAGGATCCGGCAGCGGAGCGTCTTCTATATAAAACCATTCTGAAGGCCAGTCTTCGGACGCCTTCTTAGGGGTTCCGGATGGATATCCGGTCCCGGTGATGCGCCATATTTCGGCGCCGCCCACTTGATATATGGACCCCTCGTGAGAGCGGGGTACAAGGTAGAACAACCTCTTCCACAGCGCGAAGTGGGGATCGACGCCCAAGAATAGCTCGCAAAGAGCTACGTAACCCGCAATATGCAGGATTGAGGCAGGCGTGAGGTGATGAAGCTGGAGTCCGTAGAACTCCAGGAGCCCTCGGAGGAATGGATGTACAGGAAATCCGAGCCCCCTTATCAGATAGGGGACGAAGCATACCCGCTCCCCTTTGTTGGGATTTGGGGTAACCTCCGCTTGCTTCCCACCTTTGTAGGTGGCCAGCCCGGCTCGAACCGGAACCATGAAGGCCGGAGGGAGATATCCCCCGCTTGGAGCTTCACCAGCTCATTGTGCAGAACAGAGCATCTCCTCCAATCTCCTGGCAAAGGGCTGGGAGTGCGAGAAGAGGAGCCGCGTTGATGGTCCATGATGGAATGGATTCTTGGTTGAAAGCACTCCAATGAGTATTTGCGGGAGGAAGATGGTGATTTGGATCTGGATTCTTGCCTCCCTTATAGGAAGATTATTCGCGCAACCAGGGGGTAAAACATAAAAGACACCCTGGCTTTTCACATTCGCGCGGCGCGTGGAAGAAGGCCATTATTGGGCGTGGAAGCCAAGACGCGCATCATTGATGAGGAAGCCGGACACTGTTCGGTAGGTACGTGGAACTTGAAGGAGAACCCGCCTTGCAACGCTGAAGACTACACACATGCTGGACTTATCGTCATTGAAGCCTGGTTCGGGGGCTACTGAGGGAGTCCTGGATTAGGGGGTGTCCGGATAGCCAGACTACCATCATCGTCCGGACTATCATCGGCCGGACTATCATCGGCCGGACTATCATCATCGACCGGACTCCAAGACTATGAAGATACAAGATTGAAGACTTCGTCCCATGTCCGGATGGGACTTTCCTTGGCGTGGAAGGCAAGCTTGGCGATACGGATATGTAGATCTCCTACCATTGTAACCGACTCTATGTAACCCTAGCCCTCTCCGGTGTCTATATAAACCGGATGGCTCTAGTCCGTAGGACACAACAACAACCATTACAATCATACCATAGGCTAGCTTCTAGGGTTTAGCCTCCTTGATCTCGTGGTAGATCCACTGTTGTAAACATCCACAATATCAATATCAATCAAGAAGGACATAGGGTTTTACCTCCAACAAGAGGGCCCGAACCTGGGTAAAACATCGTGTCCCTTGTCTCCTGTTACCATCCGCCTAGACGCACAGTTCGGGACCCCCTACCCGAGATCCGCCGGTTTTGACACCGATAGTCGGTCTTAGTGTCAGTCTTCGGAGGAGGAACTACTAAACCAGAACTTGGATCATAATTTGTGACTTGTGATGATTATGATGATTATTATTATGGACTAACCCCTTATATTTGAATATTTGATTATCTCTGGGACGGTTCTACCTCCTGGATATTCACTATGATTATTTTTCCTTATAAGCCCTTTATGTGGTGTCGCTCAGACGCCCGACTGTGGTATGCTTGTTATTTGTTTTATAAGCCCTTTATGCGGTGTCACTCAGACGCCCGACTGAGGCATGCTCGTTGCTTACTATCCTTTCGAGGCGTCGCTTCAGACACCCGATCGATGCATGTTATTTCTACTCCATTATTGCATATTTATGATGTATATAAATAACCTGCGTGCATGCATCATGGAATTTATTGTGTGACTGACGTTATGACCTTAGGATAATTCAGAGCATGATTGTCATTTGTTATATTATACCCGTATTCATAATGTTTGCGAGTACATTCAAAGTACTCACTGGCTTGTCCCTGGCTATTTTCTTGGCCAGATTTCTTGCTTGGAGAGGAGCATTGCGATGACAGCCCCGGAACCTAAGCAACGGTGATAGCAGTCTCGCGAAGATAGGAATTGACCTGGTCAGCTGTTCCTATGGGGAATGGAGTCCCATAGACACTGATGATCCACAAACCGCTTTCGCCATCAACCGCTAGAATCATTTGTTGTACTCATAGGCCAGAATGGTCTTGTACTACATTTTTTTTGGATTTTGCGTGGAATTTCTGTATCAAGTTGGTGCCTCATCAGCTAACACTAATCCTGAGGCTGGTGAGGACAAGGGACATTTTCTGGAAATTGATACCCGGAAAACCGGTCCTGACACGCATCTCAATGGTTTGAGGGTGTTGCAGCACCTCCGCGAGATATGGGTTGATAACCCTCTCGAAAAACTTGTCCTTGGGAGCGATTGGAGATGTCATGATGCTCTAGATCTGTAACAGAAACCGCTCGAAACAAAAATAGAGGATATTTGCATGATACGGTGCTCAAAGCCTTCGGGAGATTATATAATGAATTTTTACCGACCAAAATACGTAACATTCAAGAAAACGGAGTCTGGGAGGCACACGAGGTGGCCATGAGATAGGGGGCGTGCCCAGGAAGGCTGGGCGCGCCCTCCACCCTCGTGGAGGCCTCGTGTCCTTCCCGGACTACTTCATTCTTTCCAAAATTCTTAAATATTCCAAAACTGATAAAAACTGACATTAGAATTGTTTTGGAGTCGGTTTACTTACCGTACCACATACCTATTCCTTTTCGGAGTCTAGAATGTTCTGGAAGGTGTCCCTTATGTATTCCTTCGGGGTTACGGTTTCAACAATATTAGTTTCAACATTGATAGGATTACCTGCGATATAATGTTTAATTCTTTGACCGTTCACCACCCTCGGACTTGTGCCTTCGAAGTTGTTAATTTTTATGGCACCGGAGCAATAGACCTCCTCGATAACGTAAGGACCTTCCCATTTGGAGAGAAGTTTTCCTGCAAAAATTTTTAAACGAGAGTTGAATAATAACACATAATCACCTACGTTAAATTCTTGCTTTTGTATCCTTTTGTCGTGCCAGCGTTTAACTTTTTCTTTGAATAGCTTGGCATTCTCATAGGCTTGGGTTCTCCATTCATCAAGTGAGCTAATGTCAAACAACCTCTTCTCACCGGCAAGTTTGAAGTCATAGTTGAGCTCTTTAATAGCCCAATATGCTTTATGTTCAAGTTCTAGAGGTAAATGACATGCTTTTCCATATACCATCTTATACGGAGACATACCAATAGGATTTTTGTATGCAGTTCTATAGGCCCATAATGCATCATCAAGTTTGTTGGACCAATTCTTTCTAGATCTATTTACAATGTTTTGCAAAATTAATTTGAGCTCTCTATTGCTCAACTCTACTTGACCACTAGACTGCGGGTGATAAGGAGATGCGATTCTATGATTAACATCATACTTAGCAAGCATCTTACGGAAAGCACCATGAATCAAATGTGAACCACCATCAGTCATAACATATCCAGGAACTCCAAACCTCGGAAAAATAACTTCTTTAAGCATTTTAATAGAAGTGTTATGATCAACACTACTAGTTGGAATATCTTCTACCCACTTAGTAACATAATCAACAGCAACTAAAATATGTGTGTAACCATTAGAGGCAGGAAAAGGTCCCATATAATCAAAGCCCCAAACATCAAATGGTTCAATAACAAGAGAATAATTCATAGGCATTTCTTGACGTTTACTAATATTACCAATTCTTTGACATTCATCACAAGATAAGACAAACTTACGAGCATCTTTGAAGAGAGTAGGCCAATAAAAACCGGATTGCAATACCTTATGTGTAGTTCTATCTCCAGCGTGACACTTGCATAGGATCTATTCCTGTTCATGCTCAGGTACACAACGTCTAATAATACCATCTACTCCTTCTTTATAGAGGTGTGGGTCATCCCAGAAGTAATGTGTTAAATCATAAAATAACTTTTTCTTTTGCTGGTATGTGAAACTAGGTGGTATAAATTTAGCAACAATGTAATTAGCATAATCAGCATACTAAGGAGCAGTATGAGAAGCATTAATGACCGCTAGTTGTTCATCAGGAAAGCTATCATCAATAGGTAGTGGGTCATCAAGAACATTCTCTAACCGAGACAATTTTTCTGCAACGGGGTTCTCAGCTCCCTTTCTATCAATAATATGCAAATCAAATTCTTGGAGCAAGAGGACCCATCTAATGAGTCTAGGCTTAGCATCTTTCTTTTCCATAAGATATTTAATAGCAGCATGATTAGTGTGAATAGTAACTTTGGAATCAACAATATAAGGTCTAAACTTATCACAAGAAAACACAACTGGTAATAACTCTTTTTCAGTAGTAGCATAATTTCTCTGGGCAGTATCAAGAGTTTTACTAGCATACTGGATAACATTCAATTTCTTATCAACTCTTTGCCCTAGAACAGCACCTACATCATAATCACTAGCATCACACATAATTTCAAAGGGTAAATTCCAATCAGGTGGCTGAACAATAGGTGCAGTGATCAAAGCGTTCTTATGTATTTCAAATGCTTCTACACAATCATCATCAAAGACAAAAGGAATATCTTTTTGCAATAAATTAGTCAGAGGCCTAGAGATTTTAGAGAAGTCCTTAATGAACCTCCTATAAAAACCAGCATGGCCAAGGAAACTTCTTATGCCTTTTATGTCCTTGGGACATGGCATCTTTTCAATAGCATCAACTTTAGCTTTATCAACTTCAATACCTCTCTCACAAATCTTATGCCCCAAGACAATGCGTTCATTAACCATAAAGTGGCACTTTTCCCAATTCAAGACGAGACTAGTGTCTTCACATCTCTGCAAAACTCGATCAAGGTTGCTTAAGCAATCATCAAAAGAGGATCTATAAACGAAGAAATCATCCATGAATACCTCACAAATCTTTTCACAAAAGTCAGAGAATATAGCCATCATACATCTTTGAAAGGTAGCAGGTGCATTACATAAACCAAAAGGCATATGTCTATAAGCAAAAGTACCGAAAGGGCAAGTAAAAGTAGTTTTAGATTGAACCTTCGCTGATACAGGTATTTGAGAGAAACCAGAATAACCATCTAGAAAGCATAAATGTGTGTGTTTGGATAGTCTTTCTAGCATTTGATCAATAAAAGGTAAAGGGTAATGATCTTTCTTAGTAGCTTTATTTCATTTACGGAAATCAACTACCATCCTATAACCTGTAATAATTCTTTGCGTAATCAATTCATCTTTATCATTAGGAACAACGGTAATACCTCCCTTTTTAGGAACACAATGGACAGGGCTTACTCAATCACTATCAGCAACGGGATAAATTATACGTGCCTCAAGGAGCTTTAGTATCTCCTTTCTTACCACTTCTTTCATCTTAGGATTCAATCATCGTTGAGGATCTCTAACTGGTTTGGCATCGTCGTCCAAATTAATTTTGTGTTGGCATAACGTGGGACTAATTCCCTTAAGATCATCCAGAGTATATCCAATAGCAGCATGGTGCTTCTTTAAAGTTTTCAATAATCTTTCTTCTTCTTGCTCTGAAAGGTTAGCACTAATAATAACAGGATGTATTTTCTTTTCATCAAGATAAACATACTTAAGATTAGCAGGTAATGGTTTGAGTTCAAACACGGGATCACACTTGGGTGGAGGGGGATCCCCAAGAATTTCAACAGGAAGGTTGTGTTTCAGGATAGGTTCCTGTTTAAGGAACACTTCATCTATTTCCCTTCTTTCCTTCATAAACATATCATTTTCATGGTCAAGCAAATATTGTTCTAACGGATCAGCAGGAGGCGCGACAATAGAAGCAAGACCAATAATCTCATCCTTACTAGGAGATTCTCTATCACGAGGTTGTCTACGAAACTTAGCAAAATTAAACTCATGAGACATACCCTCTAAGCCAATTGTAACAGTATCTTTTTCACAATCAATCCTAGCATTAAATGTATTCAAGAAGGGTCTACCAAAAATAATGGCACAAAAATCATCTTGTGGGGAACTAAGAACAAGAAAACCAGCAGGATATTTAACCTTCCCACACAAGACTTCAACATCTCTAACAATCCCAACTGGTGAAATAGTATCTCTGTTGGCAAGCTTGATAGTAACATCAATACCTTCCAATTCAGTGGGTGCAATATCATGCATAATTTCTTTATATAAGTCATAGGGTATTGCACTAGCACTAGCACCCATGTCACATAAGCCGTGATAACAATGATCTCCTATTTTAACAGAAATAACAGGCATGCCTACCACATGTCTATGTATCTTAGCATCTGGTTTAATAATATTAGCAGTCTCACCACAGAAATAAATAACATGCCCATCTAAATCATCATCCAAGAGATCTTTCACCATAGCAATACTAGGTTTAACTCTGATTTGCTCAGGAGGTTTATAAGTCCTAGTATTACTCCTACGAACAACAGTTGAAGTTTTAGCATGATCCTTTATCCTAACAGGAAAAGGAGGTTTCTCAACATAAGTAGTAGGAACAATAGGATCACTATAGGTGATAGTCTTTTCTTCAACTGCAATAGGTGTAACTACTTTTACTTCAACGGGAGGATTATATTTAAACCACTTCTCCTTAGGGAGATCAACGTGAGTAGCAAAAGATTCACAGAAAGAAGCTACTATCTCAGAGTCAAGTCCATACTTAGCGCTAAATCCACGAAAAGCATCGGTATCCATAAAAGATTTAACGCAATCAAACTTAGGTGTCATACCTGACTCCTTACCATCGTTGGAACCCCAATCTTCAGAGTTGCGTTTAATTCTTTCCAATAAGTCCCATTTGAATTCAATAGTCTTCAGCATATAAGAACTAGCGCAGGAAGTATCGAGCATGTTGCGATCATTGGGAGAAAGACGAGCATAAATTTGTTGAATAAACATTTCTCTGGAGAGCTCATGATTGGGGCATGAATATAACATTGACCTAAGCCTCCCCCAAGCTTGAGCGATGCTTTCTCCTTCGTGAGGCCAGAAATTATATATGTAATTACGATCACGATGAACAAGATGCATAGGATAGAACTTCTGGTGAAATTCCAACTTCAATCATTTATAATTCCAAGATCCCATATCATCACATAGCCTATACCATGTTAATGCATCTCCCTTCAAAGATAAAGGGAAGACCTTCCTTTTGAAAACATCATCGGGAATACATGCAAGCTTAAATAATCCACAAACTTCATCCACAAAGATAAGGTGTAAATCGGGATGCAATGTTCCATCGCTTGCAAATGGATTAGCTAGCAGTTTCTCTATCGTGCCCGAAGGAATCTCAAAGTAAATATTTTCAGTAGGTTCAGTACGTTGAGGAGAAACTCTTTGCTCTTCTGGTCGGGGTGAAGATACCCCGAACAAGCCCCTCAAAGGATTAGTTTCCATAGTAATAAGTGACGGAAAATTTCAGCACACTATAAAAATGTTTCCTTACCAAGTTCCACTCACCAAAAGCGCTACACTCCCCGGCAACGGCGCCAGAAAAGAGCTTGATGAGCCACAAGTATAGGGGATCTATCGTAGTCCTTTCGATAAGTAAGAGTGTCGAACCCAACGAGGAGCAGAAGGAAATGATAAGTGGTTTTCAGTAAGGTTTTCTCTGCAAGCACTGAAATTGTAGGTAACAGATAGGTTTGTGATAAGATAAATTGTAGTGGGTAACAAGCAATGAAACTAAATAAAGTGCAACAAGGTGGCCAATCCTTTTTGTAGCAAAGGACAAGCCTGGACAATTTCTTATAATGAGAAAAGAGCTCCCGAGGACACATGGGAATTATCGTCAAGCTAGTTTTCATCACGCTCATATGATTCGCGTTTGGTCACTACTAGGAAAAGGGCAATAGATGGGATGGACACTAATGGCGCATTGTACATGTGGTGCGCCATTACTAAATACTAATGGCACACCATGTGTTGGTGCGCCATTAGTGTGCACGGTGCGCCATTAGTAAAAAAAATATTATTTTTTCAAAACTACTAATGGCGAACTAGTAATGGCGCACCATCCCACGGTGCGCCATTAGTAATTCCGCCCAAACATTCCCCTGAATGCACCCCCCCTATGGACCACCTTTTCAGTTTCAAAAAAAAATAAAAGAAAATGATAGAAGTGTCAAAAAAATAAAAGAAAATAAGATTCCCATGTGATATGTGGTCTAGTTGTTAGCAAAATTTACAAACATGAATTTTCGACTTTTTTGCAAAACCTCTCGAGAATTTGTAAAAATGGCCATAACTTTTGCATACGAACTCGGATGAAAAAGTTTTTTATATGAAAAATCATCTACTTGAAAATTCACATACGAATTTAACGGGGGAAACCCCGTTAAACATTTTCAAAATCCTCAAAAACCTAACAGAAAAAAAGATACGGGGCTTTTAAGATCTGGAGAGGCAAAAAAATTCAAAAAAATTCAAACTTACTAATGGCGCACTTGCCCATGGTGCGCTAGTACTATCTTCCCGCCTTCAAAATTCAAAATAAATCAAAAAAATAAAAAATAAGTTACTAATGGCGCACCTGCCCATGGTGTGCCATTAGTATCTTCTCGCCTTCAAAATTAAAAAAAAATAAAAAAATAAAAAAAATAGTAATGGCGCACCTGCCCACGGTGCGCCATTACTATGTCGTATATATGGCTGGGCGTGTCCTCTCATCCTTACCTCTTCATTCTTCTCCTCCACTCCACCTCTCCTCCACTCCACCTCTCCTCCACTCCTCCACTCCATATTCCCTTCTCTCCTCCACCATACTACCCTCCTCCTCTCCGGCGACCTCCTCCTCCTCCTCTCCGGCGACCTCCTCCTCCCTCCTCTCCTCTCCTCCCCTCCCCTCCCCTCACGGTTTCTCCTCCCTCCTCTCTGGTGAGCTCCTCGTCCCTCATCTCCGGTGAGCTCCTCCTCCCTCCTCTCCGGTGAGCTCCTCCTCCCTCCTCTCCTCCCATCCCCTCATGGTTTCCCCTTCCTCCTCTCCGATGCTCCGATGAACTCCTCTCCGGCGACCTCCTCCTCCTCTCTGGCGATGTAGGCGAGTGCCTCTGCGGTCACCTCCTCCTCCTCCTCTCCAGCGAACTCCTCTCCGGCGAACTCCTCTCCGGCGAACTCCTCTCCAGCAAAAGAACACGGCAAAAGAACGTACAAGATCCAAAAATGGGAACAAAATTAGAAATAATATCGTGCAAAAAAACAAGAAAAAAATGAGCAAAAAATGGGCAAAAAAATTGCGATCCAGATCCAAATTCAAAATTCAAAAATAGCAATGGCGCACGGTGGGGGTTAGACGGTGCGCCACTACTATTTTCCCGCCTTCAAAATTCAAAAATACTAATGGCGCACCGTGGCCTATACTAATGGTGCACCAGTGGCCTATACTAATGGCGCAGCGTGGCCTATACTAATGGAGCACCAGCGGTGCGCCATTAGTATACCAGATACTAATGGCGCACCACTGGTGCGCCATTAGTAAAAAATACTAGTGGCGTGATACTAATGGTGCACCAGTAGTGCGCCATTAGTTGGTGCGCCATTAGTAGGCAAAACTGGTGTGCCATTAGTAGGCCTTTTCCTAGTAGTGGTACTTTGATAATTTGATATGTGGGTGGACCGGTGCTTGGGTATTGCCCTTTCTTGGAAAAGCATCCCACTTATGAATAACCCCTATTGCAAGCATCCGCAACTACAAAAGAAGTATTAAGGTAAACCTAACCACAGCATCAGACATATTGATCCAAATTAGCCCTATACGAAGCAACGCATAAACTAGGGTTTAAGCTTCTGTCACTCTAGCAACCCATAATCTACTTATTACTTCTCAATGCCTTCCTCTAGGCCCAAATAATGGTGAAGTGTCATGTAGTTGACGTTCACATAACACCACCAGAGGAAAGACAACATACATCTCATAAAAATATCGAACGAATACCAAATTCACATGACTACTAATAGCAAGACTTCACCCATGTCCTCAGGAACAAACGTAACTACTCACAAAGCATATTCATGTTCATAATCAGAGGAGTACTAATATGCATTAAGGATCTGAACATATGATCTTCCACCAAGTAAACCAATTAGCATCAACTACAAGGAGTAATCAACACTACTAGCAACCCACAGGTACCAATTTGTGGTTTGGATACAAGAGATGAACTAGGGTTTTGAGAGGAGATGGTGTTGGTTTAGATGTTGATGGAGATTGACCCCCTCGTGATGAGAGGATTGTTGATGATAAAGATGGTGATGATTTCCCCCTCCCGGAGGGAAGTTTCCCCGTCAAAACAGCTCTACCGGAGCTCTAGATTGGTTCCACCAAGGTTCCGCCTCGTGGCGGCAGAGTTTCATCCCGTAAGCCTGCCCATGATTTTTTCCAGGGTAAAAGCCTTCATATAGCAGAAGATGGACACTGTAGGGCCACCAGGGGGCCCAGGAGACAGGGGGCGCGCCCAGTAGGGGTGGACGCACCCCCACCATCCTAGCCAGGGCGTGGGCCCCCTCTAGTGTTTCTTTCACTCAATAATTCTTATTAATTCCAAAAATAAGTTCTGTGGAGTTTCAGGATTTTTGGAGCAATGCAGAATAGGTTTCAAATGTTAGCTCTTTTCCAGCCAGAATTCCAGCTGCCGGCATTCCCCCTCTTCATGGTAAACCTTGTAAAATAAGGGAGAATAGCCATAAGTATTGAGATATAATGTGTAATAACAGCCCATGATGCGATAAATATTGATATAAAAGCATGATGCAAAATAGACGTATCAGAGGCTAAAGACACAAGACAATCAAGCAACACCAAGACTAGAAACACAAAGAGCAAGAGGGCGAGGTGGACTCCCCAACAAGACCCTTGCCGGGGCGGCCTCCGCAGCCCCACCAAGATCCTTGCCAGGGCAACTTGCCCAACACCAATGGAGCGCGCCACCCTTGAGCCCGAGGTTTCCAACATCATCAACCACATTGGGACCAAGGCTCAGGAGGCACCTCCATGGTGGCATGCAGATGTTTGTGCAGATTGCAAACATGCAAAATCAGATGAAGACAAGAAGACGAGAACTCTGGCAACATCCTTGACGGGGACGACCGCGGTGTCGCCGCAAGACCCTTGCTTGGGCCCCGGCAAGACCCTTGTCGAGGACATCAGTGGGGCCGAGGCCAGGCCCGCATCCGCCAAGGCTCCACCATCGTTCCCATGCAGCTGCCAGCCCAGCCAGCCAGCCAGGCGAGCACCTGCATGGCGACGAGCGGCCCCGAGGCCAACTCAGCAAGAACCTGCGTGGTGGCATGCAGATCTCCATGAAGATGCTGTTACCATGCCGGCTCAGCAGCCTGCCAGCCTACATGGCGCTACCCGCCTTGCTGGCCTAGACGCGTGTTGAAGCAAGGAGAGGCGGCAACAAAGCGAGGGGACACCTAAGGGGCGCAGTTAATGCATCTTGTACCGTAATGACAAGCGATAAGCTTGTACACTGTACCCTTTCCACCTCCTGTGTGCCATTGTGGCATCCCCTTTTTCCTATAAAAGGAGGCTCGAGGCGTACTGGAGAGGGATTCGGCTTTTTGGACTACGTACGCACCGTAGCTAGTTCAAGAACACAAGAACATACAGATATACACCAAAGCAGGACTAGGGTATTACGCAATCCCCGAGGCCCGAACCTGGGTAAATGGCCTTTGTGCTGGCTCTTAGACCCGCTCTTTTCACAACCTCACGCCCGCCGACCACAGTAGGGATTCATGTGATCCCATAGGTGTCGTTCCTACCGACATTCATGAATTTCAGCCGAGTTTTCAGTTTACTAGAATTTTAAAACCATGTATCTCAATGTTAGCGGCCGAGCAAACAGTGTCAAGGTGTTTGACATTCATTCTCATTTCTTGCATGTGACCTAATCTTGCAACCAAGGACAAACATTTGATTTTTCAACCCGTTTTTATGGATTTTAGATGGGTTTTGTATTACAAAAGCAAGCACCTCAACGTTTGCCAGAGAACCACGGTGCCGTGGTTTTCGAAATTCATCCTCATTTCTTGCATGGTACATAAATGATTTTACAACCCATGTCGGTGCACCCGAGCATGTGCATGTAGCTTAATATTGAATTGTGCACCTAAAATGCCTAGAAAACCAAGTTAATGTATACAAATGTCCAAACGACCTCTGAATAATTCCAATTTTGGTGATGACACACCTATAGTTGCATGTTCACTAAAGATAAAAGTTCTATTCAAACACTGTCCATTGTAGCTGTGACCCCATTATGTAATTAAAATCAAGATGTAAAATCAAGTAGATCGCACATAGTTTATTATCACCAACCGTGTGAGACGTATCCTAGAGCACCATCGGTGTATAGTACGCCTATGGCTTACGCGACAAGGTGCGTCCTCTACCATTCACAGCCGGCATGTCAAGCACACTAGCTCACTCCCTAAATAGTCCCGCCTCAGCAACCCTCGCAATCTCAAAAATATCTGCTCGCGCTTGATCCAAATTTTCAGTAGCCCCGCCTTGTTACTCCCGCCTAATAAAATTTTTAGTTGCTGCGGTATTTCCTCATACACCACCTTAACCACCTGCCCCCCTTCACACACACCACACA
Source organism: Triticum aestivum (assembly GCF_018294505.1). Taxonomy (NCBI): domain Eukaryota; kingdom Viridiplantae; phylum Streptophyta; class Magnoliopsida; order Poales; family Poaceae; genus Triticum; species Triticum aestivum. The sequence goes on from NC_057810.1 coordinate 120,463,231, forward strand.
CCCCAAAACCTTCGCTCACAAACAGACACCACCCCTGAAACCATTGGTAGGTCGTCGCCATCGCCGCCGCCTCCTTCCTCAACCTATGTCTGTGTGCCGAGGAGCTCGAGGATACAATGGCCAAAGAGAGGTTTGTCCTGGCCTCTTCTCCCGACGCTAGTGAGGTGGCCGCCGAGGTGTCCCCGTCGTCCTCCCCGGGATCTTTACCAGGACGCCGCCGCCGGTCCCCTGATCCGCTCGCCGCCGCGCCCCTACGCCGGTTCAAGGACTTCCCCATCCTCACTTTAACCCGGCAGCCAACGAGGTCCTACCTCGGGGTCCGGCAGCGATGATGGGGGACGTGGGTCGCTAAGATTTCACACCCGTCGGTGGCTCGGTAGCTTCCACACAGCCTAGCTCGCGGCCATGGAGTATGACCGCTTGCAGGTCCGCTACCACGGCGCGGCGGCTACGCTCAATTTCCCCATCGTCACACGTCCGATCCACCTCATTCCACCGGAACCAGGGGTGGTGAGCTCGGCTATGGCGTGGGAGGACTGCAAGGCATGGGAGCGCCTCAAGGCCGAGGCTGCCAATGAGTCCTACATGCAAGAGCTCCGCCGGCAGCACCCGGAGCTCCTGGAGGCGGAGCGGGTGATCTTTGTCAGTGCAGAGGGCGGAGAGGTTATCACACTCTCCTCTGATGACGAGATCGAAGGCTGCAAGGATGATGGCGTGGAGGTCGACGAGGTTATCGCGCTCTCCTCGGATGAAGAGGTCAAAGGCGGCGCGGAGAGCGTCAAGGTGGGCGGCGAGGACGAGCAGATCGACGTCGACGAGTGGAGGAGTGTCTTCCCCAACGACCCCGACGACGGCACCAGCCCGGACACGGATCGCGGCACACCATACCTGATGAGGAAGGATTGGCTCGACCTCCACTTTGACCAAAATTAGTTTAGCTTAGTTTAAATTTATGTTTTATGTTCGGATATGCAAAACTATCTATGTTTATGTTTGAATGCATGCTACTTTCGGTTGAACCTGCTTTGAACTTAATCAAATTGAAGTTTACAATGTTAAGTTTAGGGGATCGACTAGAAATGGCCAAAAATAGCTGTAGTATATATATATCCACTAAGGGTTTTAGTCCTTTAACTTTTAAAGGATCGACTAGAGATGGCCTTATGCCTTGTTTATTTCAGTTCTTCACAATGTGATGCTCTATATGTGCAGCTATTTGTCGTGCAGTTCAATTTCATCAATAACAATTTCAATAATACCACTATGAATTAAGATATTTGGTTGTTGTTAAGGATATTGCAGTTGACATTCCTTTTTGTTTTTTAACAATAACTAGTGTACTTTAGACCTGCAGAATACCAGTTTGAATTATTATTTGCTTGTTTTTAAATGTTATGCCTGATGTAGTTAAAACACCTTTCCACTTCTTGTTTTGCTTAACTAGCATGCTTAAGCCTGCACACTGAAGCTATGATTTTGTAGATTATGTTGTGTACCATGGATATATTTGGTTGATGTTTAGCCTGTTGTGCTTAACATGACTTTATATGTACTCATACAGGACAATATTGAGAACTGTGATGCTTTCTATCGAGGTTAGTTTCATCGCATTGCTTATATGTACTCACCGTTGAGGATATCGGTAGCTGGTACCATATAGCCTAGGGGCTGATAAGGGATTAATCATCGAATAGGACATTTCACTCAATATATCTATAACCATTTATCAGTAGGTTTACTAGGGCCATATTTAACATATCTGAGGCTACATAGCAACATGCATTGTACTGAATAACTAAATATGCAATCCCAGGCTACATAGCAACAAGGAAGAGTGTTACCTTAATGTTCTGATGATGTATAGATATACATGTAATAAAATCTTATATAGTGGTATTGAGGGAGTGTTGTACTACATCATTTTTCAATCGTTGTTTAGCTTCTAATATTAACTTGGTGCTTTTAGGTACATATGTCATTGCCAAAGATCCACACTTCGACCCTTTCTGCATATGGGGCAATGAGATATTCATGAACCAGCATCAAGTGGGGAAACTAATAAAGATTGTTATTAAAATGGGTCAAAAGATGTCAATTGAACTATTTGTTTACACCTTATGCAAGACAACAGTGAACTGCATGATGGTAAGTAAGAACCCTGTAGCCTTCTTTTTACTACCTGTAATGAGTTGTCTTAGATGACAATTTCTGAATCTTTTTTCCTTTGTAGTGGATCCTGAAGCAGTTTACTGAAGATTACCTCTCAAACTACATTATTTGCGGCCGGCCATCACAAGGGGTTGTACTAGAGTCGTGCGTGCCATTCCGCTTCACCTTTTTCAGCAACCAGAATGTATGTCGCCTCTTTCTTTACCATCTATAATATTACAAGTATAGAACCCTGGTTCATCATTTTTGATTTGTTGCTTATGTAATTCTTAAACATATGTACCTATGAATCGAATAATGCATTGATTGTTTGAATCTGATGGATATGAATAAAGCTATAACCTACTTTCAAGTTTAAATTAGGTACAATTTTAAATAGCAGAAATTTTAAATTAGGGCGAAATTATGGTGTGCAGGTCATTACGGCGCACACGGTTAATAAAGCACAGTGTGTGCGATATACATCATAATTTGACATGGTTCACAGAGAGGAAACGTGTGTAACAATGCACACAGTTGTTGTTTGCAAAGCGTGTGTGATGTCAGACACTATCACATACGGTGCGGGAAAACTAAATGTGTGTGAATGTCTACCTATCGTACACAGTTTATAATCATGAACTGTTTGTGATGTGCCAGGCATCGTAAAGGTAGAGCCAGTTTGGTATGTGTCTGGAAAACTCCCGTGCCTGGAATCTGCCTGGTTTAAGGTAAAACCACAAAGCTCCGACTGTGATGGCAATGCAAGTGCAAACGTGTAGCAAGGATGAAGAGTTTGGGATATTCGAGATATTAGAAACGGTTATATAGGGGCAACTATATGTATCAAGGCTCCCTATCCCCGACAGTTTCTGGGTCGTGTGGGAAGGACCCCCCTATCGCCCACACTCACTTGGCCATGGTTCCAAATGTCGTCGCGGAAAGGGGTTAAAAGCGTTTTTATAGCACCTCGCTATACAAGTGTTGGTTTCACATCAAAAATATTGTATGGCAGGCATTGCAGCTTGCCACCAATCGGTCCCATCGATTTGTTGCTATCAGTAATTGTACCTTATAAATCAAAGCCCCGTATATAATGTCGATTCGTAGTTCATTCCATGTTTTTTGGCAAACATAGTCAATTGCTAAGACTTACTTGATCAAGTTAATGCAAGATGGGTAGAGGAGGCATCTTTTGGGTAGATATTGCATCTCAGTTCTCTTTTCTAGATCCGAATAAAATATCCACTTATATCCGCATTCTCTATTGCCAATTTATGCTCTTTGTTTGTGTTCTTTATTACGACTTTATAATCCTTCTGATGATCTACACATTGTAATTTTATATATAATATTTTCAACAAGGATATGTGAGGAGCTTTTTTATTAGAAAACATCCATTGAGACTATTGACAGTTATCTGAAGCAGATCAACCGAGTTGTTCCTTTAATATATTTTAATAAAACAGATGCGGGCTTATATTTTCCAAGAAATTACCATGTGAGAGTTCTCTACACCTCCAGCTTAGATGCCGCACATGGCACTTACCTCTTCTAGTTAGATCTCTATTATTGTGTGTTGTCTCTCAGATTTCTTTCCCTAGAGGTACTTGGATGAATATTTGGTGGTTATAGTAGCATATATAACACATCTCTGGATGTAAACCACTAAAACCTGGAAGGCATTATTGGTTCGATATGATTATCCACTAAACTCATATGTAAGTATTACATGGGTTGGCCTCTCTCCGCCTACCAGCACTCTACTTATTTCACTTGTTATGCATCTTATGTTTTCTGTTTAGTTGACAAACAGGTTATTCCTTTACGCTTCAACATGTATGATCGCTTGTATCTACGTTGGTATTTCCCCGAAGAGGAGAGGATGATGCAGCACAACAACGGTAAGTATTTCCCTCAGTTATGAAACCTAGGTATCAATCCAGTAGGAGAACCAAGCAACACTATGCAAATGGTAGGTTCACACAAATAACAAAAACTTGCAAGCCAATGCGTAAGAGGGGTTGTCAATCCCTCCACGGTATTGAGATAGAATAAATTGTATGAGATTGGATAAATAGATCTTGCAAAAACACAAAATAAAATAAATAAATAAAAAGTGCAGCAAGGTATTTTTGGTTTTTGGAATAATAGATCTGAAAATAATATGATACAAAATAGATCCGCGACCGTAGATTTCACTAGTGGTTTCTCTCAAGAAAATAGCATACGGTGGGTAAACAAATTACTGTTGGGAAATTGATAGAAGAGTAAATAATTATGAAGATATCCAAGGCAATCATCATGTATATAGGCATCACGTCCAAGATTAGTAGACCAACTCTTGCCTGCATCTACTCTATTACTCCACATATCGACCCCTATGCAACATGCATCTAGTGTATTAAGTTCATGGAGAAACGAAGTAATGCAATAAGAACAATGTCAAAACCCTAGTCAGTGCTTGCATTAGAGTGATGCATCATGTCTAAATTGTTTAGAAACTTGAAATGGGGATGGCATAAACCCCAGCACCACTTAAACCAACTAGGGTTTACTAAAATATTTTTCAATGAACCTGGAATGCCCTTGAAAATTGTTCATCATTTTGTCTTGGTCTATGACCTCTGCCAAAAATGGTTCACATTTTTCTAGGTCACCTTGGGTAACTGAATTAAATCATAAGTTATTTGCATTTGGGCATTTAAATTCTATAAATTAATTTAATTGTTCAAATAATCATGAAAGGAAATAAGGGTTGTTGGAAATATTACAAACAGTGTCCACAAAGAGTTTCATGATTTTTGAAAGTGCCCTGATATTTTTTAATAAAGCCAAAACAATTATAGAATATTAGAAAAAAATACTTATCTCGCGCAGCCCACCTGGCAGCCCGCTGGCCGGCCAAGCACTGTGCTGGCCCATTGCCAGTCACCTACTTCCTCTCGCCAGGCAGGCAGGGAGGTGCGCGTGCCCGAGCTCGCCACGCCACCACCCTGCCCGTCTGCTTCACCTGGGTACCGCTTTGACACCGCAAAGGCCTCCTCGGTGCCGCCCCGACCTCCCCGACACCTCATTCCTCACCCTGGTCCTCTCCTTGGCTCTTCCCCGCCATCGCCAATGCAGTTGTGCCCGCGCCGTCGTGAAGCTCGTCGCCACCGTCATCCACTCGTCGCCTCGCCGTGTCCACAAGCTTCGCCGTTGTCCGGTGCTTCGCCTCGACCGAGCCCCTAGCACTCGCTTGCCCTACACTGCCTCCACCAACCCATCTCCAACCTCGCGTTGCCGGAGATCCCCTTCGGTGCCCCGACTACTCCGGTTCATCCCCGACCGTGCAGACTCGCTCGTCGTGACCGCTGTGAGCTGCTCCTCCTCCTCCCCCTCTGCGTTCTTGCTGCCGCGCACCGCACCGAGCTCAACCGCACGTGCCGCCACCCGTGCTCGTCACCAACATGACCCCGGCCATGCAATGGCCTAGCTGTCTTGTCCACCTTGCTCGCTGCACCGCAGGAGCACGTAGGTGCTAACCCCATGCTGCCGCGCTCGTCGTAGCTACAACACCGAGCTTGCCCGAGCTCCAGCAGCCGCCAAAGTCATCGCTGGCGTTGTTTCTGGCCACCCCAGGTCCAACCACCATCACCACCACTGGATGCAGCGCATCCCCAACATCACGTAGATGGCCTCCGCCGTCCATTTGGTCGCCAGAGCGCGGTACCTGCACCGCTCCGCCGCGTACGGTTGTCGCCGACGTCTAAACGCCGGTGATTTGACCCAGCTGACTGATAACCCACAAGTATAGGGGATCGCAAGAGTTTTCGAGGGTAGAGTATTCAACCCAAATTTATTGATTCGACACAAGGGGAGCCAAAGAATATTCTCAAGTATTAGCAGTTGAGTTGTCAATTCAACCACACCTGGATAACTTAGTATTTGCAGCAAAGTATTTAGTAGCAAAGTAGTATGGAAGTAACGGTAACAGTGGCAAAAGTAACGGTAGCGGTTTTGTAGTAATTGTAACAGTAGTAACGGTAAAGTAAATAAGCAAAGCACAATATGTGCAAAGCTCGTAGACATTGGATCAGTGATGGATAATTATATCGGATGCGATTCCTCATGTAATAGTTATAACATAGGGTGACACAGAACTAGCTTCGGTTCATCAATGTAATGTAGGCATGTATTCCGAATATAGTCATAGGTGCTTATGGAAAAGAACTTTCATGACATCTTTTGTCCTACCCTCCCGTGGCAGCGGGGTCCTAATGGAAACTAAGGTATATTAAGGCCTCCTTTTAAGAGAGTACCGAACCAAACTAGCACTTAATGAATACATGAACTCCTCAAACTACGGTCCTATCTCACCGAGAAGTATCCCGATTATTGTCACTTTGGGGTTGGCGGATCATAACACATAATAGGTGACTATAGACTTGCAATATGGGATCAAGAACTCACATATATTCATGAAAACATAATAGGTTCAGAGCTGAAATCATGGCACTAGGGCCCTAGTGACAAGCATTAAGCATAGCAAAGTCATAGCAACCTCAATCTCAGAACTTAGTGGATACTAGGGATCAAACCCGAACAAAACTAACTTGATTACATAGTAAATCTCATCCAACCCATCGCCGTCCAGCAAGCCTATGATGGAACTACTCAAGCACGACAGTGAGCATAATGAAATTGGTGATGGAGGATGGTTGATGATGATGACGGCGACGAATCCCCCTCTCCGGAGCCCCGAACGGACTCCAGATTAGCCCTCCCGAGAGAGATTATGGCTTGGAGGCGCCTCCATATCGTAAGACGCGATGAAACTTTCTCTCTGATTTTTTTCTCCACGAGAGCGAATATATGGAGTTGGAGTTGAGGTCGGTGGACGTCCAGGGGGCCCACAAGGCAGGGGAGCGCGCCTAGGGGAGGGGGTGTGCCCCCACCCTCGTGGACAGGGTGTGGGCCCTTGATGCTGATTCTTTCGCCAGGATTTTTTATTAATTCTGAAAAGTTGCACCATGGGTTTTCAGGTCATTCCGAGCACTTTTATTTCTGCACAAAAATAACACCATGGCAGTGCTACTGGAAACAGCATCAGTCTGGGTTAGTTCCATTCAAATCATGCAAGTTAGAGTCCAAAACAAGGGCAAAAGTGGTTGGAAAAGTAGGTACGACAGAGACGTATCAACTCCCCCAAGCTTAAACCTTTGCTATGTGTTTGATCTCTCTCTCTCTCGTGTTCTCTCTATGTCACGATCTTGATGTATTGCGAGCTTTGCTATTATAGTTGGATCTTATGATGTTTCTCCCCCTCTACTCTCTTGTAATGGATTGAGTTTCCCCTTTGAAGCACTACAAAAAAATACAGTTCCGTGATGATACGTGTTTGTCACAGTAGGTCGCATTTTTTGTCATGCATGTACATCCATGACAAATTTATGACAGAATCAAGATAGTCATACCTGTGCTGTCGTAGAAGTGTTCCATGACATTACCAAAATTATCATCACGGAAGTGTCCACTTCCATGACGATAAATCGCGCGTCACAGAAGTGCTTTCGTCAAGGGTGACCGACACGTGGCATCCACCGTAACGGAACGCCGTTAAGCTATCGGGTCGGGTTTTGGATCCGATAACCCGTTAACAGCCCCGACCAATGGGGATTTTCCACGTGTAAAATCATCATTGGCTGGAGGAAACACGTGTCGGCTCATCGCTGGGACAGATGTCATCCACTCATTGGACAGAAGGCGCCTATGATACGTCGACACGTGGCACGGCCCAACAGAGGCCCATTCCTGTGAAAAGGCCGGCCCGTTTGACTTGGTCAAAAGGTGGCGGGCCGGCCCATGGAAAGCCTGTTAACGGCCTGTTCGCATATAGCCCATTTACAGCCCGCTAACCCAAGGCCCGTTACGCCCTATTCGAATTAGGCCCAGTAGCGTCATCTGGGCCATCCAATATGATTCCAGCCCGTTTTCACTTCTGGCCCATGTATGGCCCATGACGTCTTTCGGCCCATATGAGGCCCTATGTAACTCTTGGCCTATTAACGGCCCGTGGTGAAACTGGCCCGTAATGAACAGTGTATCACTTTACACCCATTAACGGCCCGTGGTGAAACTGGCCCGTAAAGAACAGTGTATCACTTTATACCCATTAACGGCCCGTTATTCCGTTGGGCCGTTTCCAGCCCATGTTATCTTTCGGCCTTCTCAGAGCCCATTTATTCTTGGGCTATTTTCCAGCATTCGTTTACTTACGGCCCGTTACTGTCATTTTCTGCTTGTGGGCCAAATTCAGCCCGTGGTTACAGTCGGCCCGTTTGTGGTCCGTTAATACGTTGGGCCGTTTTCATAGCGTCATCAAATACGGCCTATTAACGATGGCCCGTTATGGTCGGCCCATGAACGGACGATTCCAACTCTAGCCCGTTTACGGCCAGAATGCGGTCTGTTTGGCCCATGTTTGGCCAATCGATCATACGGCCCGTATAAGGCCCATTGATGATACGGCCCGTAGAAGGCCCATTGTTTCTACGGCCCGTAGAAGGCCCACTGTTTCTACGGCCCGTAGAAGGCCCACTGTTTCTACGGCCCGTAGGAGGCCCAGTGTCACTACAGTAAATATTAGCCCATGGTTATTGTGGCCTAGTTTTAAAAAATAGGTTATTGCAGCCACTAGCAAACCGCAGAAAAAGAACTGCACTGACTACAAGCAAACAAATAAACAAGACAACAAGGAAATAAATAAGCAAGCAACTTACACTAGGCTATCACGGCTATTACACATATTACATCCACTGGGCATCAAAGTTCGCCACCAGTGCAAATATAGGGAACACAGCAGCATATAAACGCCGCAGCAAAACAAGTCCAGAACTGAAACCACTTCAGAAGAGCTCAAGAAACAATATCCTGGGTACCCATAATGCTGGCAAGATGCTTAGCAAGCTTATTAACTTTCTCTTGTTTGGCGCTTAAGTCCTCCAGCGCTTGCTGTTGCACCAGAAAGTATGCATCTGAATTCTGCAGGGACTTCCTCAGTCCTTCGGCTTCCTGTCGCATAACATCTGATCGATGTCTTTCAACTTGAAGTTGAGACTCAAGAAGCCGAACTGATTCAGGCAACGAGTTCGAAGAGCTGGTGCCAGCAGTGGTAGCCAGTAACTCGAACACTACATCAAGACAGGACTTTGGGGTTGTCTCAGTGTCTTCAATATAGTTTTTATCAGCTTTCTTGGAGACCAACAGGGATGTCTCACTATCTTGAACCTTATCTGCATTACTTCCTTTACCATTGCATAACAGGGTACTCTTCTCCAATATTTTATCCGCGTTCTAAAAGAGAAACAAACAAACACATCTCAGGTTTACAATGTAGTATATGAAACTCATTTTGGTAAACCAGTTCAGTAGTAAGGTGGACAGGATAACAGCATGAAACAAACATATATCTATGTAGTATGGTCACTGTATGGTCTATATCATTCTAGTTTATGTTGCCAAATCAAGATAGATACAGTTCGAATCATATCTATTTAAGACAAAGCAGCATAGACAGAATATAAGTGTGGGAAACTACACAGCAATAACAACACTTGTAATGTGCATGGCATGAGAACATAACTGTTTATTCAATTGAAACTGAAATCAACATAGAGCAAGTTACAACAGCAAACAGCCAAACACGTTGAAGAAACAGGTTTAAAACATACCTGTTGCGCCATTGGAGTTTCAATTGCATCCTTCAAATTTGAAATTAGTTGGTATCAGTAAATACAGTGATGCAAGAGCAAAGTAGTATGAACCATAGCTACGGAACCTGACCTGAGAACAATTCTTCTTCTGCTTTAAGCGTTGACTTCGGGTTCGGAGTGGTGGTCCTCGTGATTTGGGCACTGCAGTTGCCTTACTAACTGCTCGTGTTTGGGTGCTCTGTGGTGGAGACGGTGCTGTGTCAACGGGAACTGGGTGTCTATCTGCTGGGGTTGGGGTTAGAAGGGGTGTAGCTGGTTCTCTGTCCAACTGGGTAGGGGTACAATCTGCATGAGTGTGGGTTATGTGTGGTGGGGCTGGTTCTTGGGCAAGTACAACCGTGGTTCTATCTGCATCGACAGGTAGCACGATCTTTTCTGAAGACCGTGTTTTTACTCCCACAGATACTGCCATCACTCCCTCCAATTGAAATGGCTGATAAACAAGAAAAGTAATTGAATGTACAGACATTGTAAGATAGACAGGTGCAATGGATAGTAGGGAAGAAAACAGGGCATGAAATAATTCACATTTATGTTGTCTAAGCAAACAGAATAGCAGGACATAATTTCACATATATGATGGCTAATTAAACAGGATAGCATGACACAATTTCACATGTATGATGGCTAACTAAACAGGATAGAATGACATACTTCAAAATATGATGACTATGTAAACAGGATGACATGATATAACTATACGATGTGTCTATTAAAGTGGTTGGCATGCCATAAATCACAAACATGCCGTCGATGGAAACATGATGGCATGATATAATTCACGGATAGAATGACATAATTTAAAATATGATGACTATGTAAACAGGATGAGATGATATAACTATATTATGTCTTTAGAAAATGGGTTGGCATGCCATAATTCAGATACATGCTGTCTATGTAAACATCATGGCATGACATAATTCAAATATATGATTTATATACTAAGGAAGTGAGCAGAGGGCAATCGCATATATGATGTGTCAACTAAGGAGATGGCATTCAATATTGTGTATATGATGTAAAAACTAAGCATTGCAATACAACATATGCATTATATGAGTAATATAACCCTGCCAAGTTTGAGCATACACCTCAGGGGGATAATAGGACTGGTCATCTGCCTCTGAATCCTCCTCTGAAGAGCTATCTGTAACCAGCAAGATATCTGCTTCAGCAGGTAGCATTGTCTGCTCTGAAGACCTTGTTTTCACTCCAGATTTCTCCATCACCAATTCAAATGGCTGATGCACAGGAAGAGCAGTTGAATATACAAACATTGTCGACAAAAGCAATGAGAAATACAAAAAAAGGACGGCATGATATAATTCACATATATGACGCTTGCCTAAACAGCATGGCATTGCATAATTCACATACATAATGCCTTGCAACAAGATAACATTGCATAATTCACATATATAATGTCTTGCAACAAGATGGCATTGCATAATTCACATATATGGTAATTAGACACTAAACAGGTGGCATTCACACAAAGCATGTCTAAACTAAGCAAATGACATAGCAATGCAAGATACCATACGCACGATATGAGCAACATAACCCTGCCAAGTTAGGGCATGCACCTCGGGGGGGGGGAATATGACTGGTCATCTGTCTCTGAATCCTCCTCTGAGGAGCTATCGGTAACCAGCAAGACATGCGCTTCGTCAGATAGCATTGTCTGCTCTGAAGACCTTGTTTCCACTCCAGATTTTTCCATGACCGTGCCGAATGGCTGATGCACAGGAAGAGTAATTGAATGTACTAAAATTGTTGACAAATTTAACACGTAATAAAAAAATGATGGCATGATATAATTCACATATAAGATGACTGGCTAACCAGGGTGGCATTGCAAAATTCACATATATGATGCCTGGCTAGACAAGATGGCATTGCATGATTCACATATACGATAAAGAAACTAAACAGATGGCATTGACACAAAGCATGTCTAAACTAAGCAGATGACATCTTTAATGTATACAGTAAGCAATGCAAGGCACCATATGCATGATATTACCAACATCAGCATGCCAAGTTAGAGCGAAGACCTCATGGGGTAAATAGGAGTGGTCTTCTCCTTCTGAATCCCCCTCAGAACAGTTATCTTCCTCTTGATTACGATCCGAAATGGGTGGAGGGGGGCTGCCTTTGCGCCCACCATGGAACGACGTCTGCATGAAATTTTATTGCCACGCAAGGCTCGTCTCTTTTGCTCTACATGATCAGTTCCATTGTGTACAATAACTGGCATGCATAGGAATAAAACATAGTGAGATTATGTAAGGAGTGCATGCACAAATCCAGAGTGATGGTAGCAAACTGTGGATAGACCCAAAACCAATGATAGCAGGCAGATAATAGCTTTAGTTAAAAAATACAGATAATGGCTCCTTTAATGTTTGTTTGCACCCAACATGAAACTCATAGTAGACACCGGAGATTAACCAGATAGTAGACAGATAGTACTGATTGCTGCCCCAATATGTACCCCACAACCATTTAAAAACTCAAGTTTCAGCATTAGTTTGGACCTGACTCGGAGTCTAATAGGTGAACACGACGATAATGTAGCATGTCATCATATTAAGCGACGCATAACGTAAGCAGACACGGAAGAGTGCGACCTCTCTTGCGGACCCGTGTAGTCCTCAAGGTCATCTGCTCAGTTGATGATGGTAATGCAGTTGCCGTGGCTGCCGGCGGCGGGGAAGAAGATCTGAGGCGGCGAAAGACAGTCTGGAGAGCGGATCCCTGCTGTGGTGAACCCTTCCGTCGTTGGAGCAGCTGAGCTGGGGTGGAACACAGCGCCGCAGGAGCAGGACAAACCACACAAGGTTTTCTTTGACACATATCTGTAACAGAAGTAATTGAGTAAGGGCTTGTTTGAATTTGAGGATTCTAACAATGCAGGGATAGGAAATAGACAGGAATAGGATAGGAATGCACGTGCAAAACAGAGAATTTAAAAACACAGGATTTCTGCCAATCTGGGTGTTTGATTCACAACAATTGGAAGATCACAGGATGCAAAAAAGCATGGTGAGATTAAGTCAAACCACAAGAAAATGTACGGTTATAATGCTATTATGCTACTATCTCTTAGTCTTGTGCTTGATGAATAGGAATATGAAAAGGAGGAGAAGTGGAAATTAGAATTCCTACGGTTTTTCTTTCAAGGAGACACTAAAGGAACAAATCCTACAGTTTTCCTTTGCTCCATTCCTTTGCACCAAATTCATGAAAAGTAGTACCATAGGAAACTTTCCAATTCCGATGTTTTTCATTCACTTTTCCTTTCAAGCACTGGCGATTCTAGTAGGCAGGCTTGAGCAAGGAAAATCCTACACTAAAAAAATGTTTTTGTGCTACTTCTATTACTTTGGACCCAGGCCACTGCCATACTAGCTCAACTCCCAGGCCCATCGACAAATGCACAGCTCAAACGCGCAGAGATAAATAATGATGGCGTTCAAGAGAGTCCATCACGGATAGCTAAGTTGCCTGGTACCTCACTGCTTGTCATATAGTAGGATAAAATAATCGTATTTCCCGTTACTACGAGTGCTCAGTGGACAATATATATAACATGTAGAGTAAAAAAGAGATGCAACAAGTGTACAACCTCTTTGGCGAAGCCATGTCGATCTCAGCGTGATTGGGTTGGCCGGTGAGGATGCTCCGGCTGACTTGGCTGTCGGAGGAGGGGAAGAAGATCTTAGGCGTCTGGAGATGGAGCCCGAGGTACTGCTCCGCTGTGATGGAGGGTTTCGTCGTTGGAGCAGCTCCGGTGAGTTGTACGACGCCGAGGCTGAAGCAGGACAAGAGAGACAACGAACAACGTTAACCTGAGTGGAATTCTAATAGCATCTCCAATACATGACGTAAAATACATAACCACAAAGTGCTAGATGTAAAATACATCAGCCGCTCATCTCTGAACTTAACTGTCGAAACTGAATTTAACTGTCGAAACTGAACTTAACTGTCGAAAACTTAACTGTCGAAACTGAATTTTGCTGTCGAAACTGAATTTTGCTGTCGAAACTGAACGCACTAGCAAGGTGAGGCTACACGTCGGTCGACTGACTTTTTCATCTCTGGTCAGTCGATTTTGCAGCCGTTGGATACGAAATCAAGGGCCTGCGGTTCATCTTCAACCTCCACCCCCTGAGCCGCCAGCCACCACCGGCCAAACAGCAGCCCCCCGCCGCCCGCGGCCGGCGGTGCGCCGCCCGCCCGCCCCGAAAACACTCCCCACCGCCGGTCCGCCGCCGCCCCGGCCATCCCTCTAGGCCCCCCGTGCCGAGCTTTTTCTCCGGCGATCCCCACGCCACCGCCCCGCCAACGCCCCGCCACCGCCGGCGACCACCGCCCCCATCCTGAACCCTAAGATAGATAGTGGGGTACCTCTCCGGCGAGCCCCCCTCCCCGCTGCGGCTGGTTCTTCCTTCACCCCGGCGAGCCCCCCACCCCCTGAAAATCGACTGACCCAAAAGTCGATTCAGTCGACTGAAGTGTAGCTAAATCGGAGCAGCATCGCAAGCAAGAGCAAGAGCGAGAGCAGCAGCGCGAGCAAGAGCAATAGCAAGAGCAGACCAGGCAGGGGACCGAGAGCAAGAGCAGAGCAGCAGCGCGAGCGAGAGCTAAAGCAGCAGCAGCTCCTACTGATGTGGACGTCGCCGCCGAGGGAGCGACGCCGTGGAGGAAGTGGCCGGCGACGCCGCCGTGGATGGAGCCGCGCCGTGTCGGCTCGGGACCGAGCGCCGGCAGCACCGTGAGATCGAATCAAGAAGAAAATGCGGCGATTAGTGTACAACCTCTTTGGTGGCGCCGATTAGGCCGCAGCTTCATCCGAGGAAACGGTGATGATGATGCTCTTCCGGTGGTGCAGGTGAAGACGGCGGTGTGGGAATGGAGGTGGCGCGAAAGACGAGGGGAACGTCGGGGCAGCTCCTTGGAGGTGGAGGACGGGGTGGCTGAACCGGCGGGACGATGAGATCGACGACGGATCCTCATCCGGTACGGTGGATGAGGGACGTCGAGGTGTTGCTGTGGACGACGTCGTCGGGGAAGAGGCTCCGGCTGGGTGGCGGACGGAGCAGGGTGTGGGGTTTCGTCGCGGGTTTTCGCGGCCTCGGTGTACGAATGGGTGGGCGGATGGGATGGCAGTGGGGAACCATGGCTTAGAGACGCGCTTGTCCGAAATGTGGGGTAAGTTACGAAAGTACCCCCACCGATTTGAGGCGGTTCTTTCGGTTCAGGGGTACCACGGGCATTTCGCGTGTCGGGATTTCACAGGAGGTGGGAGTTTTCGCGCGCGTTGTAATTTCGGAATAGCAAGGCGCGGGTTGAGATGGAGGGAGTTGTCGGAGCACAACGAGACAAAGATATATCTTAAATATTTCGGGCTAACAAGGCGCGGGTTGAAGAGGCGGGAGTTTCGCAGCACGATAGACAGAGACGCTAGCTTGAATTTTCGGCATAACAAGGCGCGGCTTGAAATTTCGGAAGAACAAGCTTAACGTGTACCCAAAAAAGACAATTTGCACCTCAACACGCACAACACACACACAAACACCATTTAGACTAGAGTAAGGTACACGTGCATTGCACGCATGAGATTTGGCAACCAAATTATGAATAAATACCACATTATAGCATGCAAGCTTTGAGTCATATATGCATGATGTAGATGTTCGTTTAATTCTTATAGTTCATTTCATTCAAAATCATCTAGTTTTTATAAGAAAGCTAATCTATTTTAAGATTCATGGAATTGTGCGTCGTAAGACATAAAGTAAAAACAAATAATGGCAAATCATGTAGAAAAACATTTGGGCAATTCTGATACGGAAGATTCTAGAACAAATAAGAAGTGCTTGTGTTTTGATGTTTGTGCATTATGCTTAAGTTCAACCATGGAGTCTTCTAGATTATACATGTGGCGAAATCTGGTGGAATCTAGATGATATCCAACGGCCAGTAGTGCTCAAATTTGCCATCTTTGGACCATCGGATTCGCCTCATCCAACGACCATCTTTCAAAGTTAAAGTTACCCGCACACAATATAAAAAATATAAAATATAATATATATAGGGGTATAGATATAGATATGTGATGCGAAAGCCGCCCATCATCTCCAATTAGAATAGTGTGTCCATGCACGGATGCGACGTGGCCAAATGATGTCTGCCATCGGTATCTCAAATTCAAATCAGTCTGACCTTGTTCAATGTGTATACATTACAACATGCTCGTTTCCAAACCACACCGCGCAGATCTCCGTTATATTCATGCATGCATGGGTTTCAAACATCAGGATCTCTTATTCAAATATTTGAATTCAACTTTACATTGATTATGACCTCACCTATTCTTTTACACCCACACAGTAGTCTTCTCTTTATAATTGTACCACTAACTTTCTCTCGTGCATGCATGCACACACACTACCAGTCGGCATTATCCATCGCACGCATGCAATCTTTTTCTTCAGGTCGGTCTCCCATGAAGGCACACACCCACACACATCCCCCTCTCCATCATATCGGGCATTCTTTATCTCTCACGCGTGCATGCGCAACGATCGATGTTCCTCTATGTATGTGTGTATATAGCTAGGTCTTTCATAGTTTTCCACACAAACCGATCAATCGATATATCCAGTGAGGTCTCACCCTCTTTCCCACGTCCACATCGATCAATCTATACCTCTCTATATAGGATTAACATATATAGCTAATACACCCACATTAATTATATATCCAACGTCCCCCTCTCATCATCCATGCCTTCCGCTTCATCTCTCAGACGCGTGCACAATGGCGAAGACAGGGGCAGTAAGGGCCCTGCCCCCTCCCCCTAACATCACTATATATCGAGGCTAATATGAATGTGATCATTAGACAATTGCTGCTAAAAATGGTTTAAGTTCATGAATTGACCCTCCTCGTAAAGGATTAGCAATGCTTGGCCCCCTAGCTCATTTATTTTTCATGGCTCCGCCACTGCGCGCAACAGCGCACGTGTTCGCCCCCTCTCTCTAAATATCGATCTCGCACTTGTGCATTCCTTCATAGTCTCCCTCCACTCGGCCCCTCGCACCATCTTCTAGCCCCCACCGGATTTTGCCACATGTACAATCTAGCAGACTCCATGGTTGAACTTAAGCATAATGCACAAACCTCAAAACAACAGCGGTTCTCTTTTGTTCTAGAATCTTCCGTATCATAACTGCCCAAACTTTTTTTCTAGTTGATTGCCATTATTTGTTTTTACTTCATGCTTTACAACGCACCAATTCCATAGAATCATAAAATAGATTAAGGGCTTCTTTGATTCAAAGGATTCTCAAAGGAATTTTGGAGGATTCTAATCATTAGGAATTTTTCCTATCTTGGTTTGTTTGATTCGTAGGATTGTAAACCATAGGAATTTTTCCATATGATTCATTTGCACTAGATTTCATAGGAAACATCCCATCGCACTCAAACCTCTTTGAAAGGAATTCTGCGTTTTTTCTATGCACAATCAACACACATACAATCCTGTAGGATTCAATACGACATTCCACTATAATCCCATGTTGTTTCCATATTCACGCGTTCTTAGCTTTTTTATAAAAACTAATTTGATTTTGAATGAGATGAACTATAAGAATTAAACAAAGGGCTACATCACGCATATATGACTAAGAGCTTACATGCTATAGTGTGGTATTTATTCATAATTTGGTTGCAAAATCTGATGCGTGCAATGCACGTGTAAATTACTAGTACTTCGAGTATGTGCAAAACACGTAAATTAGAATACCAATGACACGCTACACGGTGTCTCTCTTATAGTTCATGAAGCCACGTGGCACATGTTGAGGCATTGCCGAGACCTCCTTGCGTGGATTGATCACAGTGACGTGCTACTGGTTCCAGAAGAATGTACTCGTCCTCCCAGAGCCATACTGGCGGTACATGCACGAGGCGAAGATGTGCATGCACGCCACGCACGCACTCATTCCCTCGCACGCACACGCGGGTACACGGGCGGACGCAGTTTTGTACCAAGATCCACCCCATGTGATAATTTGACGCGTGTAAAGTTGTTCACTTCATTGATGGTCAATTAATACAGCGCATGCAAATTGAGTGGACGTGAGGGCGGAAGAAAGACATTATTACTCCACTGCGCGCATGCGAGTAGTTTCGTGGGTTGCTAGTAGTACTTCCATTCGTCTCCTTCGTATTTTGTGTCAATTTTTGACAGTAACATAATATTTACGCATTTGAGCAGTGTAGTCTACTTGAAATTTATGTTCCACTAAACTCAACGGGAGCCGTTTCAGGCCTCGAAACCAAAACCATCAATTAATCTTTACCTTGTTCCCATCACATTCAAAAGCCTGCTCACACCTACTAGTACTACGTACCAAACCTGAACGTGTTCCCACTATGCAGGTATTAGTACTACTAGTGCTTGTACTTAGGTTATAAAAAGGGGAACTACCTAACCGAAAATTACTCTACCTTTCCTCCTCATAAGTGCTTCTTCTTCGTCCGTCGTTGCCATGGCCGGTGAGCAGAGCTCTAGGTCGAGAACTACTCGTAACAAGGGAGCGGCAACCAAGGCTGTAGAAAAAAAAAGAGAGGGCTCGCCGCCACGCAGAGACCTCGAAAGATCTCTCACGGGCAGGCGATGGCTCCTAGGAGCGCCCTAGCCGCGAAGGCGAACATGCCGAGCCGGCGGAGCTGGAGTCGTTATCCCTCGACGGCATGCCCGATCAGCTCAATATGCACCTCAATAAGCAGAAGGAGTTCATCCAAGGCTTGACGGAGTTGCTGAAGGAGAGCCTCGACAACATGCCCGCTGAGCTCAATCAACGGGGGGAGTTGACCGACGGCTTGGTGATGCTGCTGAAGAAGAGCATTGCCTTGGAGAAAAAGGCGACTGGCGAAATCCTGCGACTTCAGGAGGACAAGGCGAAGCTCTGCCACGAGATCGACCTGTTGAAGGAGAAGAACGCCGGCTGAAAGAAGATGCATGAGAATAGTAGTTCCTCGATGAAGATGCTGCAGGCCCTTATCATGGAATAGAAGGAGGAGTTGGCGAGGCTCCGCATCAAGCACCTGGCTGCTATCAAGGTACGTAATGCGGCCGTGGAACAGATGATGAAGGCTCGCATCGAGAAATCCCGCGTCATGGACAGAATGAAGAAGATGGCGGAGGAGACGTGCAAGGAGATGGAGGTCGTGGAGGCGATGAAGAAGCAGTTACGACTCCACGACGAATTAGATCACTTGGGGTGATAATCTTCCTTCTTCTTTTGCTGATGTGTTTCATCTTTTGCTTCGGGTGTTTCGCCACACGTGTCACGTTCTCTGCGAGGCATGAATAGAACAATGGTTTTTGTTTTTTGAGGGAATGAATAGAACAATGCTAACAATGAGATGACTAGCAAATTAGATCATTTTTATCGCCATATGGCACTGGGCTGCCGTGTTTCGTGCTCCTCCGTCGCAGTACTACTCCAGTGGAAAACTTGAGTATACCGCACGGTTCTTTGCTCCTCCTCGATCAGGTCATCGGCGCATTTATACGAGCAGTCAAATCACAAGGCCCCGCCTTCCAGCAGTAATGAGCCGTCAAATCACAAAGGCCCACGCCTCTCATGAAACCGACCAAGCTAGACTGCCCCGCCCTCTAGCCTTTTAAAAAATGTATACTTTTGTACAGCAGTAGTATCGATGGATTGCGCCATGGAGCAAAACTTGAAATAAAAAAAAGGTGGTACATATAGAGAGCGCTCGTCGCCAAATTATGCATGTAGTACTATTAAAAAGGCTAGCCACAATAATGGTGTCCAGCACAACCCACCCCTCAAATAAAACTAAGCACCCTGGAATTCTTTGACAAAACTAAGCACCCTTAAATTCTTTGACAACTAAACTGCTGGCTATATGATGTTGGCCATATATATTGTATGTATATAATGTGAATAAATAAGTGGTAGTACTATACCAACTAAAAGATGAAATGTAAGAAATACTAGTATGTACTTACTGAAGAGTTAAATTAACAAGAAGAAACATAACATAGTTCTGCTGGGGGCTCAGCACAACACAGCCCTCAAATTAAATTAAGCACACCTAAAATTAAACTTTGCAACTATTCCGGTAGACACTGCATTAGAACCACCATGAGCAACGACACTGCCACCTTTCTCGCAGTCCTCGTCCACATCCTCGACTTCGTCCTTGTCCCTCTTCCTCTTGGCTGATACTTCTTTGCTTGAACCGCCAACTTGGCTATTGCTCTTCATCCAACCCTTGTAGATATTGAAACAAAGGTAGCCATCCATTGCAGCGTACTGGATGTGGTCTATATCTAGTACATTCCGCTGCCATGCATGACGATGAAACGTGTATGGAGGTTTCTCCAGTTTACCGTACGAAGGATGAACCATGGCTCCTGTCAGGGTCAGCATTGAAGGCTAACGAGATGACACCAGCCGATTCTTTTGGAGGTCGAAGGTGTTGCCTACAACAAGGCCTATCCGACGCAGGACTTCTTTTTCGTTACCAAAGTCTACAGTAACGAGTTTGACTAGGTTGCTCTCGAGGAAATCATAAACATCCTGGCACTCAACGTCGGCATGGCATATGTGGTAGACCAAGCATAAGTCGTGCACGCAAACCTGGTTCACGGCGGGCTTCTTCCTCTCATCATCCTTTAGATCCTTCTCTCGTCGCACGACTATGGTGTACTCAACATCTAGCCCGGCGACCCACTAATCACGTGAGTCTTCAAACATGCGTCTGAAGCAAGAAAGGCATCCTTTCACCGTCGCAGAAGAACGGGTGTAGATGACGTCAAACGCATCGCCGGTGATGGTTCTAACCTTGTACTCACCACCGATCGGGGAGATTTGGGACGCCATGGATTTGGGAGGAGGGTTAGGATTAGTGGAACTACCGTAATGTGAATGGATGGGACGACTAGGAGCGAACCGTCGTAGTATTAAAGGACATGCGGGGACGAGTAGGAGCGAACTGCCAGTGTGCGAACGGCAGGGTAGTGGCTTTCCATTCTCCCATGATATGGGCTTCCGAGAGCCCTTGGATCAGAGATTGAACGGTTTCATGGCGTGATTCTAAACCAATGGGTGAATATCCTATCCTGGAGGGTTATTCTGTAAATTTTCAGCAACTTAGCATGCGACCGTTTGATCTCAGATCCAAGGGCTGCTAGCAGCCCGTATCATGGTCGCGCCTACCACGACCGTCGCATCGCTCACGCGGTCGCGCCCTTGGAGATTTAACATGGTGTGTTAGGCTATCTGATGTTGGCATGTCATACATAGTCATCACTTAGTCACTCATACTACAACAAAGTTGGCTATAAGGTTGGCTATATGTGTATTTTTTTACTCCTCTCTATCTCTTTCTTCGTACTCCCTCCATCCCATAATATAAGAACGTTTTTGACACTAGTGTAGTGCCAAAAACGTTCTTATATTATGGGACACAGGGAGTACAAGTATTTATTGCATTTGCCAATGAAATAGTGTTGCTAAGTTTGCTTCATTTAATTAGCTATAGACTCAAAATTATCTTTTCACCTAGGTATACGCGCTTAGCACCGTTTCTTCCTTGGGTCACCAAACTAGTCTGTCTCTTCTTGATTAACTTGCCACATCAGACTTTATGCCTATGTGGCAAGCTTAAGCACATGTAGGAGCAAGTAAGGTGCCCGTCCGTTGCACGGAAGAGTGAAATGCATTGATCGGAGTGTTGTTTATTTTGACAAAGGATGTGGGGGTCATCTCATGTGCAACCGGGTCGACGTGTCAAGCACCAAATAACAGTGCAGAATAGCAGGGGGGATGCACCCCACTCGTACCGGCCCAGTGTTAGTAATGAGCAATGAGACGTCAAATCACAATGCCGCATCTTCCCAGACGGACGAAGCAACCATCATTTCACACTTCAGTTCGACATCATCTCAAACCACGTACTAGTACTGCTTCTGCCTCAAGAGGGACACACGCATCGCCTTGGTACATCATGACACGTGGGACCGCATGACAGGCCATGCTCCCCCGCCGATCGTTGGGTAAAATCACCTCATTTTTACTATACTTCCTCCGGATCGGTTTACTACATGGCATGCACGTCGTTCTAGGTTGAGAATTTAACTGGCTATATATATATGTGTGTGTGTGATGAAAAGTACGCTAGCCTTTTAAAAAACGTATACTTTTGTACAGTAGTACTCCACTATGGATGGATTGCGCCATGGAGCAAAAATTGAAATTTAAAAAAAAGGTGGTACATATAGAGAGCGCTCGTCGCCAAATTATGCATATAGTACTATTAAAAAAACTAGTATGTGCTTAATTGGGGTGGTAAATTCTATTAAAGAAATACTAGTACTAGTATGTACATACTGAAGAGTTAAAGTAACGAGAAGAAACATAACATAGTTCTGCTGGGGGCTCAGCACAACACACCCCTCAAATTAAACTAAGCACACCTGAAATTAAACTATGCAACTAATCCGGAAGACACTGCATTAGAAGTTTAGAACCGCCATGAGCAACGACACTGCCACCTTACTCGGAGTCGTCGTCCACGTCCTCAACTTCGTCCTTGTCCCTCTTCCTCTTGGCCGATACTTCTTTGATTGAACCATCAACTTGGCTGTTGCTCTTCATCCAACCCTTGTAGATATTGAGACAAAGGTAGCCATCCATTGCAGCATAGTGGATGTGGTCTATATCTAGTACATTCCGCTGCCATGCATGATGATGAAACGTGTAATGAGGTTTCTCCAGTTTGCGGTACGAAGGATGAACCATGGCTCTTGCCAGGGTCAGCATTGAGGGCTGACGACAGGGCACCAGCCGATTCTTCTGGAGGTCGAAGGGGTTGCCTACAACGAGGCCTATCCGACACAGGACTTCTTTGTTGTTCTTAAAGTCTACAGTAACGAATTTGACTGTTTTGTCCTTGAGGAAGTTCTTAAAATCCTGGCACTCAACGTCGGCATGGCATATGTGGTAGACCAAGAAAACGTTATGTATGCAAAACTGGATCACAGCGGGCTTCTTCCTCTCTTCGTCCTTTAGATCCTTCTCTTGTCCCACGACTGTGGTGTAATCAACATCTAGCCCAGCGACCCACTCATCATGTGAGATTTCGAACATGCGTCTGAAGCGAGAAAGGCATCCTTTCATCATCGCGGAAGTACGGGTGTAGATGACGTCGAACTCATTGCCAGTGATGGTTCTAACCTTGTACTCACCACCGATCGGGGAGATTTGGGACACCATGGATTTTGGAGGAGGGTTAGGATTAGTGGAACTGTCGTAATGTGAATGGACGGGAAGACTAGGAGCGAACCGTCCTCGTATTAAAGGACGTGCGGGAAAGAGTAGGAGCGAACTGCCAGCGTGCGAACAGCAGGGTAGTGGCTTTCCATTCTCCCATGATACGGGCTTCCGAGAGCCCTTGGATCTGAGATCGAATGGTTGCATGGCGTGATTCTAGACCTATGGATGAATATCCTATCCTGGAGGGTTATTCTTAAAATTTTCATCAACTTAGCATGCGACCGTTTGATCTCAGATCCAAGGGCTGCCAGCAGCCCGTATCATGGTTGCGCCTACCATGACCGTCACATCGCTCGTGTGGTCGCGCCCTTGGAGATTTAACATGGTGCGTTAGGCTATCTGATGTTGGCATGTCATACATAGTCATCACTTAGTCACTCATACTACAACAAGGTTGGCTATAAGGTTGGCTATAAGTGTATTTTTTTACTCCTCTCTATCTCTTTCTTCGTACTCCCTCCGTCCCATAATATAAGAACATTTTGGACACTAGCTAGTGTAGTGTCAAAAACGTTCTTATATAATGGTACACAGGGAGTACTAGTATTTATTGCATTTGCCAAGGAGTGACCTCTTCCAATGAAATGGTGTTGCTAAGTTTGCTTCATTTAATTAGCTATAGACTCAAAATTGTCTTTTCACCTAGGTACACACGCTTAGCACCGTTTCTTCCTTGGGTCACCAAACTAGTCTCTCTCTTCTTGATTAACTTGCCACATCAGACTTTATGCCTATGTGGCAAGCTTAAGCACCTGTAGGAGCAAGTAAGTACAATAGTGCACTTTACATGGCATTTTTGCATATGTGGAGGAAAGAGAGGCAAGGAAAAAGTGGAGAAGTGGGCTCTCATGCAAGAGCCAGCCTCTACTACTACGTGGTGGAGCATTGGGAGAGGCACCTGTATGGAGGTGGTCAGGAATCGGGAGACTCACGCCGGTCATAGCGCCACAGTTAAAATGATAATGGCAAGTCAAATCACGAGGCCCCACCTGTCTAGCAGTAACTCGCTGTCAAATCACACAGCCCTACGTTTGCAGCAGCCTACTCCCTCGTCTTCTTGCATCTCTGTCGAACTGACTAGGCAGAACTGTCCCGCCGCTTACCGGGCAGGAAAAGCCCCGCCCTCGACTTTTAAATTGTATACAATATACTAATTTTGTATCAATGGATCGCGCCCACGCCATGGAGCAAAGCGTCTATAAAACGGTGGTACACATGTATGGAGTATACAGCATGCATGTCGCATTCGCGTCGCATCCCAGACGGTCGGTCGGTCTGGCACGCTGCTCTCTGAATGGAACACGCATCATATTGCGTTCGCCCACACATGTGGGACGACAATTGAGAACCGACCATAGGCACACTCCCCGGCCCCGCAAGTCGGGTGACTTAATAGAACAGGGAGACGAGCGATAGTACTAGAGAAGTGTTGTACTACGTTGGTGCCTGGACGATCCCTGCAAGACACGGAAGATCAGTTCGTCCATGCATGTGACCAGACTCTAGCAGACACGCCTGGATTGGTTATCATCTACATATCATGCATGCTGTGTTGTACATGGCTGTAGTTGTGGTGATAAATCGAAAAAAAGTTTTCTTGTCATCTCGCAAAATTATGTGTCATGTGCTTCGGATCACTGCGAGGGTTAAACAGCGACAACTGAGTTGGGCTAGTCATTGGGGGCACATGCACGAATAGTGACTACTCGGCTGCCATCTAGGTCAAGCCGGCTATGTTAATTAGGACATCTATCGACGGACCCCTTCTCTACGAGTTTATATTTAATTTGAGCTTTGTTCCTCGTCTAGTTTGTTCGTCGAGATTCATCTTGTCTCCTTTGGGCAGTGAGGTTATGATTTCTTGTCATGTGGCATTTTTTCGTGTTATATGTTATAATCCGGTGCTTCAGATCAAAATGACAACAACTGCGCCTCCGGGCCACGTGCATGAAGACTTCTCGACAGTCATTGACGAGGTCAAGCCGGCTCCGGTAGACAAAATAAAACTAAGTACTACTCCACTATATAGGCAGGAGCCTCTGCGCTTGGTTGCTAGTGTTGCTCTCTTCACACCTGTCTCGGCCTCTCCAGATCTAAACACGACAGCGGTGGCCACACACTCTCTCTCTCTCTTCTCACCGCTTGTCACAGATCCATCCGGATCCTCTCTGCCAGGGAAGGTGAGAAGGTGCAACGTTCATGCGGTCGTCCTCGGCGACGGCTCTTACCCACTGCTGGGCGCGTCCCGATCAGCCTTCCTTGTCGTTCTTTCCCAAGCACCGCTGGCGAGGGAGGGCCTCCGACCTCTTATTCCTCGCTGTCGTAGTGTGGGCAGATCCGGCCTCCCGTCGCCCACCTAGCGACATCTCGGCGACCATCAGGTATAACTTTCTTCGAAACGGGCCTTGCTATACTTCCCGAGCTCCTGACGTCGCTGCATTTGTAACTTTTACTATTTCTCAGGCCTCCTCGTAGATAGGATCGATCGGTTGTTCGAAAACCACCTAATTTTTTAACGTTTAAGAGGTAAAACTAGTTCATGCACTCGAATCTAGTACTACTTGGTTCAAACAAGGAAGAAAGGGGGTGGGGGTGGGGGAGGATTTGTTACCTGAATCTAGGACTTGGTCAAAAGAGGAAATAATGGGGGCGAAAAGTAGCAGAGACTGGCTATCCAACTGGTCTCTAGGTCTAATAGGGAAATAAAGGGAAATGCAGTACAACCTCAATATAAACCCGATCTATTGGTTGAAAAGGGAAAGAAAGTGGGGACTGGGGGACAAGTCAATAGAGTAAGTCCAGCACTAGATTTGCTAGCCTCACACAGTATAAGGTGGCTATACCGAACAAAAATGGGACCAACCCAGATATCCTGTTCTGATGTTTGTTGCCCCGAGCCACTCTTATGTAATGCCACTGGTAAAATGTAGCAGCCGCACTGTTAAAAGTAAGGACACGTTAAACCAATGTTGTTTTCAATGTAATGCCTCCAGTAATATGAATCAATGGCACATCTTTACATGTCCTGCAAAAATTTCCCATTAAGATAAGTTGGTTCTTTTCGTTAGAAATGCAACTGTCCTGGTCCGCCTACTCTCCCGTGCCCAAAGTAATGTCATATTTAACGGTTATCATAGTTAATCCTGATGCCCACACTAATATCTAGCAATGCCACTGCTTTAGAAATTGCTACTATCCTTGTAGGATTGCCATTCAGATAAGGAACATGCTTCTTTTCATTTGATGCATGTTTCATCACTTGTTACTTGTTAGTCACCCTCCTTTCCAGCTTTTTTATGCAAATAGAGATATACATTTCACGCTCGATCTTAGTTGAACTGCACAAATGATATCCAAATTATAGTTGAGCATTCCAGGAGCTTCACAACCAACCTTGATGTCGCTCAATTTTATTGCAACTAATGAAGAAGAAGCTCTGTGGGTTTCGTTTTCTGATGGAAATGGAACCGGGGTTGGAGCCCTTTTCTTAAAAAAAATTGAAGAAGAAGCTGCTAGCTCACGGGAAATTGCTTCATTTTAGGTGAACTGCACCAAAAGGTCCCATGAATTGAATCATCCATGTTGGTGACTGAAAGAGCCAGCTTCAGCATCCCAGTCTAAGCACCCCCGGCCTCCATCCTTGCGACGCACGGTACACCTCGTTTGCCACCTGCTCGACCCTAGTGTCACTGATAAAATAAAGTAATAATACAGTTAAAATAGAGCGAGTGTCATCTCTATCATTTCATTTCCAATGTAAATAAAGAAAGTGCTTCTCTTTGTTAAAGTATGTTTGATCAACTAGTCCCACTGTTAATGTTTAAGCGTTTCTGCAAACTAGGGTGCTTAATTTTAGTTGATATGTACAAAAATAGAGATTTGAATGTCTCAAGGCACCTCCTTGTACTACTGCTATACACTGATGTTCATCACTGGCAGAAGGTGTATCTAGGAGATTTAGGACGATGTCCGGTATGAGGCGTACCGTATGAGGCGTTGCAGGGCCCATCTCACCCTCGCAGCATGGCATACTATCACTACTAGGAAAAAGGCTACTAGCAGCGTGGGTACCCGTGCTACTAATATTGCGCTACAGCTAATAGTTAGTAGTAGCATGGGTATAACCCGTGTAGTAGCGTGTGCAACCCACGCTACTGCTATTTCGCACACGCTACTGCTATTTCGTACCCGCGCTACTACTAACAAAATAGTAGTAGCGTGTCTGTAATACCAACGCTACTAGTATCCTAAATACTAGTAGCGAGCTGTTTTTTCCCACGCTACTACTAACTTATTAAAAATTAAAAAAAATCAATCAATTCCATTCTATCATTCAATTGACGTATCTACTATCATAGTTCCTCATTGTACATATCTTTTACATAAGAGGGTAAACACAATGTTGTGCGTGTCAGCTACCATGCAAATTAAAAACTTTACCACTACTTCTAGACGCCAGAGACTGAGACACGTTGTTATGGTCCGATCCAAAAATTGGCTCACTCATCAATGCGTGGCGCCTTCCCGACCTGATCTCGCGGCCTGCAGCTG
Organism: Triticum aestivum; assembly: GCF_018294505.1. NCBI lineage: Eukaryota > Viridiplantae > Streptophyta > Magnoliopsida > Poales > Poaceae > Triticum > Triticum aestivum. The sequence goes on from NC_057810.1 coordinate 120,491,084, forward strand.
CGACGAAACACGGCGGGTAGCCTCGACGAGCCACACTTGACCGATGGCAGCCACCGCCTTGAGTTGTGATGCCGCCACGTCCCTCGCCCTCGGCTCAAGTAGGCCCTGGTCGATGTCGGCCTCGTGCCACGCCACTAGCGGATGGAGGAAGCCATCATACACGTGTCCCGCACCCTGAAATCCGAACACCATTGACATTCAGATTCAGAATTGGCCACATACCGAATCAAGTCTATCTGAAATGTTGATCATCTCTCGCGCTCGGGGTGTCTAACTGACTGCTTACCCGTGTGCTCGGGTGCCAGAGGTAGATGACGAGCAGCAGCTTTGCCTCTTCGTACATTGGCAACCATGACACCGTCCAGTCCACAAACCTCTCAACGATCATCGGCATCGCCACCAAAACCCTACAGCATTACTAGCAGAGGTTCATAAACTTCAGATTCATCAAAAGAATGACACGGAAAAATAATGCGGTGCATGTCGATGAAAAAGACAATCAGTGAAAAAGACAAGCATACTAACCCCTTCAGGCAGTGAAAATATAATGTAGAGAGTAAAAGTGGAACATGGCTCAGCATTTGCATTGATAGGGATAGATATACAATTGGGGATCCACTAGGTAAATAAATAATTCTCATAAATCAACAACATTGTCTGCATTTAACATACTGTAAATAGTGTCCGACATTCTTGAGGAAAACCCAAACATTATTCTGATTACCCAGTAGGAGCTAGCAATCCCCATTCCCCAACACATCTAAATCTTAGAGCATGGTTAGATAAGATCCAAATACTGAGAGATGGAACTCTAAATCCCCTTGGTACTGTAGAAACCCAAAACTACTGTGCTTAACCCCTTGATGCGGTGAATAAATTCTAGCATATGTCCAAATCATACAAGGATGAGATCGTTAGGTACTAGCACACACAAAGAGCTAGTTTGCCAATACGGGCTACATCACTGCTCGAAATGAAGAGGCTTCGCTGCTAGAATTCAATGCGAAGGTACTTACGACGACCATCCAAGAGGCTACTTGGAATGACGATCATCTCCCAGTCCCAGCCATTGATTCTGCCTGAGCTTTGCATATGTGTTTGTACTCTATACTCTGTACTCGGTACCACCATGACTGAATTTTTAGAATGAGATCAACTGATTAAACAGTGCAACACTAAAATTTACAAGGAAATGCTACCGTGATGTTCCGCCATATGGAGAAACCATTTGGCCTCTCTTGAAGTTGGGTCCCATCTTGTAGTTGTCGACAATGGGATGAATAATTACTGCAGGTTGGTGGGGCTCCTGGGTACCCAACTGAATTGGAATGCACTACAGAGCACTATCTTATTTCGACAACCTGAGATGTGAAACTCTGTCAGCAGGTAGAAAATAAAGGAAGTCTTCTTTGCTACAAACAGGGGTACGTGTAAAATATGTGTTCACAAGCAGAATACAATGTGACTGAGATCATGCTTGCATTTTATATAAGCATGTGCAGCTTTAGAATGCGTGCACGTCGGCACATACTGAAAGGAACAAGATAGCTAGAAATCTGATCGACTAAATTTTGGAGAAACAGAGCAATGTTTGAGCTGTACCTGCAGAGTGTTACATGGTGGAACTGGTAGGAGGCTTGCTCCGATTCAGTCAGCACGAGTTGTAAGTGTAAAGCACATCATCTTGGCTGTTACACATAAAAACAAAAGAAAGGGGAACTCTATAAGCGTACGGTGGTACAAATTAATTAGCACATCTCACTCCATAGCTACTACGTACTACTGGTTGAAAGAAATAGAAGCAATTAGCTGACCTGACGTGTGTCGTCGCAATGACCACCGCCTGGGACTAAATTACTAATGGTGGCTTGCAACCAAGAGTTCTGGTTGATTAGGAATTTAGCATGCTCGAGCAGGTGCTTCAGCTTTTAAGATTTGAATCATAGTTATACATGGTACTAAACATGACTTAAAAAGTATCCTCTACAACATTTGGGGACAGTTCTGCTCTATTATAAGCCCATAAAACCTTGTTTGACACCCATAACTAAAAATAAAATAAACTATGATCTGCTTTGAGTAGCCGCCAAGACAGATTAAATTACCTGACTGGTCGCTGCAGTATAAATCTTCTCTTCAAATCGCACAACGATGATTTGAAGTTCGTTCAGTCCCTTTGGCACTGCTACTGGAAGATGCTTCTTCAGACATTCTGTTCTACACGTATAATGCAAAATGTGAATAAAATATGTGGCATCTGAGATGTATGGTGCAACGAGTAGGCAGAGCAGGCAGAGCAGACAATTGAGGTAGATCTCTGAAACGAGTAGGCAGAGAAAGGCGTAATTTTCGACTTTGCTAAGACCAAGGCATAATTCTGAACATTTGGGGAATATATATATATCCACTTGGGGAAGCATACAACACAGGAAGAACTCTAGTTTCAGAACAAAAGTGCATCCCAGCACAGTGCTAAGAGCATGTGTTTCCCCTAGGAGATCAAACGCTATGACATATGTGTGCTAAATTGTTCAGACATAATTTAATCCTAGTTAAGTTACATGAAGTGATTAAGCTGGACTGAAAGTAAGTGTAATAGGAGTCAATTTTGACCTGAGTATAGTGCAGACTACAGAGGAGCAGAAACTGGGAGCTTGTGTGTAGATCGACAACGAACCTGTTGCTTCCGCTAAGGACATGGTAGATCGAAGCTAGTCGATTGACGGTGTCGAGGTAGGGGCAGCTCGACCTGCCTGGGCCGCCTCTCCGGAGCCCTCCTCTCGTCCTCCTCCTCATCCTCATCCTCTTCCTCCTCCTCCTCCTCGGGCCGGCCGTTAGCGTGCCCCCTCGGGGCCCCGCGCTCCTCCTCCTTCTCGTCCGCGTAGTTGGTGAGCCCCAGCAGCGAGGTGCCCTCTGACTCATCCGCTGCACGCGGGCTCTTCTCGTCGGCGGCCGCGGTCTCCTCCCCCTCCTCGCGCTCGCGCTTCCGCACGGGGGACTGGTTCTCCTCCTCGTCCGCACCCATCACCGGCCGCCGAGAGGAAGCAGGAGAGAGAAGGGCGGGCGGAGGAGGAAGGGGAAGGAAGGGAGGAGGAGCTACCTCTGGCGGCAGTGGCGGCGAGGTAGACCGGAGGCGGGGGCACAGAGGTCGCGAGAGAGAGGGGGGCAAGAACACGGGAGGCGCCAGAAACCCTAGCCGAATAACACGGAGGGGAGGGAGGGCGGAGTTTGGGGAGTGTTGCGCGCGGCCGGAGCTCGCCGGAACCGGCCGGCGTGGGTGGGGGCAGCAGCGAGGAGATCGTGGGGAGAGGAGCCGGGGTGGGGTGGATCGAGGAACAAGTGAGAGAGAGTGGTGGGGTGGGAGTGGATCGGGCCGGGGTGGATGGCGCAGTAGTGGAAACAATTAGTAGTAGCGCAGGTTTTATACCCCTCGCTACTACTATGGCCTGTCCCGAGGGCAATGTTGGAGATCACTTAGTAGCAGCGCGGGTTTATACCCCTCGCTGCTACTATCAACTTAGTAGTAGCGCGGGTTTTATACCCCTCGCTACTACTTATTAACAGCAGCGCCCCTTTTTAGACCGCGCTACTGGTAAGGTTCTGTGTATAAGGTTTTTCCTAGTAGTGTATGATACTATCGCAATATTTTCTTCTATTTATTTTGTGTGTTTCATCAACTAGTGCCACTATAATGTAATCACGCTTTTTCATTATCTGTGCAAATAGTGTTATTCAGCTGCATTTTGATGGAACTGCACAAATGTACGTATGGAACCGGCATATATGCAGAGTGCGAGGTGTGCCAAGTAAAAATTACCGACACCAACCATGCTACATGCACGCATTGGCATCCATCACAACCAATGGGATGTGTGGCGCTCTTTGTGGACGGATCTTTCTCGGCAGCAAATCCTCTAACCAAATACTAGTAGCTTATATTGGCAGTTTTCTAGGGAGTACTCTTTTCTAAAAAAAGCACCAATCTATTGTTCTTTATTTGTACACTGTGTCACAACTTTGAGCCAAAGGTCCAGAGCTATTTTAGGGAGATTGGCGTAGTACTCGGAGACTGATTGTAAGCATGATTTTCATTAGCTGTCACACTGATTGTAAGCATGAGCAGGTGGAAGATTAGGTTAGTGTGAAGCTTACCTTAAACTCTATCCAGCCGTTGAAACGAGGCGAGCGTCGAGGGAACCGTGGAGAACGTCGGCGAAGCGACGTCGCGCCATCCGGCCTCCTCTTGCGGTGGGAGAACGAATACTCATGTGGCTCCGGCTGGCTATGCACCCTCACGAACGACACACCATACTCGATTGATTCGTTATCCTCTGGGTGCTCGACCTTCGACCTATATGCCCACCACCTCCGCCTGACTGTCGCCTCAGGCGAATCCGTCTGCTCCATCGCCCATAGGAGACACTCGATGAACTCGGAGGACTGCGGCGTGACTGCCGCCGAGGAGTACATGTACATCGCCGCCCTCATCGCCGCTGTCTTGCTCTTTTGCATACATTGCCACATGGCCCGCACCGTCCTCGAAATCTCCCACTCATTTTCAAACCAACTAAGGATCTCCTTCAACCTGACTAACTTTGCCTGGTCACCGCTGGCGATCTGCCTGATTTGCTGCTGCATCCTCTCCATAGATGTCGTTCTGAGTGGTCCGGTGCTAGCTTTGGAAGATGGGAGGAGAGAAGGTGGTCTTGCAATAGAGAAGAGGGAGAGGAGAGGAGGTGGTTTTGTAATGGAGATGATGGAGAGGAGAGGAGGTGGTTTTGCAATGGAGAGAAGATTAGAAGAGGGAGAGGCGAGACGGTGGTTTTGGAATGGAGATGATGGAGAGGAGAGGAGGTGGTTTCGGAATGGAGATGATGGAGAGGAGAGGAGGTGGTTTTGCAATGGAGAAGATCAGAAGAGGGAGAGGCGAGACGGTGGTTTTGGAATGGAGATGATGGAGAGGAGAGGAGGTGGTTTTGCAATGGAGAAGATCAGAAGAGGGAGAGGCGAGACGGTGGTTTTGGAATGGAGATGATGGAGAGGAGAGGAGGTGGTTTTGCAATGGAGAAGAGGGAGAGGAGCGTGCGGCAGCGATTTAGGATTGGGCGAGAGGGCCGGCGCGCTGTGACTGGATCAAAATCAAAATCAATTTACCCTTAAATTAAGAAAGCGACCCCACATTAACTAGTCTCCCTTTTATTCTGGGTCATAATTGACCATGATTTTCGCACATAAAATATATGTTATACATTGCAAAAATAATATAATTTGAAAGTACATTCAGATACGAACCAAATGATACAATTTTTGGTGACATGCATTCACATTTTGCATGTCACATACAGTACGTGGTCAAACTTTGACCCAAAATATGTGAAACAACAAAAAAATACATCCAAGACCAGCGCCGCTCTTCCGCTCTTCTCCTGTTCCAATCTAAATCCACCGTCGCTCCTCTCCTGTTCCAATCTAAATCCAGCGCCGCTCCTCTCCTCTACCATTTCAAAACCACCGCCCCTCCTCTCATGTTCCAGTCCAAAACCAGCGTCGCTCCTCTCTCGTTCTAATCCAAAACCAGCGCCGCTCCTCTCCTCTTCCATTCAAAAACCACCGTCGGCGAGTGAATGTGATGTGGAGAAGTAGATCGATGTGTTGGGGAACGTAGCAGAAATCAAAAAATTCTACGCATCACCAAGATCAATCTATGGAGTAATCTAGCAACGAGGAGAAGGAGAGTGCATCTACATACCCTTGTAGATCGCTAAGCGGAAGCGTTCAAGTGAACGGGGTTGATGGAGTCGTACTCGTCGTGATCCAATCACCGATGATCCTAGTGCCGAACAGACGGCACCTCCGCGTTCAACACACATGCAGCCCGGTGATGTCTCCCATGCCTTGATCCAGCAAGGAGAGAGGGAGAGGTTGGGGAAGACTCTGTCCAGCAGCAGCACGACGGCGTGGTGGTGGTGGAGGAGCGTGGCAATCCTGCAGGGCTTCGCCAAGCACCGCGGGAGAGGAGAAGAACTTGGGAGAGGGGAAGGGCCGCACCAGAACTTTGGTGCGGCTGCCCTCCCACCCCCCCCCATATATATAGGGGAAAGGGAGAGGGAGGCCGCCCCCCTCAGATCCAATCTGAGGAGGGGGCGGCGGCCAAGGGGGGGAGGAGTGCCTCCCAAGTCAAATGGAGGCCCTCCCCCTTAGGGTTTCCCCTCTCCCATGCACATGGGCCTTGGGGGGGCTGGTGCCCCTTGCCCATTCAGGCTTGGGTGCCCCCTTACAGCCCATGCTGCTGTATTGGACGTGGTGGAACATTTTTTGGACCTCCGGACTCCTCTGGAATCCTCCGGAACCTTCTGGAAGCTTCTCGGTACAATACCGGAAAAACCCGGACGTTTCCCAGAACCCAAAGAACAACTTTCCATATATAAATCTTTACCTTCGGACCATTCCGGAACTCCTCGTGACGTTCGGGATCTCATCCGGGACTCCGAACAACATTCGGTAACCACGTACATTTATTCCCTATAACCCTAGCGTCATTGAACCTTAAGTGTGTAGACCCTACGGGCTCGGGAGACACGTAGACATGACCGAGACAACTCTCCGACCAATAACCAACAGCGGGATCTGGATACCCATGTTGGCTACCACATGTTCCACGATGATCTCATCAGATGAACCACGATGTCGAGGATTCAATCAATCCCGTATTCAATTCCCTTTGTCTAGCGGTATAGTACTTGCCCGAGATTCGATCGTCGGTATCCCGATACCTTGTTCAATCTCGTTACCGGCAAGTCTCTTTACTCGTTCCGTAACACATCATCCCGTGATCAACCCCTTGGTCACATTGTGCACATTATGATGATGTCCTACCGAGTGGGCCTAGAGATACCTCTCCGTCACGCGGAGTGACAAATCCCAGTCTTGATTCGTGCCAAACCAATAGACACTTTCGGAGATACTCGTAGTGTACCTTTATAGCCACCCAGTTACGTTGTGACGTTTGGTACACCCAAAGCATTCCTACGGTATCCGGGAGTTGCACAATCTCATGGCCTAAGGAAATGATACTTGACATTAGAAAAGCTATAGCATACGAACTACATGATCTTTGTGCTAGGCTTAGGATTGGGTCTCGTCCATCACATCATTCTCCTAATGATGTGATCCCGTTATCAACGACATCCAATGTCCATGGTCAGGAAACCGTAACCATCTATTGATCAATGAGCTAGTCAACTAGAGGCTCACTAGGGACATGGTGTTGTCTATGTATCCACACATGTATCTGAGTTTCCTATCAATACAATTATAGCATGGATAATAAACGATTATCATGAACAAGGAAATATAATAATAATAACTAATTTATTATTGCCTGTAGGGCATATTTCCAACAGTCTCCCACTTGCACTAGAGTCAATAATCTAGTTCACATCGCCATGTGATTAACACTCACAGGTCGCATCGCCATGTGACCAATCATCCAAAGAGTTTACTAGTGTCACTAAACTAGTTCACATCATCATGTGATTAAGACTCAATGAGTTCTGTGTTTTGCTCATGTTTTGCTTGTGAGAGAGGTTTTAGTCAACGGGTCTGCAACATTCAGATCCGTATGTACTTCACAAATCTCTAGGTCATATTGTAAATGTTGCTTCCACGCTCCACTTGGAGCTATTCCAAATGGTTGCTCCACTATACGTATCTGGTTTGCTACTCAGAGTCATTCGGATAGGTGTTAAAGCTTGCATCGACGCAACCCTTTACGTCGAACTCTTTATCACCTCCATAACCGAGAAACATATCCTTATTCCTCTAAGGATAATTTTGACCGTTATCTGGTGATCCACTCCTTGATCACCTTTGTACCCTCTTGCCAGACATGTGGCAAGGCACACATTAGGTGCGGTACTCAGCATAGCATACTATAGAGCCTACATCTAAGCATAGGGGACGACCTTCGTCCTTTCTCTCTCTTCTGCCGTGGTCGAGCTTTAAGTCTTAACTTCATACTTCACAACTCAGGCAAGAACTCCTTCTTTGACTGATCCATCTTGAACACCTTCAAGATCATGTCAAGGTATGTGCTTATTTGAAATTACCATTAAGCATTTTGATCTATCCTCATAGATCTTGATGCTCAATGTTCAAGCAGCTTAATCCAAGTTTTCTATTGAAAAACACTTTTCAAATAACCCTATATTCTTTCCAGAAATTCTACATCATTTCTGATCAACAATATGTCAACAACATATACTCATCAGAAATATTATAGTGCTCCCACTCACTTCTTTGGAAATACAAGTTTCTCATGAACTTTGTATAAACCCAAAATCTTTGATCATCTTATCAAAGCGCATATTTTGACTCCGAGATGCTTGCTCTAGTCCATGGAACGATCGCTGGAGCTAGCATGCCTTTTAGCATCCTTAGGATCGACAAAACCTTTCTGATTGTATCACATACAACCTTTCCTTACGAAAACTAGTAAGGAAACTCGTTTTGACATCCATCTGCCAGATTTCATAAATGCAGCTAATGCTAACGTGATTCCGACGGACTTAAGCATCGCTACGGATGAGAAAATCTCATCGTAGTCAACTCCTTGAACTTGTGAAAAACTCTTCGCCACAAGTCGAGCTTCATAGACGGTGACATTACCGTCCATGTCCGTCTTCTTCTTAAAGATCCATTTATCTCAATGGCTTGCCGATCATCGGGCAAGTCCACCAAAGTCCATGCTTTGTTTTGATACATGGATCCTATCTCGGATTTCATGGCTTCTAACCATTTGTCAGAATATGGGCCCACCATCGCTTCTTCATAGCTCGTAGGTTCATTGTTGTCCAGCAACATGACCTTCAAGACAGGATTACTGTACCACTCTGAAGTAGTACGCATCCTTGTCACCCTACGAGGTACGGTAGTGACTTGATCCGAAACTTCATGATCACTATCATAAGCTTCTACTTCAATTGGTGTGGGCGCCACAGGAACAACTTCCTGTGCCCTCCTACACACTAGTTGAAGTGACGGTTCAATAACCTCATCAAGTCTCCACCATGCTGCCACTCAACTTTCCGAGACAAACTTTTCCTCGAGAAAGGACCCGATTCAAGAAACAATCCCTATTGCTTTCGGATCTGAATTAGGAGGTAAACCCAACTGTTTTGGGTGTCTTATGAAGATGCATTTTATCCGCTTTGGGTTCGAGCTTATCAACTTGAAACTTTTTAACATAAGCGTCGCAACCCCAAACTTTTAAGAAACGAAAACGTAGGTTTCTCCAAACCATAGTTCATACATGTCATCTCAACGGAATTACGTGGTGCCCTATTAAAGTGAGTGCGGTTGTCTCTAATGCCTAAACCCATGAACGATAGTGGTAATTTGATAAGAGACATCATGGTACACACCATATCCAATAGGGTGCAACTATGATGTTCGGACACACCATCACACTATGGTGTTCCAGGCGGTATTAATTGTGAAACAATTTCCACAATATCTTAATTGCGTGCCAAAACTCATAACTCAGATACTCATCTCTATGATCATATCATAGACATTTTATCCTCTTGTCACGATGATCTTCAACTTCACTCTGAAATTACTTGAACCATTCAATAATTCAGACTTGTGTTTCATCAAGTAAATATACTCAGTATCTACTCAAATCATCCGTGAAGTAAGAACATAATGATATCCACTGCGTGCCTCAACACTCATTGGACTGCACACATCAAAATGTATTACTTCCAACAAGTTGCTTTCTTGTTCCATTTTACTGAAAACGAGGCTTTCAGTCATCTTGCCCATGTGGTATGATTTGCATGTCTCAAGTGATTCAAAAATCAAGTGAGTCTGAACGGTCCATTTGCATGGAGTTTCTTCATGCATATACACCAATAGACATGGTTCTCATGTCCCAAACTTTTCAAAAACGAGTGAGTCCAAAGATCCATCAACATGGAGCTTCTTCATGCGCTTTATACCAATATGACTTACATGGCAGTGCCACAAGTAGGTGGGACTATCATTACTATCTTATATCTTTTGGCATGAACATGTGTATCACTACGATCGAGATTCAATAAACCATTCATTTTAGGTGCAAAACCATTGAAGGTATTACTCAAATAAATAGAGTAACCATTATTCTCCTTAAATGAATAACCGTATTGCGATAGACATAATCCAATCATGTCTATGCTCAACGCAAACACCAAATAACAATTATTTAGGTATAACACCAATCTCGATGGTAGAGGGAGCGTGTGATGCTTGATCACATCAAGCTTGGAAAAACTTCCAACACATATCGCCAGCTCGCCTTTAGCTAGTCTCCGTTTACTCCGCAGCCTTTTATTTCGAGTTACTAACACTTAGCAACCGAACCGGTATCTAATACCCTGGTGCTACTAGGAGTACTAGTAAAGTACACACTAACATAATGTATATCCAATATACTTCCGTCGGCCTTGCCTGCCTTCTTATCTACCAAGTATCTAGGGTGGTTCTGCTTTAGTGTCCATTCCTCTCATTACATAAGCACTTAGTCTCGGGTTTGGGTTCAACCTCGGGTTTCTCCACTAGAGCAGCAGCCGATTTGCCGCTTCATGGAGTATCCCTTCTTTCCCTTGCCCTTCTTGAAACTAGTGGTTTCACTAACCATCAACAATTGATGCACCTTCCTTATTTGTACTTTCACGGTGTCAAACATCGCGAATATTTCAAGGATCATCATATCTATCCCTGATATGTTATAGTTCATCACGAAGCTCTAGCAGCTTGGTGGCAATGACTTTGGAAAAACATCACTATCTTATCTGGAAGATTAACTCCCACTCGATTCAAGTGATTGTGGTACTCAGACAATCTGAGCACAAGCTCAACGAATGAGATTTTCTCCCTTAGCTTGTAGGCTAAGAAACTCGTCGGAGGTCTTATACCTCTTGATGTGGGCACGAGCCTGAAATCCCAATTTCAGCCCTCGAAACATCTGATATGTTCCGCGACGTATCGAAATCGTCTTTGGTGCGTCAACTCTACACCGTTTAACTGAACTATCACGTAGTTATCAAAACGTGTATGTTAGATGTTCGCAACACCCACAGACGATGTTTGAGGTTCAGCACATTGAGCGGTGCATTGAGGACATAAGCTTTCTATGAAGCAACAAGGACAATCCTCAGTTTACGGACCTAGTCCGCATAATTGCTACTATCAACTTTCAACTGAAATTTTCTCTAGGAACATATCTAAACAGTAGAACTAAAGCGCGAGCTTACGACATAATTTGCGAAGATCTTTTGACTATGTTCAGGATAATTAAGTTCATCTTATGAACTCCCACTCAGATAGACATCCCTCTAGTCATCTAAGTGATTACATGATCCGAGTCAACTAGTCCGTGTCCGATCATCACGTGAGATGCACTAGTCAACGTCGGTGAACATCTTCATGTTGATCGTATCTTCTATACGACTCATGCTCGACCTTTCGGTCTTCCGTGTTCTGAGGCCATGTCTGTACATGCTAGGCTCGTCAAGTCAACCTAAGTGTATTGCGTGTGTAAATCTGGCTTACACCCATTGTATGTGAATGTTAGAATCTATCACACCTGATCATCACGTGGTGCTTCGAAACAACAAACTTTCGCAACGGTGCACAGTTAGGGAGAACATTTTCTTGAACTTTTAATAAGGGATCATCTTATTTACTATCGTCGTTCTAAGCAAATAAGATGCATAAACATGATAAACATCACATGCAATCAAAAAGTGACATGATATGGCCAATATCATTTTGCTCCTTTTGATCTCCATCTTCGGGGCTCCATGATCATCATCGTCACCGGCATGACACCATGATCTCCATCATCATGATCTCCATCATAGTGTCTCCATGAAGTTGTCTCGCCAACTATTACTTCTACTACTATGGCTAATGGTTAAGCAATAAAGTAAAGTAATTACATGGCGTTGTTCAATGACACGCAGGTCATACAATAAATTAAGACAACTCCTATGGCTCCTGCCGGTTGTCATACTCATCGACATGCAAGTCGTGATTCCTATTACAAGAACATGATCAATATCATACATCACATATATTATTCATCACAATCTTTTGGCCATATCACATCACATAGCATAGCCTGCAAAAACAAGTCAGACGTCCTCTAATTGTTGTTTGCATGTTTTATGTGGCTACTATGGGTTTCTAGCAAGAACGTTTCTTACCTACGCAAAACCACAACGTGATATGTCAATTGCTATTTACCCTTCATAAGGACCCTTTTCATCGAATCCGATCCGATTAAAGTGGGAGAGACTGGCACCCGCTAGCCACCTTATTCAACAAGTGCATGTCAGTCAGTGGAACCTGTCTCACGTAAGAGTACTGTTGGGGAACGTAGTAATTTCAAAAATTTCCTACGTACACGCAAGATCATGGTGATGGCATAGCAACAAGAGGGGAGAGTGTTGTCCACGTACCCTCGTAGACCGTAAGCGGAAGCGTTATGACAACGCGGTTGATGTAGTCGTACGTCTTCATGATCCGACCGATCCAAGTACCGAATGTACGGCACCTCCGAGTTCAGCACACGTTAAGCTCGATGACGATCCCCGGGCTCCGATCCAGCAAAGCTTCGGGGATGAGTTCCGTCAGCACGACGGCGTGGTGACGATGATGATGCTCTACCTGCACAGGGCTTCGCCTAAACTCCGCGACGATATGACTGAGGTGGAATATGGTGGAGGGGGCACCGCACACGGCTAAGGAACGATCCGTAGATCAACTTGTGTTCTCTCTAGAGGTGCCCCCCTGCCCCCGTATATAAAGGAGCAAGGGGGGAGGGGGCAGCCGGCCTAGGAGGGGCGCGCCAAGGGGAGTCCTACTCCCACCGGGAGTAGGACTCCCTCCTTCCTTGTTGGAGTAGGAGAAAGGGGGAAAGAGAGGAAGAGGAGGAAGGAAAGGGGGGCCGCACCCGTTGTCCAATTCGGACCAGAGGGGGGCTGCGCGCCTCCTTCCTTTCGGCCTCTCTCCTCTATTCCCGTATGGCCCAATAAGGCCCATATACTCCCCGGCGAATTCCCGTAACTCTCCGGTACTCCGAAAAATACCCGAATCACTCGGAACCTTTCCGAACTCCGAATATAGTCGTCCAATATATCGATCTTTACGTCTCGACCATTTTGAGACTCCTCATCATGTCCCCGATCTCACTCGGGACTCCGAACTCCTTCGGTACATCAAAACTCATAAACTCATAATATAACTGTCATCGAAACCTTAAGCGTGCGGACCCTACGGGTTCGAGAACTATGTAGACATGACCTAGAACTATTCTCGGTCAATAACCAATAGCGGAACCTGGATGCTCATATTGGCTCCTACATATTCTACGAAGATCTTTATCGGTCAAACCGCATAACAACATACGTTGTTCCTTTTGTCATCGGTATGTTACTTGCCCGAGATTCGATTGTCAGTATCCAATACCTAGTTCAATCTCATTACTGGCAAGTCTCTTTACTCGTTACGTAATGCATCATTCCGTAACTAACTCATTAGCTACATTGCTTGCAAGGCTTATAGTGATGTGCATTACCGAGAGGTCCCAGAGATACCTCTCCGACAATCGGAGTGACAAAATCTAATCTCAAAATACGCCAACCCAACATGTACCTTTGGAGACACCTATAGTACTCCTTTATAATCACCCAGTTATGTTGTGACGTTTGGTAGCACCCAAAGTGTTCCTCCGGTAAACGGGAGTTGCATAATCTCATAGTTACAGGAACATGTATAAGTCATGAAGAAAGCAATAGCAACATACTAAACGATCAAGTGCTAGGCTAATGGAATGGGTCAAGTCAATCACATCATTCTCCTAATGATGTGACCTCATTAATCAAATGACAACACATGTCTATGGTTAGGAAACATAACCATCTTTGATTAATGAGCTAGTCAAGTAGAGGCATACTAGTGACTATACGTTTGTCTATGTATTCACACATGTATCATGTTTCCGGTTAATACAATTCTAGCATGAATAATAAACATTTATCATGAAATAAGGAAATAAATAATAACTTTATTATTGCCTCTAGGGCATATTTCCTTCAGTCTCCCACTTGCACTAGAGTCAATAATCTAGTTCACATTGCTATGTGATTTAACACCAATATTCACATCTGCATGTGATTAATACCCATAGTTCACATCATCATGTGATCAACACCCAAAGGGTTTACTAGAGTCAATAATCTAGTTCACATCGCTATGTGATTGACACCCAAAAGAGTACTAAGGTATGATCATGTTTTGCTCGTGAGAGAAGCTTAGTCAACGGGTCTGTCATATTCAGAGCCGTATGTATTTTGCAAATATTCTATGTCTACAATGCTCTGCATGGAGCTACTCTAGCTAATTGCTCCCACTTTCAATATGTATCTAGATTGAGACTTAGAGTCATCTGGATTGGTGTAAAAGCTTGCATCGATGTAACTCTTTACGATGAACTCTTTATCACCTCCATAATCGAGAAACATATCCTTATTCTACTAAGGATAATTTTGACCAATGTCCAGTGATCTACTCCTAGATCACTATTGTACTCCCTTGCCAAACCAGGGAAGAGTATACAATAGGTCTGGTCCATACAATGGCATACTTTTATAGAACCTATGACTGAGGCATAGGGAATGACTTTTCATTCTCTATCTATTTTCTGCCATGGTCGGGTCTTGAGTCTTACTCAACTTCACACCTTGCAACACAGGCAAGAACTCCTTCTTTGACTGTTCCATTTTGAACTATTTCAGAAAATTTATCAAGGTATGTACCCATTGAAAAATCTTATCAAGCGTCTTGATCTATCTATATAGATCTTGATGCTCAATGTGTAAGCATCTTCACCGAGGTCTTTCTTTGAAAAACTTTTATTCAAGTATCCTTTCATGCTATCCAGAATTTCCATATCATTTCCAATTAACAATATGTCATCCACATATAATATTAGAAATGCTACAGAGCTCCCACTCACTTTCTTGTAAATACAGGCTTCTTCAAAAGTCTATATAAAACCATATGCTTTGATCAACTCATCAAAGCATATATTCCAACTCCGAGATGCTTGCACCAGTCCATAGATGGATCGCTGGAGCTTGCACAATTTGTTAGCACCTTTATGATTGACAAAACCTTCTGGTTGCATCATATACAACTCTTCTTTAAGAAAACCATTAAGCAATGCAGTTTTGTTTATCCATTTGCCAGATATCATAAAATGCGGCAATTGCTAACATGATTCAGACAGACTTAAGCATAGATATGAGTGAAAAACTCTCATCGTAGTCAACACCTTGAACTTGTCGAAAAACTTTTTGCGACAATTCTAGCTTTGTAGATAGTAACACTATCAGCGTCCGTCTTCCTCTTGAAGATCCATTTAATCTCAATGTCTCACCGATCATTGGGCAAGTCAATCAAAGTCCATACTTTGTTTTCATACATGGATCTTATCTCAGATCTCATGGCCTCAAGCCATTTTGCGGAATCTGGGCTCATCATCGCTTCCTCATAGTTCGTAGGTTCATCATGGTCTAGTAACATGACTTCCAGAACATGATTACCGTACCACACTGGTGCGGATCTTACTCTGGAAGACCTACGAGGTTTGGCAGCAACTTGATCTGAAGTTTCATGATCATCATCATTAACTTCCTCACTAAATGGTGTAGTAATCACTGGAACTGATTTCTGTGATGTACTACTTTCCAATTTGGGAGAAGGTACATTTACCTTATCAAGTTCTACTTTCCTCCCACTCACTTCTTTCGAGAGAAACTCCTTCTCTAGAAAGGATCCATCTTAGCAACGAATCTTGCTTTCGGATCTGTGATAGAAGGTGTACCCAATAGTTACCTTTGGGTATTCTATGAAGACGCACTTCTCCGATTTGGGTTCGAGCTTATCAGGTGAAAACTTTTTCACCTAAGCATCGCAGCCCCAAACTTTAAGAAACGACAACTTTGGTTTCTCGCCAAACCACAGTTCATAAGGCGTCGTCTCAACGGATTTTGATGGTGCCCTATTTAAAGTGAATGCAGCTGTCTCTAATGCATAACCCCAAAACGATAGTGGTAAACCGATAAGAGACATCATAGATCGCACCATATCCAATAAAGTGCGGTTACGATGTTCGGACACACCGTTACGCTATGGTGTTCCAGGTGGCATGAGTTTTGTGAAACTATTCCACATTGTTTTAATTGAAGACCAAACTCGTAACTCAAATATTTGTCTCCGCGATCAAATTGCAGAAACTTTATTTTCTTGTTACGATGATTTTTCCACTTCACTCTGAAATTCTTTGAACCTTTCAACTATTTCAGACTTATGTTTCATCAAGTAGATATACCCATATCTGCTCAAATCATCTTGTGAAGGTCAGAAAATAACGATACTTGCCACGAGCATCAACACTCAATGGATCGCATACATCAGTATGTATTATTTCCAATAAGTCAGTAGCTTGTTCCATTGTTCCGGAGAACGGAGTTTTAGTCATCTTGCCCAAAAGGCACGGTTCGCAAGCATCAAATGATTCATAACCAAGTGATTCCAAAAATCCATCTTTATGGAGTTTCTTCATGCGCTTTACATCGATATGACCCAAACGGCAGTGCCACAAATAAGTTGCACTATCATTATTAACTTTGCATCTTTTGGCATCAATATTATGAATATGTGTATCACTATGATCGAGATCCAACAATCTATTTTCATTGGGTGTATAACCATCGAAGGTCTTATTCATGTAAACAGAATAACAATTATTCTCTAACTTTAAATGAATAACCGTATCGCAATAAACATGATCAAATCATATTCATGCTCAACGCAAACGCCAAATAACATTTATTTAGGTTTAACACTAATCCCGAAAGTATAGAGAGTGTGCGATGATGATCATATCAATCTTGGGACTACTTCCAACACTCATCGTCACTTCACCCTCAACTAGTCTCTGTTTATTCTGTAATTCCTGTTTCGAGTCACTAATTTCTAGCAACCGAACAAGTATCAAATACTCAGGGGCTACTATAAACACTAGTAAGGTACACATCATTAATCTGTATATCAAATATACCCTTGTTCACTCTGCCATCCTTCTTATCCACCAAATATTCAGGGTATTTCCGTTTCCAGTGACCATTTCCTTTGCAGTGTAAGCACTCAGTTTCAGGCTTTGGTTCAGCTTTGGGCTTCTTCGTGGGAGTGACAACTTGCTTGCCATTCTACATGAAGTTCCCCTTTCTTTCCCTTTGCCCTTTTCTTGAAACTAGTGATCTTGTCATCCATCAACACTTGATGCTCTTTCTTGATTTCTACCTTCATCGATTTCAACATCACGAAGAGCTCGGGAATCGTTTTCGTCATCCCTTGCATTATAGTTCATCACAAAGTTCCAGTAACTTGGTGATGGTGACTAGAGAACTCTGCCAATCACTATCTTATCTGGAAGATTAACTCCCACTTGATTCAAGCGATTGTCGTACCCAGACAATCTGAGCACGTGCTCACTAGTTGAGCGATTCTCCTCCATCTTTTAGCCATAGAACTTGTTGGAGACTTCATATCTCTCAACTCGGGTATTTGCTTGAAATATTAACTTCAACTCCTGGAACATCTCATATGGTCCATGACGTTCAAAACGTCTTTGAAGTCCCAATTCTAAGACGTTAAGCATGGTGCACTAAACTATCAAGTAGTCATCATATTGAGCTAGCCAAACGTTCATAACATCTGCATCTGCTCCTACAATAGGTCTGTCACCTAGCGGTGCATTAAGGACATAATTCTTCTGTGCAGCAATGAGGATAAACCTCAGATCACGGATCCAATCCGCACCATTGCTACCAACATCTTTCAACACAATTTTCTCTAGGAACATATCAAAATAAACATATGAAAGCAACAACGCAAGCTATTGATCTACAACATAATTTGCAAAATACTACCAGGACTAAGTTCATCATAAATTTAAGTTCAATTAATCATATTACTTAAGAACTCCCACTTAGAAAGACATCCCTCTAATCCTCTAAGTGATTACGTGATCCATATTAACTACACCATGTCCGATCATCACGTGAGATGGAGTAGTTTCAACGGTGAACATCAATATGTTGATCATATCTACTATATGATTCATGCTCGACCTTTCGGTCTCCGTGTTCCGAGGCCATATCTGTATATGCTAGGCTCGTCAAGTTTAACCTGAGTATTCCGCGTGTGCAACTGTTTTGCACCCGTTGTATTTGAACGTAGAGCCTATCACACCCGATCATCACGTGGTGTCTCAGGACGAAGAACTTTCGCAACGGTGCATACTCAGGGAGAACACTTCTTGATAATTAGTGAGAGATCATCTTAAAATGCTACCGTCAATCAAAGCAAGATAAGATGCATAAAGGATAAACATCACATGCAATCAATATAAGTGATATGATATGGCCATCGTCATCTTGTGCTTGTGATCTCCATCTTCGAAGCACCGTCGTGATCACCATCGTCACCGGCGCGACACCTTGATCTCCATCGTAGCATCGTTGTCGTTACGCCATCTATTGCTTCTACGACTATCGCTACCGCTTAGTGATAAAGTAAAGCAATTACAGGGCATTTGCATTTCATACAATAAACCGACAACCATATGGCTCCTGCCAGTTGTCAATAACTTCGGTTACAAAACATGATCATCTCATACAATAAAATATAGCATCGCGTCTTGACCATATCACATCACAACATGCCCTGCAAAAACAAGTTAGACGTCATCTACTTTGTTGTTGCAAATTTTACGTGGCTGCTACGGGCTTAGCAAGAACCGTTCTTACCTACGCATCAAAACCACAACGATAGTTCGTCAAGTTAGTGCTGTTTTAACCTTCGCAAGGACCGAGCGTAGCCACACTCGATTCAGCTAAAATGAGAGAGACAGACACCCGCCAGCCACCTTTAAGCACAAGTGCTCGTAACGGTGAAACCAGTCTCGCGTAAGCGTACGCGTATTGTCGGTCCGGACCGCTTCATCTCACAATACCGCCAAACCAAAGTATGACATGCTGGTAAGCAGTATGACTTGTATCGCCCACAACTCACTTGTGTTCTACTCGTGCATATAACATCAACGCATAAAACCTAGGCTCTGATACCACTGTTGGGGAACGTAGTAATTTCAAAAATTTCCTACGTACACGCAAGATCATGGTGATGGCATAGCAACGAGAGAGGAGAGTGTTGTCCACGTACCCTCGTAGGCTGTAAGCGGAAGCGTTATGACAACGCGGTTGATGTAGTCGTACGTCTTCACGATCCGACCGATCCAAGTACCGAAAGTACGGCACCTCCGAGTTCAGCACACGTTCAGCTCGATGATGATCCCCGGGCTCCGATCCAGCAAAGCTTCGGGGATGAGTTCCGTCAGCACGACGGCCTGGTGACGATGATGATGCTCTACCGGCGCAGGGCTTCGCCTAAACTCCGCGACGATATGACTGAGGTGGAATATGGTGGAGGGGGCACCGCACATGGCTAAGGAACGATCCGTAGATCAACTTGTGTTCTCTCTAGAGGTGCCCCCCTGCCCCCGTATATAAAGGAGCAAGGGGGGAGGGGGCGGCCGGCCTAGGAGGGGCGCGCCAAGGGGAGTCCTACTCCCACAGGGAGTAGGACTCCCTCCTTCCTTGTTGGAGTAGGAGAAAGGGGGAAAGAGGGGAAGAGGATGAAGGAAAAGGGGGCTGCACCCCTTGTCCAATTCGGGCCAGAGGGGGGCTGCGCGCCTCCTTCCTTTCGGCCTCTCTCCTCTATTCCCGTATGGCCCAATAAGGCCCATATACTCCCCGGCGAATTCCCGTAACTCTCCGGTACTCCGAAAAATACCCGAATCACTCGGAACCTTTACGAACTCCGAATATAGTCGTCCAATATATCGATCTTTACATCTCGACCATTTCGACACTCCTCATCATGTCCCCGATCTCATCCGGGACTCCAAACTCCTTCGGTACATCAAAACTCATAAACTCATAATATAACTGTCATCGAAACCTTAAGCGTGCAGACCCTACGGGTTCGAGAACTATGTAGACATGACCTAGAACTATTCTCGGTCAATAACCAATAGCGGAACCTGGGTGCTCATATTGGCTCCTACATATTCTACGAAGATCTTTATCGGTCAAACCGCATAACAACATACGTTGTTCCCTTTGTCATCGGTATGTTACTTGCCCGAGATTCGATCGTCTGTATCCAATACCTAGTTCAATCTCGTTACTGGCAAGTCTCTTTACTCGTTACGTAATGCATCATTCCGTAACTAACTCATTAGCTACATTGCTTGCAAGGCTTATAGTGATTTGCATTACCGAGAGGGCCCAGAGATACCTCTCCGACAATCGGAGTGACAAAATCTAATCTCGAAATACGCCAACCCAACATGTACCTTTGGAGACACCTGTAGTACTCCTTTATAATCACCCAGTTACGTTGTGAAGTTTGGTAGCACCCAAAGTGTTCCTCCGGTAAACGGGAGTTGCATAATCTCATAGTTACAAGAACATGTATAAGTCATGAAGAAAGCAATAGCAACATACTAAACGATCAAGTGCTAGGCTAACGAAATGGGTCAAGTCAATCACATCATTCTCCTAATGATGTGACCTCATTAATCAAATGACAACACATGTCTATGGTTAGGAAACATAACCATCTTTGATTAATGAGCTAGTCAAGTAGAGGCATACTAGTGACTATACGTTTGTCTATGTATTCACACATGTATCATGTTTCCGGTTAATACAATTCTAGCATGAATAATAAACATTTATCATGAAATAAGGAAATAAATAATAACTTTATTATTGCCTCTAGGGCATATTTCCTTCAAGTACGTGTAAGGTCGGTCCGGGCCGCTTCATCCCACAATACCGTCGAAACAAGATTGGACTAGTAACGGTAAGCATATTGAACAAAATCAACGCCCACAACAACTTGTGTTCTACTCGTGCATAAAAACTACGCATAGACCTAGCTCATGCTGCCACTGTTGGGGAATGTAGCAGAAATCAAAAAAATTCTACGCATCACCAAGATCAATCTATGGAGTAATCTAGCAACGAGGGGAAGGAGAGTGCATCTATATACCCTTGTAGATCGCTAAGCGAAGCGTTCAAGTGAATGGGGTTGATGGAGTCGTACTCGTCGTGATCCAATCACCAATGATCCTAGTGCCGAACGGACGGCACCTCCGCGTTCAACACACATGCAGCCCGGTGACGTCTCCCATGTCTTGATCCAGCAAGGAGAGAGGGAGAGGTTGGGGAAGACTCTGTCCAGTAGCAGCACGACGGCGTGGTGGTGGTGGAGGAGCGTGGCAATCCTGCAGGGCTTCACCAAGCACCGTGGGAGAGGAGAAGGACTTGGGAGAGGGGAAGGGCTGCGCCAGAACTTTGGTGCGGCTGCCCTCCCACCCCCCACATATATATAGGGGCAAGGGAGAGGGGGGCCAGACCCCTCAGATCCAATCTGAGGAGGGGGCGGCGGCCAAGGGGGGGAGGAGTGCCTCCCATGTCAAGTGGAGGCCCTCCCCCTTCGAGTTTCCCCTCTCCCATGCGCATGGGCCATGGGGGGGCTGGTGCCCCTGGCCCATTAAGGCTAGGCCGCCGCCCTTACAGCCAATGCTGCTGTATGGGACATGGTGGAACATTTTCCGGACCTCCGGACCCCTCCGGAATCCTCCGGAACCTTCCCAGTACAATACCGGAAAAACCCGAACTTTTCCCGGAACCCGAACAACAACTTTCCATATACAAATCTTTACCTCCGGACCATTCCGGAACTCCTCGTGACATCCGGGATCTCATCTGGGACTCCTAACAACATTCAGTAACCACGTACATTTATTCCCTATAACCCTAGCGTCATTGAACCTTAAGTGTGTAGACCTTACGGGTTCGGGAGACACGTAGACATGACCGAGACAACTCTCCGGCCAATAAGCAACAGCGGGATCTGGATACCCATGTTGGCTCCCACATGTTCCACAATGATCTCATCGGATGAACCACGATGTCGAGGATTCAATCAATCCCGTATTCAATTCCCTTTGTCTAGCGGTATAGTACTTGCCCGAGATTCGATCGTCGGTATCCCGATACCTTGTTCAATCTCGATACCGGCAAGTCTCTTTACTCGTTCGTAACACATAATCCCGTGATCAATCCCTTGGTCACATTGTGCACATTATGATGATGTCCTACTGAGTGGGCCCAGAGATACCTCTCCGTCACGCGGAGTGACAAATCCCAGTCTCAATTCGTGCCCAACCAACAGACACTTTCGGAGATACCCGTAGTGTACCTTTATAGCAACCCAGTTATGTTGTGATGTTTGGTACACCCAAAGCATTCCTACGGTATCCGGGAGTTGCACAATCTCATGGTCTAAGGAAATGATACTTGACATTAGAAAAGCTATAGCATACGAACTACACGATCTTTGTGCTAGGCTTAGGATTGGGTCTCGTCCATCACATCATTCTCCTAATGATGTGATCCCGTTATCAACGACATCCAATGTCCATGGCCAGGAAACCGTAACCATCTATTGATCAATGAGCTAGTCAACTAGAGGCTTACTAGGGACATGGTGTTGTCTATGTATCCACACATGTATCTGAGTTTCCTATCAATACAATTATAGCATGGATAATAAACGATTATCATGAACAAGGAAATATAATAATAATAACTAATTTATTATTACCTCTAGAGCATATTTCCAACATGATGGAGGAGTACAACCGATACGTGAGGATCGCAGACGGTGACTGATAACCCACAAGTATAGGGGATCGCAACAGTTTTCGAGGTTACATGATAGATCTCATCCAACCCATCACCGTCCAGCAAGCCTACGTTGCAATTACTCACGCACGGCGGTGATCATCATGAAATTGGTGATGGAGGATGGTTGATGATGACGACGGTGACAAATCCCCCTCTCCAGAGCCCCGATCGGACTCCAGATTAGCCCTCCCGAGAGAGATTAGGGCTTGGCGGCGGCTCCATATCGTAAAACACGATGAAACTTTCTCTCTGATTTTTTTCTCCCCGAAAGCCAATATATGGAGTTGGAGTTGGCGTCGGAGGGCCACCAGGGGGCCCACCAGGTAGGGGGGCGCGCCTAGGGGGGAGGGGCGCGCTCCCCACCCTCGTGGATAGGGTGTGGGCCCCCTAGTCTTCATCTTTAGCGATGATTTTTTATTATTTATTCTAAGATATTTCGTGGAGTTTCAGGTCATTCCGAGAACTTTTGTTTTCTGCACATAAAACAACACCATGGCAATGCTGCTGAAAACAGCGTCAGTCCGGGTTAGTTCTATTCAAATCATGCAAGTTAGAGTCCAAAACAAGGGCAAAAGTGTTTGGAAAAGTAGATACGACGGAGACGTATTAGTGACCCTATGAAGCTAGCTAGGATGTTGGAGATACAGTCTTGGTTTGACAACAAGGACCAACTAGCGGCGACGGTGACATCCATGGCCAAATATCTGCAACAGAGCGAAAAGGCAGCGATACTCCCGGAGGGAGTCATGCCGGAGTACATGGAGCTGCTCCTCTAGGCCATGGAGCAAACAGATTCACCGAATCCGATCGTGAGGGAGCGGTGGTGGGAGTATCGATCCCAGATGGAGCATCCACCAGAGATTGAAGGATAGAGCATCTATAGGGTGCCGTTTGTGAGGGTGTCCTGCCAGAGCGAGCCAGTGGAGTCTTCATCGACCGAACCCAACTGCAAGAGGAGAAAAGCAGTTGGCCCGACGACACTTCCCCTCCATCGTCTCCCTCACCGTTCACATCATCTCATGGGGCGGTTGTCTGCCGCCGAGGAATAGGAGGGGACTGCCCCCCAGCCCTATAGTCGGGCAGGTTGTGAATTATCGGGAGGAGCTTAGGGTTGTCAGTATTTGCAGGTTGTGAATTGTGTTTTGTGTTGTGTATTTTGAGAGTACTTTCAGATATGAATGTTTTTTGTATTTCAGATTTGCAGTACTGAGCATATGAAGAATTTTATGAATTCTAGAGATCTATTTTTAGCACTTAAAAAATGTAGTTTCATAGGAGTATAAAAGTGCAGACGAGAAGAAACTGCAAGTTTCAGTTTCGGATAAGAAACTGCAACTTTCAGAGGCAGAGCATTTATATTAAGACGGCCTTTTCAAACAGGGTTAACATCATGTTGGAAGTTTTATTCGTGGTCGAAAATGGAACTACCAGCCAGTTAACATCATGCTGATCAACATTCATGCATAGCACATCTTCATATGATGCACAGTCAAAATGCCCACACAATGTTGAGTGTGCGAAACACAGAGAAAACGAGGGACGGAGTTTTGGCAAGTGTTGGATGTGGTTTTGGGCTGCCCCATCTAGGCTTTCATTTTTAACATGCGCAGCCCACGACCTCGGATGGGAGGGCCTGTTTGTATTTTCCTAGGGCCGTCATGTATCGACCGGCCTATGGACCTCCCATTCGAGGTTTTGTTTTTGGCAGCCCAATTTATGTATTTTTTTGAAGAAAACGCAGCGGTCTGTTCTATTTTTCTATATAAGAATAGGAACGCGAGGTACAACTTATGTTTCCCTTTTAACTATATTATATATATTTAAATTATTTTATATGTTATTATATATTATTTTTATTGTCATCATATATTTAACAGATACTTACATATGTAAGAAAACAATATCCCACATCTTATTAAATTATAAAAATAATTTCTTGACAAATAAAATCCTGGATTGTTTTGGCACGAAAATCCTAGTGATTGTGTACAAAAGCTTGGTAAGATTTAAGGGAGAATGTAATAATATCACTTATTATTTAAATATATTTATAACAAAATGCTCAGCCCTTTTTTATTTTTTGATAACATTGTTGGTCCAACCCGACATTATAATTAGAATCAGCCCAGCAAAATCGTGTATCTAGATAAATTGCAAATGGCCTGTAATTTTTTAGGAAATAAAATAAATGGGCCGCATGAAAGCTACATTAATTGTTCACCAGCCCAGCTAATGGCTGTAATTCAAAAAGTATATTAAATTGACTGTAAATTCTACCGCGCAAAAAAAGACTGTAAATTCTGAAAAAATGGGTTGAATACGTGCCACATTTTTGGAGGCTGAAATGTGGGCCAATAGGTCGAAGGCAATGCAAGTCGTTGTAAATTTAGTTAACAAATGATTCTGACATGTTAGCAGTTGGATTTACATCCAACGACCGGCATCCATCTTCAATCTCTCGTCTTCTTCCTCCAGCGCCGCCGGGACCACCTCCCACCTCCTGTTGCTAGCAGCTCTGCTTAGCATGCTTCGCTATGAAGCGCTACTCCACCGTTGGCCAGGCCATCCCTCCAACCCTCCACACCTCATGTTCTTCTCCACCGATTGTCGAACAACACCGCACTAGAACCAATTAACCCTCGTACACCTCTCCGTCTGCGACTCTCCTCCCACGTCTTCCCATCTCCGGCTCGTTGCTGTCCGGGGCCTCGTCGTCGTCCACCACCTTGGATGCGCTCGATGCGGCGTGGTCAACGTGGTCAACGAACGACACCATCGGAAGTAGGTTGTGCATGGAGAGGCTGACAGCTGGGTCCACGGCCACACACAAGGAAATGCCTCCTTATTATGCGCAAAATAATGATTCCTCCACCTGAGATCTGGGACCCACCAGAAGGGCCTCTGTATTTCGTGAAAAAAACGTGCCCCACGCTAACTTGTTGGACCCACCAGCTATCTTCGCACGCAAGGAAGTGCCTCCTTATTACGCACAAAAAAATGAATACTCCCCCTGCCAGCTGGAACCCAGCATACTGGGAGGCTGACTTGTGGGCCTACCAAGTTGATGGGGACGGAGGGCTTTGTCAACTTAGTCAATATGAACGATTCTAGCTCCTGTTACCGTACGATGTTCATCCAATGGTTGTAGTGCTTCTTCAACCTCTGGTCTTCTTGCTCCAGCCGCCCGAACCAGCGCCGGTCGTGCCGCGTGCTCCTGCCTCCCGTGGCCGGCTGTGATGCCGCGGAGGCCTCACCACCCCCTACTACTCCCATCACTGGCTAGGCCATCCCTCTACTCACCCACACCGCCTGTTAATCTACGACGACAGCAGCCTCACACCGCAGCCGAACCAGTGAACCCTCGTACTCCTCTTCACGTGGTCATCCACTGCTGCGTCTTCCCCGGCTCCGAGTCATCCCCTTCCTAGGCCTCGCCGTCGTCCACCGCCGTGGTGCTCTCGGCGCGGCGTGGTCAACGTGGTCAAGGAACGACTTCCATCGGACGTGGACTGTACGTGGAGAGGCTGACAGTTGGGTCCACAGCCCCAGCAAGGAAGTGCCTCCTTATTACGCGGAAAATAATGATTCCTCCACCTGACAGCGGGGACCCACCGGACGGGCCACCGTATTTTGTGAAAAAAAAGTTTCCCCCTGACTGCTGGGACCCACCAGCTATATCTTCACACGCAAGGAAGTGCGTCCGGGCAAAAAAAAACGATTCGCCCCTCTGACTGCTGGGACCCACCAGCTACATCTTCGCACGCAAGGAAGTGCGTCTAGGAAAAAAAACATTCACCCCCTGACTGCTGGGACCCACCAGCTACATCTTCGCACGCAAAGGAAGTGCGTCCGGGCAAAAAAAAACGATTCGCCCCTCTGACTGCTGGGACCCACCAGCTACATTTTCGCATGCAAGGAACTGCCTGACAGTTGGAACCCACCTGGTCGAAGCGTACGTAGCGTTGTCATTCTGGTCGCGAACTTGTACGTACATATATACTGGTCGATGTAGAGGCACGCACGTGTCGTAGTAGAGGCGCGTACGTGTCGTAGTAGAGGCATGCACGTAGCATGTACACGTACGTACATCGGCCAGGGTGCAAGAAAGAAAATACAGCCACGTATGTGTACATACGGGTGGGGTCTCGAACGCCTAGTCACGCATACGTACAGCGAGGGCTCGTTTTCATGGGGAGGCAACGGAATGCGTCGTGTCCATGGGGAGGCAACAGAATGTGTCGTGTTCATGGGGAGGCAACGGAATGCGTCATGTTCATGGGAGGCAACAAAATGCGTTGTGTTCATCGGGAGGCAACGGAATGCGTGGGAGCCAACCGGCTTGGACGGAACAGGCGATGGAAACGAGGCCTGGCATACCGCAGAATGGAGGAAACGGACCTCCTACGGTCGAAATGGGGGTCCTGTTGATCGGGAGGGGTGTGGCGTACCGCAAAACGGACAAAACGGACTTGTGTTGGAGCGCTACGGTCAAAACGGGGGTCCTCTTCATCGGGAGGGGTGTGGCGTACCACAAAACGGACGAAACGGACTTGTGTTGAAGCGCTACGGTCGAAACCGGGGGGGTGTGGCGTACCGCAAAACAGGACTCCACGGGATACTGTTCATCTCCACCGTCGACCTCCTCTAGCCTCCACGAGATACCGTCGACCTCCTCCAGCCTCCACGGGCTCCTGTTCATCCAGCCTCCACCGCGCGCTACTCCACCGGCTACTGTTCAACCATCCCTCCATAGGCACCCCTCCACCGTCTACTGTTCATCCAGCCCTCACACCACGGGGTCCTGTTCAACCATCCCTCCACGGCCACCCATCCACCGTCTACTGTTCATCCAGCCCTCCACACCACGGGTTCCTGTTCATCCAGAGGCAACGCCACCACTCATTGTTCATCCAAACCCCCCCGCAACACTCGCTGTTCATCCCAGAGGCAGCATCGATCGGCTTTAGTTAGCAGCAGTAGCAAAGGAATCGCTCCATCGGGTTAAGTTAACAGCCATCAATCGATCGCTCGGGCTCAGTAACGCGTAGCCTGCAGTGCAATTGCTCGGGTTCAGTTAGAGCCCAACGCCTCACTCAACTTAAGTTAGAGCCAACGCCTCGCACACACGCGCGTACATGTACGAGAGAAACGCGCATCGCTCTCCCATCGTAACCGGCAACTCCCCGAAATTTTCCTTCCCCTCGCTTCTACCACGGTTTTTTCCGTCATGGACGTCCCAAATATTGTCATGCAGCTGCGTCTCCGGCCCGCCCAGGATGAAAAGCACATTTTCTGTCATGATTTTTTGCATAGAAGTAGGAGCCCACCACATCTATGATGATACCGGGTTTTGTCACAACTATCGTCATAGAAGTGTCATATGTATGGCAAAAAAAATTCATTCGGCCCAAAATGTCACGGATGTGTCTTTTTTTTGTGGTGAAGTTATCTTGTCGGATTGAGTCTTTAATGATTTGAGAACACTTGATGTATGTCTTGTCGTGTTTATCTGTGGTGACAATGGGATATCACGTGATCCACTTTATGTATGTTTTGGTGATCAACTTGCGGGTTCCGCCCATGAACCTATGCATAGGGGTTGGCACATGTTTTTGTCTTGACACTCCGATAGAAACTTTGGGGCACTCTTTGATGTACTTTGTGTTGGTTGAATAGATGAATCTGAGATTGTGTGATGCATATCATATAATCATGCCCACAGATACTTGAGGTGACAATGGAGTATCTAGGTGACATTAGGGTTTTGGTTGATTTGTGTCTTAAGGTGTTATTCTAGTACGAACTCTTGAATAGATCGATGCGGAAGAATAACTTTGAGGTGGTTTCGTACCCTACCATAATCTCTTCGTTTGTTCCCCGCTATTAGTGGCTTTGGAGTGACCCTTTGTTGCATGTTGAGGGATTGTTATATGACCTATCTATGTTATTATTGTTGAGAGAACTTGCACTAGTGAAAGTATGAACCTTAGGCCTTGTTTCCTACCATTGCAATACCGTTTACGCTCACTTTTATCATTAGTTACCTTGCTGTTTTTATATTTTTAGATTACAAAAACCTATATCTACCATCCATATTGCTCTTGTATCACCATCTCTTCGCCGAACTAGTGCACCTATACAATTTACCATTGTATTGGGTGTGTTGGAGACACAAGAGACTCTTTGTTATTTGGTTGCAGTGTTGTTTGAGAGAGACCATCTTCATCCTACGCCTCCTACGGATTGATAAACCTTAGGTCATCCACTTGAGGGAAATTTGCTACTGTCCTACAAACCTGTGCACTTGCAGGCCCAACAACGTCTACAAGAAGAAGGTTGTGTAGTAGACATCAAGCTCTTTTCTGGAGCCGTTGCAGGGGAGGTGACTGCTTGAAGGTATATCTTTAGATCTTATAATCGAATCTTTTTGTTTCTTGTCTTATCACTAGTTTAGTTTATAAAAGAAAATTACAAAAAAATGAAATTGAGTTTTCCTATTATGCTTCATCTTTTTAATATCTTTCATGAGAATGATGGAAAGGAAAATCGTGCTCAAGTGCTAGAAGAAGACTTACATAGAATGCTTGACATGAAATATGTGAATGATGAGCATGAAAAAAATGTTGTTAGTATGAATTCCTTGAATATCCATGATGCTAATGACATGCAAAGCCACAAGCTTGGGGATGCTATGTTTGATGGAGATGATATTTTTTGTCCCCCAAGTTTTGATGAGCAAATTTATTATGATGAAAGCATGCCTCCTATTTATGATGATTATATTGATGATAGTGGGTTTGGAAGAGTTTCAACTTTAGGAAGTAGTGATCCCACTATTTTGGAGGATGTTGAATCTTATTGTGATGAACATGAAAGTGGATTTGGAAGAGTGTCAACTTTATTTAGTGATGATTCCACTATTTCAGAAGAAGTTCCAATTGATTATGAGAACATAGTTGCTATCTATGATGATTATTATGATGACTTGTATGCTATTAGGAATAATGATAACCATGAAACTTGTCATCACGATTTTAGTTTTCAATTGGATTATGCCTCACATGATAATTATTTTGTTGAGTTTGCTCCCACTACTATTCATGAAAAGAAATTTGCTTATGTGGAGAGTAGTAAATTTTCTATGCTTGTAGATCATGAAAAGAATGCTTTATGTGCTGGTTATATTGTTGAATTAATTTATGATGCTACTGAAAATTATTATGAGGGAGGAACATATGCTTGTAGGAATTGCAATAATATCAAGTTTCCTTTCTATGTGTTGAAAATTTTGAAGCTATGCTTGTTTTACCTTCCTATGCTAGTTGATTATTGTTCCAATAAGTTGTTTGCTCACAAAATCCATATGCATAGGAAGTGGGTTAGGCTTAAATGTGCTTGTCATATTCTTCATGATGCTCCCGTTATGTTTCAATTCTTATCTTTTATGTGAGCATCATTGTCATCATCATGCCTAGCTAGAAAGGCATTAAAGAAAAGTGCTTGTTGGGAGACAACCGAATATTTATCCTTACTGTTTTTGTCTGTCCACATGATTATGCTGTTGGAAATATGCCCTAGAGGCAATAATAAAAGGATTATTATTATATTTCCTTGTTCATGATAATTGTCTTTTATTCATGCTATAATTGTATTATCCGGAAATCATAATACACGTGTGAATACATAGACCACAATACATCCCTAGTAAGCCTCTAGTTGACTAGCTCGTTGGTCAACAGATAGTCATGGTTTCCTGACTATGGACATCAGATGTCATTGACAACGGGATCACATCATTAGGAGAATGATGTGATGGACAAGACACATTCCTAAGCATAGCACAAGATCGTGTACTTCGTTTTGCTAGAGCTTTTCCAATGTCAAGTATCTCTTCCTTAGACCATGAGATCGTGCAACTCCCGGATACCGTAGGAGTGCTTTGGGTGTACCAAATGTCACAACGTAACTGGGTGACTATAAAGGTGCACTACAGGTATCTCCGAAAGTGTCTGTTGGGTTGACACGGATCAAGACTGGGATTTGTCACTCCGTATGACGGAGAGGTATCACTGGTCCCACTCGGTAGTGCATCATCATAATGAGCTCAAAGTGACCAAGTGTCTGGTCACGGGATCATGCATTACGGTACGAGTAAAGTGACTTGTCGGTAACGAGACTGAACGAGGTATTGGGATACCGACGATCGAGTCTCAGGCAAGTAACATACCGTCTGACAAAGGGAATAGTATATGGGGTTGCTTGAACCCTAGACATCGTGGTTCATCCGATGATATCATCGAGGAGTATGTGGGAGCCAACATGGGTATCCAGATCCTGCTGTTGGTTATTGACCGGAGAGCTGTCTCGGTCATGTCTGCATGTCTCCCGAACCCGTAGGGTCTACACACTTAAGGTTCAGTGACGCTAGGGTTGTATGAATATGAGAATGCAGCAAACCGAATGTTGTTCGGTGTCCCAGATGAGATCCCAGACGTCATGAGGAGTTTCGGAATGGTCCGGAGGTAAAGAAAACTATATAGGAAGTGCTGTTTTGGCCATCGGGAAAGTTTCGGGGTCACCCGGTATTGTACCGGGACCACCGGAAGGGTCCCGGGGGTCCACCGGGTGGGGCCACCTATCCCGGAGGGCCCCGTGGGCTGAAGTGGGATGGTAACCATCCCCTAGTGTGCTGGTGCGCCCCCCCTCTTGGGCACCCCTGCACCTAGGGTTGGAAACCCTAGGTGGGGGGCTCACCACTTGCCTTGGGGGGCACTCCACCCCCCTCGACCGCCGCCCCCCCTTGGGAGATTGATCTCCCAGGGCCGGTGCCCCCCCTGGGGGCCTATATAAAGGAGGCCAGGGGGGGAGGGCAGCCGAACCCTAAGTCTTGGCGCCTCCCTCCCCTGCTACACCTCGTCCTCCTCCTGCAGCAGCTTGGCGAAGCCCTGCCGGAGTTCTGCTGCATCCACCACCACGCCGTCGTGCTGCTGGATCATCATCAACCTCTCCTTCCCCCTTGCTGGATCAAGACAGAGGAGACGTCACACTGACCGTACGTGTGTTGAACGCGGAGGTGCCGTCCGTTCGGCGCTAGGATCTCCGTTGATAGGATCACGACGAGAACGACTACTTCAACCTCGTTCTTTTGAACGCTTCCGCTCGTGATCTACAAAGTGGTATGTAGATGCATCTCTCCTATGACTCGTTGCTTAGATGAACTCATAGATGGATCTTGGTGAAACCGTAGGAAAAATTTTATTTTCTGCAACGTTCCCCAAAAGTGGTATCAGAGCCAGGTTTATGCGTAGTTCTCTATTGCACGAGTAGAACACAAATTTGTTGTGGGCATAGATCTTGTCAACTTGCTTGCCGCTACTAGTCTTTTCTTGCTTCAGCGGTATTGTGGGATGAAGCAGCCCGGACCCACCTTACACGTACGCTTACATGAGACAGGTTCCACCGACTGACATGCACTAGTTGCATAAGGTGGCTAGCGGGTGTCTGTCTCTCCTACTTTAGTTGGAGCGGATTAGATGAAAAGGGTCCTTATGAAGGGTAAATAGAAGTTGACAAAATCACGTTGTGGTTATTCGTAGGTAAGAAAACGTTCTTGCTAGAACCCAATTGCAGCCACGTAAAAGATGCAACAACAATTAGAGGACGTCTAACTTGTTTTTGCAGCAATTGTCATGTGATGTGATATGGCCAGAAGTTGTGATGAATGATGAATGATATATTGTGATGTATGAGATCATGTTCTTGTAATAGGAATCACGACTTGCATGTCGATGAGTATGACAACCGGCAGGAGCCATAGGAGTTGTCTTTAATTTTTGTATGACCTGCATGTCATTGAAGAACGCCATGTAAATTACTTTACTTTATTGCTAAACGCATTAGCCATAGAAGTAGAAGTAGTCGTTGGCGTGACAACTTCATGAAGACACAATGATGGAGATCATGATGATGGAGATCATGGTGTCATGCCGGTGACGAAGATGATCATGGAGCCCCGAAGATGGAGATCGAAGGAGCTATATGATATTGGCCATATCATGTCACTACTATATAATTGCATGTGATGTTTATTATGTTATATGCATCTTGTTTACTTAGAACGGTGGTAGCAAATAAGATGATCCCTTATAATAATTTCAAGAAGGTATTCCCCCTAACTATGCACCGTTGCTAAAGGTTGTCGTTTCGAAGAGCACCACGTGATGATCGGGTGTGATACATCCTTACGTTCACATACAACGGGTGTAAGACAGATTTACACATGCAGAACACTTAGGGTTAACTTGACGAGCCTAGCATGTACAAACATGGCCTCGGAACACAGAGACGGAAAGGTCGAACATGAGTCGTATGGAAGATACGATCAACATGGAGATGTTCACCGATGATGACTAGTCCGTCTCACGTGATGATCGGACACGGCCTAGTCGACTCGGATCATGTAACACTTAGATGACTAGAGGGATGTCTAATCTGAGTGGGAGTTCATTAAATAATTTGATTAGATGAACTTAATTATCATGAACTTAGTCTAAAACTTTTGCAAAATATGTCTTGTAGATCAAATGGCCAACGCTCATGTCAACATGAACTTCAACGCGTTCCTAGAGAAAACCAGGCTGAAAGATGATGGCAGCAACTATTCGGACTGGGTCCGGAACCTGATGATCATCCTCATAGAAGCCAAGAAAGATTATGTCCTAGATGCACCGCTAGGTGAAGCACCCATCCCAGAAAACCAAGACGTTATGAACACTTGGCAATCACGTGCTGATGATTACTCCCTCGTTTAGTGCGGCATGCTTTACAGCTTAGAACTGGGGCTCCAAAAGCGTTTTGAGAAGCACGGAGCATATGAGATGTTCGAGGAGCTGAAAATGGTTTTCCAAGCTCATGCCCGGGTCGAGAGATATGAAGTCTCTGACAAGTTCTATAGTTGTAAGATGGAGGAAAACAGTTCTGTCAGTGAGCACATACTCAAAATGTCTGGGTTGCACAACCACCTGTCCCAGCTGGAGATCAACCTCCCGGACGAGGCGGTCATTGACAGAATCCTTCAGTCGCTCCCATCGAGCTACAAGAGCTTTGTGTTGAACTACAATATGCAGGGGATGGTGAAGACCATTCCTGAAGTATTCTCAATGCTGAAGTCAGCAGAGGTTGAAATCAAGAAAGAACATCAAGTGTTGATGGTCAATAAGACCACTAAGTTCAAGAAAGGCAAGGGTAAGAAGAACTTCAAGAAGGACGGCAAAGATGTTGCCGTGCCCGGTAAGCCAGTTGCCGGGAAGAAGTCACAGAATGGACCCAAGCCTGAGACTGAGTGCTTTTATTGCAAGGGGAAGGGTCACTAGAAGCGGAACTACCCCAAATACTTAGCGGATAAGAAGGCCGGCAACACTAATGGTATATTTGATATACATTTAATTGATGTGTACCTTACCAGTACTCATAGTAACTCCTGGGTATTTTATACCGGTGCCGTTGCTCATATTTGTAACTCACAGCAGGAGCTGCGGAATAAGCGGAGACTGGCGAAGGACGAGGTGACGATGCGCTCGGGAATGGTTCCAAGGTCGATGTGATCACCGTCGGCACGCTACCTCTACATTTACCCATGGGATTAGTTATGAAACTCAATAATTGTTATTTAGTGCCAAGTTTGAGCATGAACATTGTATCTGGATCTCATTTAATACGAGATGGCTACTCATTTAAATCCGAGAATAATGGTTGTTCTATTTATATGAGAGATATGTTATATGGTCATGCCCCGATGGTCAATGGTTTATTCTTAATGAATCTCGAACGTAATGTTACACATATTCATAGCGTGAATACCAAAAGATGTAAAGTTGATAACGATAGTCCCACATACTTGTGGCACTACCGCCTTGGTCACATTGGTGTCAAGCGCATGAAGAAGCTCCATGCTGATGGACTTTTAGAGTCTCTCGATTATGAATCATTTGACACGTGCGAACAATGCCTCATGGGTAAAATGACCAAGACTCCGTTCTCCGAAACAATGGAGCGAGCAACCAACTTGTTGGAAATCATACATACCGATGTGTGTGGTCCAATGAGCATTGAGGCTCGCGGAGGATATCGTTATGTTCTCACTCTCACTGATGACTTGAGTAGATATGGGTATGTCTACTTGATGAAACACAAGTCTGAGACCTTTGAAAAGTTCAAGGAATTTCAGAATGAAGTAGAGAATCAACGTGACCGAAAGATAAAATTCTTACGATCGGATCGTGGAGGAGAATATTTAAGTCACGAATTTGGTACACACTTATGAAAATGTGGAATCATTTCACAACTCACGCCGCCTGGAACACCTCAGCGTAACGGTGTGTCCGAACGTCGTAATCGCACTCTATTGGATATGGTGCGATCTATGATGTCTCTTACCGATTTACCGCTATCATCTTGGGGATACGCTCTAGAGACAGCTACATTCACTTTAAATAGGGCACCGTCTAAATCTGTTGAGATGACACCGTATGAATTATGGTTTGGGAAGAAACCTAAGCTATTGTTTCTAAAAGTTTGGGGATGCGATGCTTATGTCAAGAAACTTCAACCTGAAAAGCTCGAACCCAAGTCGGAAAAATGCGTCTTCATAGGATACCCTAAGGAAACCATTGGGTATACCTTCTACTTAAGATCCGAGGGTAAGATCTTTGTTGCCAAGAACGGATCCTTTCTGGAAAAAGAGTTTCTCTCGAAAGGAGTAAGTGGGAGGAAAGTAGAACTCGATGAAGTACTACCTCTTGAACCGGAAAGTAGTGCAGCTCAGGAAAATGTTCCTGTGGTGCCTACACCGACTGGAGAGGAAATTAATGATGATGATCAAGGTACTTCTGATCAAGTTGCTACTGAACTTCGTAGGTCCACAAGGACACGTTCCACCAGAGTGGTATGGCAACCCTGTCCTGGAAATCATGTTGTTAGACAACGGTGAACCTTCGAACTATGAAGAAGCGATGGCGGGCCTAGATTCCAACAAATGGCTAGAAGCCATGCAATCCGAGATAGAATCCATGTATGAAAACAAAGTATGGACTTTGACTGACTTGCCCGATGATCGGCGAGCGATAGAAAACAAATGGATCTTTAAGAAGAAGACGGACGCGGATGGTAATGTCACCATCTATAAAGCTCGACTTGTCGCTAAGGGTTATCGGCAAGTTCAAGGGATTGACCACAATGAGACTTTCTCTCCCGTAGCGAAGCTTAAGTCCGTCCGAATCATGTTAGCAATTACCGCATACTATGATTATGAGATATGGCAGATGGACATCAAAACAGCATTCCTTAACGATTATCTTAAGGAAGAGCTGTATATGATGCAGCCGGAAGGTTTTGTCGATCCTAAGAATGCTAACAAAGTGTGCAAGCTCCAGCGATCCATTTATGGGATGGTGCAAGCATCTCGGAGTTGGAACATTCGCTTTGATGAGATGATCAAAGCGTTTGGGTTTATGCAGACTTATGGAGAAGCCTGTGTTTACAAGAAAGTGAGTGGGAGCTCTGTAGCATTTCTCATATTATATGTAGATGACATACTTTTGATGGGAAATGATATAGAATTCTTGGACAGCATTAAGGCCTACTTGAATAAGTGTTTTTCAATGAAGGACCTTGGAGAAGCTGCTTACATATTAGGCATCAAGATCTATAGGGATAGATCGAGACGCCTCATAGGTCTTTCACAAAGCACATACCTTGATAAGATTTTGAAGAAGTTCAAAATGGATCAGTCCAAGAAAGGGTTCTTGCCTGTACTGCAAGGTGTGAGATTGAGCTCGGCTCAATGCCCGACCACAGCAAAAGATAAAGAAGAGATGAGCGTCATCCCCTATGCCTCAGCCAAAGGATCTATTATGTATGCCATGCTGTGTACCAGACCTGATGTAAACCTTGCCGTAAGTTTGGTAGGAAGGTACCAAAGTAATCCCAGCAAGGAACACTGGACAGCGGTCAAGAATATTCTGAAGTACCTGAAAAGGACAAAGCACATGTTTCTCGTTTATGCAGGTGACGAAGAGCTCGTCGTAAAGGGTTACGTTGACGCTAGCTTCGACACAGATCTGGATGACTCTAAGTCACAAACCGGATACATGTATATGTTGAATGGTGGAGCAGTAAGCTGGTGCAGCTGCAAGTAGAGCGTCGTGGCGGGATCTACATGTGAAGCAGAGTACATGGCAGCCTCGGAGGCGGCGCATGAAGCAATTTGGGTGAAGGAGTTCATCACCGACCTAGGAGTCATACCCAATGCGTCGGGGCCGATCAAACTCTTCTGTGACAACACTGGAGCTATTGCCCTTGCCAAGGAGCCCAGGTTTCACAGGAAGACCAGGCACATCAAGCGTCGCTTGAACTCCATCCGTGAAAATGTTCAAGATGGAGACATAGATATTTGCAAAGTACATACGGATCTGAATGTCGCAGATCCGTTGACTAAACCTTTCTCGCGAGCAAAACATGATCAACACCAGAACTCTATGGGTGTTCGATTCATCACAATGTAACTATATTATTGACTCTAGTGCAAGTGGGAGACTGTTGGAAATATGCCCTCGAGGCAATAATAAAAGGATTATTATTATATTTCCTTGTTCATGATAATTGTCTTTTATTCATGCTATAATTGTATTATCCGGAAATCGTAATACACGTGTGAATACATAGACCACAATACGTCTCTAGTAAGCCTCTAGTTGACTAGCTCATTGGTCAACAGATAGTCATGGTTTCCTGACTATGGACATCAGATGTCATTGACAACGGGATCACATCATTAGGAGAATGATGTGATGGACAAGATCCATTCCTAAGCATAGCACAAGATCGTGTAGTTCGTTTTGCTAGAGCTTTTCCAATGTCAAGTATCTCTTCCTTAGACCATGAGATCGTGCAAC
The DNA here is from genome assembly GCF_018294505.1 of Triticum aestivum. NCBI lineage: Eukaryota > Viridiplantae > Streptophyta > Magnoliopsida > Poales > Poaceae > Triticum > Triticum aestivum. The sequence continues at coordinate 120,528,972 of NC_057810.1, forward strand.
TCCCGGATACCGTAGGAGTGCTTTGGGTGTACCAAATGTCACAACGTAACTGGGTGACTATAAAGGTGCACTACAGGTATCTCCGAAAGTGTCTGTTGGGTTGACACGGATCAAGACTGGGATTTGTCACTCCGTATGACGGAGAGGTATCACTGGTCCCACTCAGTAGTGCATCATCATAATGAGCTCAAAGTGACCAAGTGTCTGGTCACGGGATCATGCATTACGGTACGAGTAAAGTGTCTTGCCGGTAACGAGACTGAACGAGGTATTGGGATACCGACGATCGAGTCTCGGGCAAGTAGCATACCGTCTGACAAAGGGGATAGTATACGGGGTTGCTTGAACCCTTGACATCGTGGTTCATCCGATGAGATCATCGAGGAGTATGTGGGAGCCAACATGGGTATCCAGATCCCGCTGTTGGTTATTAACGGGAGAGCTGTCTCGGTCATGTCTGCATGTCTCCCGAACCCGTAGGGTCTACACACTTAAGGTTCGGTGACGCTAGGGTTGTATGAATATGAGAATGCAGCAAACTGAATGTTGTTCGGAGTCCCGGATGAGATCCCGGACATCACGAGGAGTTCCGGAATGGTCCGGAGGTAAAGAAAACTATATAGGAAGTGTTGTTTCGGCCATCGGGAAAGTTTCGGGGTCACCCGGTATTGTACTGGGACCACCGGAAGGGTCCCGGGGGTCCACCGGGTGGGGCCACCTATCCCGAAGGGCCCCGTGGGCTGAAGTGGGAGGGGAACCAGCCCCTAGTGGGCTGGTGCGCCCCCCCTTGGGCCCCCCTGCGCCTAGGGTTGGAAACCCTAGGTGGGGGGGGGGGGGCTCACCACTTGCCTTGGGGGGCACTCCACCCCCCTTGGTCGCCGCCCCCCTTGGGAGATTGATCTCCCAGGGCCGGCGCCCCCCCTTGGGAAATTGATCTCCCAGGGCCGGCGCCCCCCCTGGGGGCCTATATAAAGGAGGGCAGGGGGGAGGGCAGCCGAGCCCTAAGTCTTGGCGCCTCCCTCCCCCTGCTACACCTCGTCCTCCTCCCGCAGCAGCTTGGCGAAGCCCTGCCGGAGTTCTGCTGCATCCACCACCACGCCGTCGTGCTGCTGGATCATCATCAACCTCTCCTTCCCCCTTGCTGGATCAAGACAGAGGAGACGTCACGCTGACCGTACGTGTGTTGAACGCGGAGGTGCCATCCGTTCGGCGCTAGGATCTCCGGTGATAGGATCACGACGAGAACGACTACTTCAACCTCGTTCTTTTGAACGCTTCCGCTCGCGATCTACAAAGTGGTATGTAGATGCATCTCTCCTATGACTCGTTGCTTAGATGAACTCATAGATGGATCTTGGTGAAACCGTAGGAAATTTTTTATTTTCTGCAATGTTCCCCAACATATGCTACTGTAGTAATCATGTTTTATAGCTTTTGTTTCAATAAAGTGCCAAGTAAGACCTTTAGGATGGCTTTTGGTGATAGTTGTGTTGATCCTGCAGAAAATCTGAAACTTTTGCACCCAGTAAATTAGTTTCGTTAATTCGCAGAAACGTGGTCTTGATCTGATTCTTTTTTCTTTGGATTTGTACACGCATTGCTTAGGACTTCATAATTTGGTAGAATTTTTGGAGTTCCAGAAGTATACGTTTGATACAGATTACTACAGACTGTTCTGTTTTTGACAGATTCTGTTTTCTATGTGTTGTTTGCTTATTTTGATGAATCTATGAGTAGTATCGGAGGGTATGAACCATAGAGAAGTTGGAATACAGTAGATATTACACCAATATGAATTTATAATGAGTTCATTACAGTACCTAAGTGGTGGTTTTATTTTCTTATACTAACAGAGCTTACGAGTTTTCTGTTGAGTTTTGTGTTGTGAAATTTTCAAGTTTTGGGTAAAGATTTGATGGACTATGGAATAAAGAGTGGAAAGAGCCTAAGCTTGGGGATTCCCAAGGCACCCCAAGGTAATATTCAAGGACAACCAAGAGTCTAATCTTGGGATGCCCCGGATGGCATCCCCTCTTTCGTCTTCGTTCATCGGTAACTTTACTTGGAGCTATATTTTTATTCACCACATGATATGTGTTTTGCTTGGAGCGTCATTTTATTTTGTTAGTATTTGCTTTCTGTTATTTATAATAATGTTTAGCATCTATTTTTTCAATAAAAATGTCAAGGATAGCCTTTACCATGCTTATTTTGCTAGTATACATGTTGCTGTTTGAAAACAGAAAGTTTACCGCCTTTGCAAAAATTCCCTACAAAAGTCAGAACATGATATAATGTTGAAACTTTGTTCATAATCAGCTCTGATAAATCTTATACAGCTTAGTATTTTTCTCATAATTTTTGGAGTTAGGGAATTATGATGAATCTTGCATTCTTTACAGACTATACTGTTTTTGCAGATTGCTGTTATGGTTGCATTGTTTGCATATGTTTGCTTGTTTAATGATTCTATTTGAGGATAGGAGTGTTAAATATGCAGAGGCATTTAGTATGCAATGTTAAATAATAATTTTAGTGATTTGTTACAGTAGAAAATGATAAGGTTTTGCATTGGTTTATACTAACCTATCTCACGAGTTCTTGTTGAGTTTGGTGTGGATGAAGCTTTTGATAAAAAGAGAAACCAAGATATAAAAGGAATTAAGGAGACACAAAAGCTCAATCTTGGGGATGCCCAAGGCACCCCAAGATAATATTTCAAGAAGTATCAAGCATCTAAGCATGGGGATGCCCCGTAGGCATCCCACCTTTCTTCTTCAACCATTATCGGTTAGTATCGGTTGAACCTAAGTTTTTGCTTCTTCACATGAGTTGTGCTATCCTTGCAATGTCATTTTATTTTGTTTTGCTTGCTGTTTGAATACAATACCAAGATCTTAAATTCTTTATTGAGAGAGAGAGAGTCTTCACATAGTTACATAATTATTTATCTACTCATTGATCTTCACTTATATCTTTTTGGAGTAGTTTGTCATTTACTCGTGTGCTTCACTTATATCCTATGAGTAAATGGTTGAATGAGTTGATTGTCATAAATCTGAAATTATATATACCTCATTTGCTTATCGCATGGGTAGTAATTACTCCACATCTAAGAAGTAGAGGTTGTAAATTTATTGAAGGTTAACAAGCATTGTATTGGTCATTTGAATAATTCATCAAAGAATATTGAAGGAAGAGAGATTCCACATATAAATATACTATCCTAGACATCTTTTATAGTTGGGAGCACTCATTAAGTATGACATGCTAAAGAGTTGATGTTGGACAAGGAAGACAACGTAATGGTTATGTTTTCTCACATCTCAGTTAAAGTATATTGTCATGGATCATTCAAACATATTGAGCTTGCCTTTCCCCCTCATGCTAGCCAAATTCCTTGCACCAAGTAGAGATACTACTTGTATCCTTAAACCCAGTTTTTCCATGAGAGTCCACCATACCTACCTATGGATTGAGTAAGATCCTTCAAGTTGTCATCGGTGCAAGCAATAAAAATTGCTCTCTAAATATGTATGATCTATTAGTGTGAAGAAAATAAGCTTTATACGATCTTTTTATGGAAGCAATAAGAGCGACGGACTGCATAATATGATAGTTGAGTATGTGGAGTTTGCTAAATCAAAGATCTGACATAGACCCTTCCTGAAAATAGGATGAATTGTAATTGTTTGATGACTAAGAATGAAGTTTGTTAGTTTTCAAGAAAGTTTATGGTCTATGCTTTAACATGTGAATTACTAGTTACTTGTTCGTGAGAAGTTTTATGAGATGAACTACTGTTATGACATATAATCATGCTTGGAAAGGTGATTGAAATTATCATTGATCAAACTTGTGCACCTGCTAGCATTCACACTTCATAAATTATTTCTTTTATCATTTACCTACTCGAGGACGAGTAGGAATTAAGCTTGGGGATGCTGATATGTCTCCAACGTATCTATAATTTATGAAGCATTCATGCTAATTTATTATCTGTTTTGAATGATTACGGGCTTTATTATACACTTTTATATTACTTTTGGGACTAACCTATTAACCGAAGGCCCAACCCATATTGCTATTTTATTGCCTGTTTCAGTATTTCGAAGAAAAGGAATATAAAATGGAGTCCAAACGGAATGAAACCTTTGGGAGCATTATTTTTGGAAAGGATATGATCCAGGAGACTTGGAGTTTAAGCCAGGGAAGGTTCGAGGAAGCCAGGAGATAGGAGGGCACGCCCACCCCCCTGGGCGCGCCCCCTGTCTCCTGGGCCCCTCGAGGCTCCCCCGACCGACTTCTTTTGCCTATATAAGCCCACGTACCCTAAAAACATTAAAGACGAAGATAGATTGGGAATTCCACCACCGCAAGCCTCTGTAGCCACCAAAAACCTCTCGAGAGCCCATTCTGGCACCCTGACGGAGGGGGAACCCATCACCGGTGGCCTTCTTCATCATCCCGACGCTATCCATGACAAGGAGGGAGTAGTTCACCCTCGGGGCCGAGGGTATGTACCAGTAGCTATGTGTTTGATCTCTCTCTCTCATGTTCTCTCTCTCGTGTTCTCTCTATGGCACGATTTTGATGTATCGAGAGCTTTGCTATTATAGTTGGATCTTATGATGTTTCTCCCCCTCTACTCTCTTGTAATGGATTGAGTTTTCCCTTTGAAGTTATCTTGTCGGATTGAGTCTTTAATGATTTGAGAACACTTGATGTATGTCTTGCCGTGTTTATCTGTGGTGACAATGGGATATCACATGATCCACTTGATGTATGTTTTGGTGATCAACTTGCGGGTTCCGCCCATGAACCTATGCATAGGGGTTGGCACACGTATTCGTCTTGACTCTCTGGAAGAAACTTTGGGGCACTCTTTGATGTACTTTGTGTTGGTTGAATAGATGGATCTGAGATTGTCTGATGCATATTGTATAATCATACCCACTGGTACTTGAGGTTTCAATGGAGTATCTAGGTGACATTAGGGTTTTGGTTGATTTGTGTCTTAAGGTGTTATTCTAATATGAACTCTTGAATAGATCGATCCGGAAGAATAACTTTGAGGTGGTTTTGTACCCTACCATAATCTCTTCGTTTGTTCCCCGCTATTCGTGGCTTTGGAGTGACTCTTTGTTGCATGTTGAGGGATTGTTATATGATCTCTCTATGTTATTATTGTTGAGAGAACTTGCACTAGTGAAAGTATGAACCTTAGGCCTTGTTTCCTACCATTGCAATACTGTTTACGCTCACTTCTATCATTAGTTACCTTGCTTTTTTATATTTTCAGATTACAAAAACCTATATCTACCATCCATATTGCACTTGTATCACCATCTCTTCGCCGAACTAGTGCACCTATACAATTTACCATTGTATTGGGTGTGTTGGGGGCACAAGAGACTCTTTGTTATTCGGTTGCATGGTTGTTTGAGAGAGTCCATCTTCATCCTACGCCTCCTACGGATTGATAAACCTTAGGTCATCCACTTGAGGGAAATTTGCTACTGTCCTACAAACCTGTGCACTTGCAGGCCCAACAACGTCTACAAGAAGAAGGTTGTGTAGTACGTCCATTTTGCATCATGCTTTTATATCAATATTTATTGCATTATGGGCTGTTATTACCCATTATATCTCAATAATTATGGCTATTCTCTCTTATTTTACAAGGTTTACCATGAAGAGGGGGAATGCCGGCAGCTGGAATTCTGGCTGCAAAAGGAGCAAACATTGGAAACTATTCTGCACTGCTCCAAAAATCCTGAAACTCCACGAATCTTATTTTTGGAATTAATAAGAATTATTGAGCAGAAGAAATACCTCAGGGGGCCCACACCCTAGCCAGGAGGGTGGGGGGAGTGCCCACCCCTATTGGGCTCACCCCCTATCTCCTGGGCCCCCTGGTGGCCCTCCGGTGTCCATCTTCTGCTATATGAAGTCTTTTACCCTGGAAAAAATCATGGGCAAGCTTACGGGGGGAAACTCCACCGCCACGAGGTGGAAACTTGGCGGAACCAATCTAGGGCTCCGGCGGAGCTGTTCTGCCGGGGAAACTTCCCTCCGGGAGGGGGAAATCATCACCATCATCATCACCAATGATCCTCTCATTGGGAGGGGGTCAATCTCCATCAACATCTTCACCAGCACCATCTCCTCTCAAAACCCTAGTTCATCTCTTGTATCCAATCTTGTATCAAAACCAAAAATTGGTGCCTGTGGGTTGCTAGTAGTGTTGATTACTCCTTGTAGTTGATGCTAATTGGTTTACTTGGTGGAAGATCATATGTTCAGATCCTTAATGCATATTATTACTCCTCTGATTATGAACATGAATATGCTTTTTGAGTAGTTATGTTTGTTCCTGAGGACATGGGTGAAGTCTTGCTATTAGTAGTCATGTGAATTTGGTATTCGTTTGATATTTTGATGAGATGTATGTTGTCTTTTCCTCTAGTGGTGTTATGTGAACGTCGACTACATGACACTTCACCATTATTTGGGCCTAGAGGAAGGCATTGGGAAGTAATAAGTAGATGATGGGTTGCTAGAGTGACAGAAGCTTAAACCCTAGTTTATGTGTTGCTTCGTAAGGGGCTGATTTGGATCCATATGTTTAATGATGTGGTTAGGTGTACCTTAATACTTCTTTTGTAGTTGAGGATGCTTGCAATAGGGGTTAATCATAAGTGGGATTCTTGTCCAAGTAAGGGTAGTACCCAAGCACCGGTCCACCCACATATGAAATTATCAAAGTACCGAACGCGAATCAAATGAGCGTGATGAAAACTAGCTTGACGATAATTCCCATGTGTCCTCGGGAGCTCCTTTCTCATTATAAGAAATTGTCCAGGCTTATCCTTTGCTACAAAAGGATTGGGCCACCTTGCTGCACTTTATTTACTTTATTTACTTGTTACTCATTACAATTTATCTTATCACAAAACTATCTGTTACCTACAATTTCAGTGCTTGCAGAGAAGACCTTACTGAAAACCGCTTATCATTTCCTTCTGCTCCTCGTTGGGTTCGACACTCTTACTTATCGAAAGGACTACGATAGATCCCCTACACTTGTGGGTCATCAAGACTCTTTTCTGGCGCTATTACCGGGGAGCGTAGCGCTTCTGGTGAGTGGAACTTGGTAAGGAAATATTTATATAGTGTGCTGAAATTTTCTGTTACTTGTCACTATGGAAACTAATCCTTTGAGGGGCTTGTTCGGGGTGTCTTCGCCCCGACCAGAAGAGCAAAGAGTTGCTCCTCAACCTACTGAACTGTTTGAAAATATTTACTTTGAGATTCCTTCGGGTATGATAGAGAAACTGCTAGCTAATCCATTTGCAGGAGATGGAACATTGCATCCCGATTTACACCTTATCTTTGTGGATGAAGTTTGTGGATTATTTAAGCTTGCAGGTATTCCCGATGATGTTGTCAAAAGGAAGGTCTTCCCTTTATCTTTGAAGGGAGATACATTGACATGGTATAGGCTATGTGATGATACGAGATCTTGGAATTATAAACGATTGAAGTTGGAATTTCACCAGAAGTTCTATCCTATGCATCTTGTTCATCGTGATCGTAATTACATATATAATTTCTAGCCTCGCAAAGGAGAAAGCATCTCTCAAGCTTTGGGGAGGCTTAAGTCAATGTTATATTCATGCCCCAATCATGAGCTCTCCAGAGAAATGATTATTAAAAAAATTTATGCTCGGCTTTCTCTCAATGATCGCAACATGCTCGATACTTCCTGTGCTGGTTCTTATATGCTGAAGACTATTGAATTCAAATGGGACTTATTGGAAAGAATTAAACGCAACTCTGAAGATTGGGGTTCCGATAATGGTAAGGAGTCAGGTATGACACCTAAGTTTGATTGTGTTAAATCTTTTATGGATACCGATGCTTTTCGTGGATTTAGCGCTAAATATAGACTTGACTCTGAGATAGTAGCTTCTTTATGTGAATCTTTTGCTACTCACGTTGATCTCCCTAAGGAGAAGTGGTTTAAATATAATCCTCCCATTGAAGTAAAACTAGTTGCACCTATTACAGTTGAAGAATAGACTGTCACTTATAGTGATCCTATTGTTCCTACTACTTATGTTGAGAAACCTCCTTTTCCTGTTAGGATAAAGGATCATGCTAAAACTTCGGTTGTTGCTTGTAAGAGTAATACTAGGACTTATACACCCCCTGAGCAAATCAAAGTTGAACCTAGTATTGCTATGGTTAAAGATCTCTTGGATGATGATTTAGATGGGCATGTCATTTATTTCTCTGGCGAGACTGCTAATATTGTTAGACCAGATACTAAGATACATAGACCTGTTGTAGGCATGCCTGTTATTTCTGTTAAAATAGGAGATCATTGTTATCATGGTTTATGCGATATGGGTGCTAGTGCTATTTCAATACCCTATGACTAATATAAAGAAATTATCCATCACATTGCACCCGTTGAATTGGAAGGTATTGATGTTACCATCAAGCTTGCCAATAGAGACACTATTTCACCAGTTGGGATTGTTAGAGATGTTGAAGTCTTGTGTGGGAAGGTTAAATACCCTGCTGATTTTCTTGTTATTAGTTCCCCACAAGATGACTTTTGTCCCATTATTTTTGGTAGACCCTTCTTGAATACGGTTAATGCTAAGATTGATTGTCAAAAGGATACCGTTACAATTGGCTTAGAGGGTATGTCTCATGAGTTTAATTTTGCTAAGTTTCATAGACAACCTCGTGATAGAGAATTACCTTGGTCTTGCTTCCATTGCCGTGCCTCCTACTGATCCGATAGAACAATATTTGCTAGACCATGAAAATGATATGTTTATGAAGGAAAGAAGGGAAATAGATGAAGTGTTCCTTAAACAGGAACCTATGCTGAAACACAACCTTCCCGTGGAAATTCTTGGGGATCCCCCTCCACCCAAGGGTGATCCAGTGTTTGAACTCAAACCATTACATGATAATCTTAAGTATGCTTATCTTGATGAAAAGAAAATATATCATGTTATTAATAGTGCTAACCTTTCAGATCAAGAAGAAAAAAGATTATTGAAAACTCTGAAGAAGCACCGTGCTGCTATTGGATATACTCTGGATGATCTCAAGGGCATTAGTCCCACGTTATGTCAACACAAAATAAATTTGGAGGACAATGCCAAACCAGTTAGAGATCCTCAACGACGACTAAATCCCAAGATGAAAGAAGTGGTAAGAAAGGAGATACTAAAGCTCCTTGAGGCAGGTATAAGTTATCCCGTTGCTGATAGTGATTGTGTGAGCCCTATCCATTGTGTTCCTAAAAAGGGAGGTATTACTATCGTTCCTAATGATAAAGATGAATTGATCCTGCAAAGAATTATTACAGGTTATAGGATGGTAATTGATTTCCGTAAATTAAATAAAGCTACTAAGAAATATCATTACCCTTTACCTTTTATTGATCAAATGCTGGAAAGGCTATCCAAACGCACACATTTCTGCTTTCTAGATGGTTATTCTGGTCTCTCTCAAATACCTGTGTCAGCGAGGGATCAATCAAAAACTACTTTTACTTGCCCTTTCGGTACTTTTAGTTATAGACGTATGCCTTTTGGTTTATGTAAAGCACCTGCTACCTTTCAAAGATGTATGATGGCTATATTCTTTGACTTTTGTGAAAAGATTTGTGATGTATTCATGGATGATTTCTCCGTTTATGGATCCTCTTTTGATGATTGCTTGAGGAACCTTGATCGAGTTTTGCGGAGATGCGAAGACACTAGTCTCGTCTTGAATTGGGAAAAGTGCCACTTTATGGTTAATGAAGGCATTGTCTTGGGGCACAAGATCTCTGAGAGAGGTATTGAAGTTGATAAAGCTAAAGTTGATGCTATTGAAAAGATGCTATGTCCCAAGGACATAAAAGGTATTAGAAGTTTCCTTGGTCATGCCAGTTTTTATAGGAGGTTCATTAAGGACTTCTCTAAAATCTCTAGGCCTCTGACTATTTTGTTGCAAAAAGGTATTCCTTTTGTCTTTGATGATGATTGTGTATAACCATTTGAAATACTTAAGAAAACGTTGATCACTGCACCTATTGTTCGGCCACCTGACTGGAATTTACCCTTTGAAATTATGTGTGATGCTAGTGATTATGCTGTAGGTGTTGTTCTAGGGCAAAGAGTTGATAAGAAATTGAATGTTATCCAGTATGCTAGTAAGACTCTTGATACTGCCCAGAGAAATTATGCTACTACTGAAAAAGAGTTCTTAGTAGTTGTGTTTGCATGTGATAAGTTTAGACCTTATATTGTTGATTCCAAAGTTACTATTCACACTGATCATGCTGCTATTAAATATCTTATGGAAAATAAAGATGCTAAGCCTAGACTCATTAGATGGGTTCTCTTGCTCCAAGAATTTGATTTGCATATTATTGATAGAAAGGGAGATGATAACCCCGTTGCAGACAACTTGTCTAGGTTAGAGAATGTTCTTGATGACCCACTGTCTATTGATGATAGCTTTCCTGATGAACAATTAGCGGTTGTTAATGCTTCTCGTACTGCTCCTTGGTATGTGATACGTCTCCAACGTCTCTATAATTTTTGATTGTTCCATGCTATTATATTACCCCTTTTGGATGTTTATGGGCTTTATTTTACAAATTTATATCATTTTTGGGACTGACCTACTAACCGGAGGCCCAGCCCGTATTGCTGTTTTTTTGTCTATTTCAGTATTTCAAAGAAAAGGAATATCAAACGGAGTCCAAACGGAATGAAACCTTCGGGAGCGTGATTTTTGGAACGAACGTGATCCAAAGGACTTGGAGTGCAAGTCAAGATGCAGCCGAGGCAGCCACAAGAGGGTAGGGCATGCCCCCCTGTCTCGTGGGCCCCTCGGGCGGCCACCGACGTACTTCTTCCTCCTATATAAGCTTACGTACCACGAAAACATCCAGGGAGCCAACAAAACACAATTTCCACCACCGTAACCTTCTGTATCCGTGAGATCCCATCTTCGAGCCTTCGTCGGCGCTCTGCCGGAGGGGGAATCGACCATGGAGGGCTTCTACATCAACACCATAGCCCTTCCGATGAGTTGTGAGTAGTTTACCATAGACCTTCGGGTCCATAGTTATTAGCTAGATGCTTCTCTCTTTTTGGATCTCTATACAATGTTCTCCCCCTCTCTTGTGGAGATGTAAACTCTTTTTGCGGTGTGTTTGTTGAGATCCGATGAATGGTGGGTTTGTGATCAAGTTTATCTATGAGAAATATTTGAATCTCCTCTGAATTCTTTTATGTATGATTGAGTTATCTTTGCAAGTCTCTTCGAATTATCAGTTTGGTTTGGCCTACTAGATTGATCTTTCTTGCAATGGGAGAAGTGCTTAGCTTTGGGTTCAATCTTGTGGTGTCCTTACCCAGTGACAGAAAGGGTTGCAAGGCACGTATTGTATTATTGCAATCGAGGATAAAAATATGGGGTTTATATAATATTGCATGAGTTTATCCCTCTACATCATGTCATCTTGCTTAATGCATTACTCTGTTCTTTATGAACTTAATACTCTAGATGCAGGCAGGAGTCGATCGATGTGTGGAGTAATAGTAGTAGATGCAGGCAGGAGTCGGTCTACTTGTCACGGACGTGATGCCTATATACATGATCATGCCTAGATAATCTCATAATTATTCGCTTTTCTATCAATTGCTCGACAGTAATTTGTTCACCCACCATAATACTTATGCTATCTTGAGAGAAGCCTCTAGTGAAACCTATGGCCCCCGGGTCTATCTTTTATCATATTTGTTTTCAATCTACTTTTATTTGCATCTTTACTTTTTGCATATATATTATAAAATATCAAAAAAATATTTATCTTATCATACTATCTCTATTAGATCTCACTTTCGCAAGTGGTCGTGAAGTGATTGACAACCCCTTTATTGCGTTGGTTGCGAGTTCTTTGTTTGTTTGTGTAGGTGCGTGGGACTTTTAAGGAGCCTCCTACTGGATTGATACCTTGGTTCTCAAAAACTGAGAGAAATACTTACGCTACTATTGTTGCATCACCGTTTCCTCTTCAAGGAAAACCAACGCAAGCTCAAGACATAGTAGTATGTTGATTATGCTAATTACATTGTTGATAAATTATACCTCCTAGTTTCACATACCAGCAAAAAAAATCTTTTATGATTTAAGACATTACTTCCGGGATGACCCACACCTTTATAAAGAAGGAGTAGATGGTGCTATTAGACGTTGTGTACCTGAGCATGAACATGAACAGATCCTATGCAAGTGTCACTCTGAATCCTATGGAGGACACCACGCTAGAGATAGAACTGCACACAAGGTATTGCAATCCGGTTTTTATTGGCCTACTCTCTTCAAAGATGCTCGTAAGTTTGTGTTATCTTGTGATGAATGTCAAAGAATTGGTAATATTAGTAGATGTCAAGAAATGCCTATGAATTATTCTCTTGTTATTGAACCGTTTGATGTTTGGAGCTTTGATTATATGGGACCTTTTCCTGCCTCTAATGGTTTCACACATATTTTAGTTGCTGTTGATTACGTTACTAAGTGGGTAGAAGCTATTCCAACTAGTAGTGCTGATCATAACATTTCTATTAAAATGCTTAAAGAAGTTATTTTTCAGAGGTTTGGAGTCCCTAGATATGTTATGACTGATGGTGGTTCACATTTTATTCATGGTGCTTTCCGTAAGATGCTTGCTAAGTATGATGTTAATCATAGAATCGCATCTCCTTATCATCCGCAGTCTAGTGGTCAAGTAGAGTTGAGCAATAGAGAGCTCAAATTAATTTTGCAAAAGACTGTCAATAGATCTAGAAAGAATTGGTCCAAAAAACTTGATGATGCATTATGGGCCTATAGAACAGCATGCAAAAATCCTATGGGTATGTCTCCATATAAGATGGTTTATGAAAAAGCATGTCATTTACCTCTAGAACATGAACATAAAGCATATTGGGCTATTCAAGAGCTCAACTATGACTTCAAACTTGCCGGTGAGAAGAGGTTGTTTGATATTAGCTCACTTGATGAATGGAGAACCCAAGCCTATGAGAATGCCAAGCTATTCAAAGAAAAAGTCAAATGCTGGCATGACAAAAGGATACAAAAGCATGTGTTTAACGTAGGTGATTATGTGTTATTATTCAACTCTTGTTCAAGATTTTTTGCAGGAAAACTTCTCTCTAATGGGAAGGTCCTTATGTTATCGAGGAGGTCTATCATTCTGGTGCCATAAAAATCAACAACTTCAAAGGCACAAGTCCGAGGGTGGTGAATGGTCAAAGAATTAAACATTATATCTCAGGTAATCCTATCAAAGTTGAAACTAATATTATTGAAATCGTAACCCCGAAGGAATACATAAGGGACACTTTCCAGAACGTTCCAGACTCCGAAAAGGAATAGATATGTGGTACAGTAAGTAAACCAACTCCAAAACAATTCTAATGGAAATTTTTATCCATTTTGGAATATTTAAGAATTTTAGGAAGAAAGAAGTACTCCGGGAAGGAAACGAGGCCTCCACGAGGGTGCAAGGCGCGCCCACCCTTCCTGGGCATGCCCCCCTGTCTCGTGGACACCTCATGTGCCTCCGGACTCCGTTTTCTTGCATGTTATGTATTTTGGTTGGTAAAAATTCATTATATAAACTCCCCAAGGTTTTGACCACCGTATCACGCAAATATCCTCTGTTTTTGTTTCTAGCTATTTCTGTTTCAGATCTAGAGCATCATGACGTCTCCAAGCGCTCCCAAGGACAAGTTTTTTGAGAGGGTTATCAACCCCTATCTCGCGGAGGTGTTGCAACACCCTCAAACCATTGAGATGTGTGAGGGGGTGCTTCACATCTGCGATGTGGAGGGACCAAGGCTTACCGGAAGCGTGGAGACAAAGCTCAAAGCTGTGGAGCAGCAAGTCTTCAAGTGCCAAGGGATGGTGGAGCATGGACTCAGCGCCAACCAGATAATGATCACAGAGTTCACCAACAACCACAAGCTAGATGCCAAGGTCATTGGGGAGACCATCTTCAAGCTTCGAGATAAAATTGAGCTCCTCCAAGCCTAGATCTATGACCTGCAAAACCAGAACTGTGAGTATGAATATAGATTCAAGAGGATGAGTTTGGCTGCAGATTTAAGGATCCCAGAGACTTGATCATCCATCTATGATGGTGAGCCTATGCCTTGGAACATGGACGACAAACCTACATCATCAACAACTCCTACTTCACCACCTCCGAGTACATAATCACATGGGTATGGGCACTCCCCTTGGCAACTGCCAAGCTTGGGGGAGGTGCCCCGGTATCGTATCACCATCACACTCCTATCTTTACCGTTTTATTTAGTTTGATCCTTTTAGTAGTATCTTGATCTAGTAGATTGAAGTTTTAGTATCAAGTAGTTTTGAGTTTTTCTTTGTGATCTCTTTATGTAATCGAGTCCGTGAGCTATCTATAATAAAGATTAGTGTTGGGTCAAGGGCTTTGCTATCTTGCTATGATCTTGAGAAAGTAGAGAATAAAAGAGTTCATATTGATCTTATGGATAGTAATGACTTCACACATAGAAAGTATGAGGCATAAAGGTTGTTGAGAGTTGGCAAACGTAGTTTTGGTCATCATTGCAATTAATAGGAAGTAATAAGGAAGGAGAGGTTCACATACAAATATATTATCTTGGACATATTTTATGATTGTGAAGCACTCATTAAGTATAACATGCTAAAAGAGTTGATGTTGGACAAGGAAGACAACGTAATGGTTTATGTTTTCTCACATCTCAGTTAAAGTATATTGTCATTGACCTTCCAAACATGTTGAGCTTCCCTTACCCCCTCATGCTAGCCAAATTCCTTGCACCAAGTAGAGATACTACTTGTGCTTCCAAATATCCTTAAACCCAGTTTTGCCATGAGAGTCCACCATACCTACCTATGGATTGAGTAAGATCCTTCAAGTAAGTTGTCATGTTGCAGGCAATAGAAATTGCTATCTAAATATGTATGACTTATTAGTGCAGAGAAAATAAGCTTTATACGATCTTGTTGTGGAAGCAATAAAAGCAATGGACTGCATAACAAAGGTCCACATACAAGTAGCAATATAAAGTGACGTTATTTTGCATTAAGATTTCATGCATCCAACCCTAAACGCACATGACAACCTCTGCTTCCCTCTGCGAAGGGCCTATCTTTTACTTTATGTTTTTACTTTATGCTTGAGTCAAGGTGAACTTCACCTTTCCCTTTTTCATTTTATCCTTTGGCAAGCTCCTCGTGTTTGAAAGATCATGATATATATCCAATTGGGTGTAAGTTAGCATGGACTATTATTGTTGACATCACCTAAAGGTGAATACGTTGGGAAGCAACATGATAAGCCCCTATCTTTCTTAGCGTCCGGTTGAAACTCTATAACCACAAGTACCGCGTGAGTGTTAGCAATTGTAGAAGACTACATGATAGTTGAGTATGTGGACTTGCTGAAAAGCTCTATTCTTGACTCTTTCTGATGTTATGATAAATTGCAATTGCTTCAATGATTAATATTATAGTTTGTTAGCTTCCAATGAAGTTTCTGAACCATGCTTGACATTGTGAATTGATCGTTACTTGAGCAAAAGAAACCATATGATGAAATCTATTTATGTTGCTATTATAAGAATGATCATGATGCCCTCATGTCCGTATTTTATTTTTATCGACACCTCTATCTCTAAACATGTGGACATATTTTTTGATTTCTACTTCCGCTTGAGGACAAGCGAGGTCTAAGCTTGGGGGAGTTGATACGTCCATTTTGCATCATGCTTTTATATCAATATTTATTGCATTATGGGCTGTTATTACACATTATATATCAATACTTATGGCTATTCTCTCTTATTTTTACAAGGTTTACCATGAAGAGGGGGAATGTCGGCAGCTGGAATTCTGGCTGGAAAAGGTGCAAACATTGCAAACCTATTCTGCACTGCTCCAAAAATCATGAAACTCCATGAAACTTATTTTTGGAATTAATAAGAATTATTGAGCGGAAGAAATACCTCAGGGGGCCCACACCCTGGCCGGGAGGGTGAGGGCGCGCCTGTAACGCCCTCGATGCGGCTATATCTCCCACGTGTCGAAGCACGACTTAGAGGCATAACCGCATTGAAAGCAATGTCGCAAGTGAGGTAATCTTCACACAACCCATGTAATACATAAGGGAAAGAGATACATAGTTGGCTTACAATCGCCACTTCACACAATTACATGAATAAAGCATTACATCATCCAGATACAATCAAGGTCCGACTACGGAACCAAAATAAAAGAAGAACTCCACATGCGACAAAGGTCCCCGATCGACCCCAACTGGGCTCCACTACTGATCAACTAGAACGAAACAACACAAAGGGCAAGATCTTCATCGAGCTCCTCCTTGAGCTTGGTTGCGTCACCTGCTCGGTAACATAGGCACCTGCAAACTGGTTTTGGAAGTATCTGTGAGCCACGGGGACTCAGCAATCTCGCACCCGCGAGATCAAGACTATTTAAGCTTATAGGAAGGATGGAGTAATGAGGTGGAGTTGCAGCAAGCGACTAGCATATATGGTGGCTACAATCGCAAAAGAGAGCGAGAAGAGAGGCTAGGCACGGTCGATAAAAGTATGATCAAGAAGTGATCCTATAGCAACCTACGTCAAGCATAACTCCAACACCGTGTTCACTTCCCGGACTCCGCCGGAAAGAGACCATCACGGTTACACACACGGTTGATGTATTTTAATTAAGGTCAACTTCGGGTTTTCTACAACCGGACGTTAACAAATTCCCATCTGCCACATAACCGCGGGCACGGCTTTCGAAAGATAATACCCTGCAGGGGTGTCCCAACTTAGCCCATGACAAGCTCTCACGGTCAACGAAGGAATAGACCTCCACCCGAGACATTCCGATCAGACTCGGTATCCCAGTACAACAAGACATTTCGACAGGGTAAAACTAAACCAGCAACACCGCCCGAATGTGCCGACAAATCCCGATAGGAGCTGCACATATCTCTTTCTCAGGGCACACTCAGATGAGACTAGCTACAAGTAAAACCAACCCTCAAGTTTCCCCGAGGTGGCCCCGCAGGCAGCTCAGTTCGGACCAACACTCAGAGGAGCACTGGCCCGGGGGGGGGGGGGTTAGAATAAAGATGACCCTTGAGTCTGCAGAACCCAAGGGAAGGTGGTAGGTTGTTAGTGCAAATGGTAAAACCAATGTTGGGCATTGCTGGAGGAGCTTTACTTAAGGCGAACTGTCAAGGGGTTCCCATTATAGCCCAACCGTGTAAGGAACGCAAAATCCGGGAACATAACACCGATATGACGGAAACTAGGGCGGCAAGAGTGGAACAAAACACCAGGCATAAGGCCGAGCCTTCCACCCTTTACCAAGTATATAGATGCATTAATTAAGTAAGATATATTGTGATATCCCAACAAGTAAACATGTTCCAACAAGGAACAACATCTCCATGTTGCAACAAGGAACAAACTTCAATCTTCACCTGCAACTAACAACGCTATAAGAGGGGCTGAGCAAAGCGGTAACATAGCCAATCAACGGTTTGCTAGGACATGGTGGGTTAGAGGTTTGACATGGCAATTTGGGAGGCTGACAAGCAAATGGTAGGCATCGTAGCATTGGCATGGCAAAAGAGCGAGCAAACTAGCATAGCAAAGATAGTAGTGATTTCGAGGGTATGATCATCTTGCCTGAAATCCCACAAGGAAGAAGAACGAATCCAAGAAGAAGACAAACGGTCGTAGATGAACGAATCCTCACAACTCTAGAACGAAACCGAAGCTAACGTGAGAAGCAACCCGGAAAGAAACAAACAACATAGTAAACACACAAGCATAAACAAGTCCTGATGCACAAACAAGTATGATGCATGTCCGGTTTAAGGAGGCATGGCATGGCAAAGTGCAACAAACAATACTACAAGTTAAGTGGAGTTCAATATGCAACGAGGTGCATGTTGACAGAACACCACATCAATTATTTAGTTATCTCTCGTTTAAGCTACCCAACAATATTAACTGTT
Organism: Triticum aestivum; assembly: GCF_018294505.1. NCBI lineage: Eukaryota > Viridiplantae > Streptophyta > Magnoliopsida > Poales > Poaceae > Triticum > Triticum aestivum. The sequence goes on from NC_057810.1 coordinate 120,547,111, forward strand.
GTTAAACATGGCAAGAGGTGAAGCATAACATAAACTATACCATCTAAACAATTTAAATGGGGCCGGATATAAAAAAACAACAAATCCGGTAAATCCCCATATGCATATTTAGGTATGGTACTGTTCTGCCCTAAACACAATTTTAGAGTTATTAAACGTGCAAAGTAAGGCCACCATGTTGAACTAGGCATTTTTCTACCCCATTTACATATAAAGTTTATTTAAATCGGAGCTACGGTTATTTAGCTATGAATTAAATCATTTTAACATGGCATAGGAGCAAATTAATGCAAAAAGCATTTTTAACATTTTAAATATAGATGAAAGTTGGATATTATTAATCTACACAAAATTCTGAGCAAGTTTCCTATATAAAACATTTTAATCCAATGCACGGTTAGTGAGTTATTAAATGCATGAACTAGGGGGACTATACTGCAAAACTACCAATGCACTAGATAATGAACAAATTCGCAGGACCCGAAGAAAAATACATATCAGGCTGAAACTGGAACAAGGCAGGCGCTGGGGCGGCTCACCCATGGGCCTGGCCCGGTCGGAGGGAGAGGCAGGCCTGCTGGGCTGGCGCGGTGCGGAGGAGGTGGCCCGGCTGGGCCTGGCGCTGCGGCCCACGCGGCTGGCGAAGGGAGCTGGGGAGGAGGCCGAGCGAGGCCGGCGCTGGAGATGGGCCCGGGAGTGCGGCCTGAAATGAAGAGGAAGGAGGCCGGCGAGCTGGGCCAGACTCGGGCGTGGCCCACGTGGAGGCGCGGCGCGGTCAACGCAGATGGATCGGGCTCCTCCCGATCTGGCGCAGGGAGCGATGACTCCGGTGAAGCCGTGGTCGGCGGCGCGGTTCCGGCGGAGATGTGCTCCGGCGAGGGGAGGCCAGCCGTGAGCAGGAAGGGGCGGATCCCGGCGCGTGATGACCGGATCTGGCGACAGCGGCGCCGGAGGGGGCTCCAAGTCGCAGGGCGGCGCGCTCCGGCGAAGGTTGCAGGCGAGGTCGCCGGCGGAGAGACGCTAGGCGGCGGACGCGCGGATCGAGGGGCTCCTCCCCTCGACCGGCTACGGGAGCGAGGAGGCGCGGGGTGCCTGCGGGCGGCGGCGGAGATCCGGGCTCGCGCGGGCCCCGGATGGGCTCCGCGAGCCGGCGGCGAAGTGGGG